>NC_053119.1:32301216-32608716 GCF_010015445.1 Perca fluviatilis
AAGACGCAAACAGCAGCACAGACAATTGTGGGCATCGGATCAGGGTAAAACCAATACTGATTACCAGGGCCCAAGGGGAGAGGCCTTGAAAAGTCTGGAATATATTTCCATTTTACCTGATATTTTATTCTAATAACATTTGCTAATGCATATCAGATGAAATGGGTGTTAGTGTATTACAGAATAACTTGGTTGGATTGACTATTTTGTATACAAAAGTTGTCTCACCCCCTTGCTACTAATGCCAAATGGTTTAGTTCAAATCTGCATGTGACACGCTTAGCTAGTCTTGGCTGAGCTGCCTATGGAGCTTAAACTTGCTGTAGAAATGTCTTTTCCTCAAAGAAAGCCTTCAACCATGTGCTACCAAAAAGAAAGGAAAGACATGGAGTGAGGAGAGAAAACAGAATGAGGGAAACAATTGGGTAACTGACTTCAAAGAAAGGTGGAGCAATCTAACTAGACAACTAAATCCATGGTGTTTGTCAGGGACCAGCTTTTGTTAGGCATGAGGAGTCGCGAAGGATTTCAAAAGGTTTTTATTTTACCCATCAAAAATTTGACAACAAATAAAGATAAAGTTTAAGTCCTTAAAAGAGGTTAACAAAACAAACAAACTGAACTTAAGCTCTGAACATAACAAACCCAAAATACAACTGGACCTCCCATACAAGAAACAAACAATGGGGACTTATATACTCATGATCAGATCCAGGAAGCTTTGACTCCAAGGGAGACTAACAATAACACTAATATGTAATTACAACAACAACAAAAGAAAACAACCTCAAACACCTCTACTCCAAAAGAAATGTAACCTTAATTAACACTAGAAAATGCATCTCCCAAGGAAAATACGCGGGGAATGCTGAATAGCTGAACTGCTAAAGCTAACCTGATTGAATAGGGCCACTGAATCTGTAAGAAGAAGCTTGAAGTAGAGAGAATAGTTGAAAAAGTGGAAAATCGCTAAAAGTCTAAAGTTGACGCCTAAACTGTTGGTCTTTGGGGTGCTGAAAAATGACAAAATATGTAGAATCATTGTGGAAGTCCTTTAGCTGAAGCTGGGAAGAATAGCTTGAAAAAAAGTGGAAACTGGTCTCAATAAGCTAAAGAAAAGCAAGAGAGGGAGGGAGGAGGGATGGAGAGAAAGAAGGGAGAGAGAGAGAAAAAAAGAGAAAAGAGACAGGGAGAGAGGGAGGGAGAAGGTGGGATGAGAGAGAAGGAGGAGAGAGAAAAGAGAGAGAGAGACAGAGAGAGATGGAGGGAGAAGGTGGATGAGAGAGAAGGAGAGAGGAGGAAAGAGAGAGAGAGACAGAGAGAGAGATGGAGGGAGAATGAGGGATGGAGGAGAGGAAACAGAGAGAGGGAGGGAGAAGGAGGGACGGAGAGAGTGACAGAGAGAGAGAAAAATAGAAAGAAATCAGGGAGAGAGGAGAGAAAGAGAAAGAGAAAAGAGAGAGAGAGGGAGGGATGGAGAGAGACAGGAGAGAGGGGAGAAGGAGTGGATGGAGGAGAGAAAAGAGAGAGGAAACAGGGGAGAGAGAGAGAAAGAGAAAGAGAAACAGAGAGATAGGGAGAGTGGAGGGAGAAGGCTGGAGGAGAAAGAAGGAGAGAAGGGAGAAAAAGAGAAAGAGACAGGGAGAGAGGGAGGGAGAAGACGGATGAGAGAGAAGGAGAGAGAGAGAAAACAGAGAGAGAGACAGAGAGAGGATGAGAAGGAGGGAGGAGAGAGGAAGAGAGGAGAAAGGAGTGGAGGGAGAGAGGACAGAGAGAGAGAAAAGAGAGAGAAACAGGGAGAGAGAGAGAAAGAAAAGAGAAACAGAGAGATAGAGAGGGAGGGAGAAGGCGGATGGAGAAAGAAGGAGAGAGAGAAAAAGAGAGAGAGAGAGAGAGGACAGGAGAGACAGAGAGAGAGAGAGTGGAGTGGATGGAGAGGACAGAGAGAAAGGGAGACAGGGGATGGAGAGAGAAAGAAAAGAGAAAACTGAGAGATAGAGGGGGAGGAGAGAAGACTGTGAGAGAGAAGTGGAGAGAGACACACCAGGAGAAAAGAAAGAGGAGAAAAGAAGAAAAGAAAAGAGAGAATAAGATAAAATGTGTGAAAAGAACAAGAACATAAACTAACCAACACACCTTAGGAAGTGAAGAAGAGAACACGAAAAGGAACATCTGAGCACAAGGCTAGACAAGGATGAACTAAAAGAAGAAGGAGAGACAAAAAAAAAACCAGAGGAGACAAGGGGAGAGGAGAGAAGAGATGGAGTAAGAGAAAGACAAAGATGGAGAAGAATGGAAGAAGAAGGAGAGTGAAAAAAACCAAAAAGAGGAAAGAAAGAACACAGAGAGAGACAGGAGGAGATGGAGGAAAGAGGGAAGGGGATGAAAGAGAAAAAAGAGACATAGAGAAAGAGGAAGGAAAGCACATGGAAAGAGCTGGAAAGGAGAGACAGGAATGAAGAGGAAAAAGAAGAAGAGAGGTGAAGAGTAAATGGAAGAGAGAAAATGGAGAGAGGAGAAATAGAATAAAGGAGTGATGGAGAAGAGTAAGAGAAAGAATAGTGAAACGAAGAAGACAGGAGGAGAGAGAGGAAAGAAAAGAGGAAACAGAGATAGAGGAAAGGAGAATGGAATATTGTGAAGGAAGAGAAGGAGAAAGGAGAGAGAAAATAAAGAGGAAAAAGAACAAAGAGAGAGGGAGGAGGGATGGAGGAAGAGAGAGAGAAAGAGAAAGAGACAGGGAGAGGGAGGAGAAAATAGAGGAGAGAAGGAGAGAGAGAGAAAGAAAAAGAGAAGAGGAACAGAGAGAGGGGAGAAGGAGGATGAGAGAAGGAGAGAGAAAGAGAGAGAAGAGAGAAAGAAGGAAGGAGGGAAAGAGAGAGACAGAGGGGAGGAGGAATGGATGGAGAGGAGGAGAGAGAGAACAGGAGAGTAGAGAAAGAAAAGAGAAGAACAGAGAGAAGGAGGAGAAAGAAAGAGAGAGAAAGAGAGAAAGGAGGAAGAGGAGGGAGGGATGGAGAGAGGGAAGAAAGAGAAAGATGAGAAGAGAGAAAAAGGAGAGAAGAGAAGAGAAAGAGAGAAAGAGAAGGAAGGAGAGGAGAAAAGGGAAAGAGAGAAAAAGAGAGAGAGGAGAATGAAAGAAGGAAAAGAAGAGAGAGAAAGAGAGAAAGAAGGAGAAAGGAGAGAGAGGAAAAGAGAAAGAGAAAGAGAGAGACAGGGAAGGGAGGAGGAGGAAGGAGAGAAGAGACAGAGAGAGAGAGAGGGAAGGAGGGAGAGAGAAGGAGAGAGAGAAAAGAGGAAGAGAAAGGAAGAGAGAAGGAGAGGAGAGAAGGAGAAAGAAAAAATGGGAAAGAAAGAGAAAAAGAAAGAGAAAGGAGGAAGGAGAGACAAAGAGAGAGAGAAAAGAGAAGGAGGAAAGAGGAAAGAGAAAGAGAAAGGAGAGAAGGAGAAAAAGAGAAAAGAGAAGGAGAAGGAGGGGAGAGAGGAAAGAGAGAGAAAAGGAGAGAGAAGAAAAAAGAAAGAAAGAGAGGATGGAGAAGGAGAGGAGAAAAAGAGACAAGGAGAGGAGAGAGAGGAAAGAGAAGGAGAGAGAAAAAGAGAAAGAGGAAGAAGAGAGGAGGAGAGAGGAGAAAGAAGAGAAGAGGAGAGAAGGAGAGAGAGAAAGAAAAGAGAGGAGAGGAAAAAGGAAGAGAGAAAGAGAGAAAGAGAAGAGAGGAGAGAGAAGGAGAGGATGGAGGAGAGGAGAGGAGAAAAAAAAAGAAAAGGAGAGAGAGAAAGGAAAGAAAAGAGAGAGTAAGGAGAGAAAAAGGAGAGATAGAAAAGAAAGAGAGAAAGAAGGGGGAGAAAGGGGAGGGAAGAGAAAGCGGGATGGAGAGAGAAGGAGAGAGAGAAGAAAGAGAGAGAGAGGGAGAAGGGATGGAGAGAGGACAGAGAGAGAGAAATAGAGAGGAACAGGAGAAAAGAGAAGAGATAGAGGGGAGGAGGGAGAAGGAGGGATGGAGAGAAAGAGAGAGAGAGAAAAGAGAGAGAGGAGAGGAGAAGAGAGAAGAGGAAGAGAGACAGAGAAAAAGAGACAGAGAGAGAGAGGGGAAAGACAGAGATGGAGGGCGGCTTTGGTAGCCGTAGTTCTGTATAGACTACTGTTCATATTACTACCTGTAGTATCTGTATAGACTACTGTTCATATTACTGCCTGTAGTATCTGGGTGTGTGTCTGTGAAAGTGTTGTCATGGTAACCATGGCCTGGGAATGTTTACTTGCTTTGATGTCTGTAATCAAGCTACGAGCCTGTCACCTGCTGAATCTGTCAGCTGTGCTGTGCTGCAGCTATTCAGAGTCCTCGGGCGAGCTCCCAAACAAAGCCTCACTGTGGCAACACCATAACTGCTATCAGTCAAATGACGTGATCCTGAGCATCACAAGGCCTTTGTGAACGTATCGGTATAAAATTTATATGGATAAACGTAAAAATGTGGTCATATCAGCGATTTCAAAAAGTGGTTCGTTCAGTGTTTCGCTGGGAAATATCTAGGAGTTTGATCATTGAAGCCAATGGAGAACGATATGGACATCTTGTCATTTTGGAGCTCAACCAGCCAAAAGTAAAGGCGGTTATCACAAAACTGAGCAGATTTCCTGAAACTAGACAAAAATACCTACGTTTTGATGTATAAATTGTGTATGACAAGTAGATATTGTGGGCGTGAGAGCAGTTTACAGACAAGGAACTAAGATAATTTTTTCGAAGCTTCACCCTCTAGCTGTGATGTCATCCACTCTAGCAAACGCAATACACACCCTGTTTAATCGATAAAATTTCCTGAAATAATCACTAAACTTAAACAGATTTTTCACAAAAACTGTAAAAGATATCAAAACACTGAGCACACCCCGAATACCTGAATATTTTGTGAACATTTTACATTTTGAATCACGTCTGTAGGTGGAAGAATGTAGGAGGAGATACATGTTGAAGCAGAAGAGGATTTCAAGTTGTTGAAGGCTGCTCTCATTCACTTCAATGTTAAAAAAAAGTGTTAAAAAGCTTAAAATTTGAAAAAGTATAAATAGTAGAAAAAAAGTTGAAGAAGTCCCATCATTAGCTGAAAGAGCTGAACATTTGAAAAGTTGAATGGTTTAAATAGGTGAAAGTATGCAGAAGTTACAGAGAGCCAAAAAACGTACGGAAGAGGGAATAAGCAGAAGCAGAAAAATAAAGAAAATGGCCGACAGAAACAACAATAGTTGGAATGCTGTAGAACAGCATTCCCACTAATAAATAAAACCGAATAACAATAGGTGGAATGCTGTAGAACAGCATTCCCCCAATTAACTGAATAAATGTACTAAAGACAATACAAATCAAAACTCAAATATCTTGAGGACAAATAAAGCTAACTCCCCCCTGACATAACAAGTAGTGGTAGAGTCCAATTTAGCCACCACCCCTATAAAGCTGCTGTAGTTCCAGATGCCACTCTTTTGTCCCTGCAGCCTGCATGCCTCACTCCAGGGTGTGGAATCCGCAACACTGGTAAGCTCAAAGAAAAGAGTTATATCAGAAAACCAATCCAAAACTAATAAAGTATATATGTAAACCAAATCCAGTGCCCTGTAAGTTATTTAAAACTAAATGTTTACAACAAAATATATAATGTGTCTGAAAAGATATAGAAACCAATCTTAAGGAAAACAGCATGAACTAAGATAAATGTGAGTGTATGAGGTTACCGCCTTTAAGATGGCTGCGTGGCCACGGCTGTGGCCAACACAGTGCTAAACTGCTTGAATATCTCCGTGACTGTTAGCGCTAAAAAACGGACTGTGTCTTTTATTTATCTTGGACTTATATTCATTCTTAGTTTTTCTTAGATTGCTTCCTTAAACCATCTGGCATGGTTGGGCTTAGATAGCCCTTGCATGAATTGCCCAGTTAGGACCCACATAAGATCCTTACAGAGCCCACTTTAAGCCCATAGGGGCATTCACGGTTGAATCCTGGTGCAAGCCCACTTTAAACCCCTTTGGGCAGGTGGGGCCCCAATGGGTCTGGCATGAATTGCCCAGTTAGGATCCACATAAGACTCTTACAGAGCCCATTTAAAGCCCATCTGGGTAGCCATGGTTGGATCCCGGGTGTAAGCCCACTTTAGACCCATTTGGGCAGGTGGGGCCCAAATGGGTCTGACATGAAGTGCCCAATTAAGACCCATGCAGTACCCTTACAGGTCCCACTTTTAGTATGTCTGGGCTTCCACGCCCAGTCAGCAATGACATGTGGGGCCCAGATTAGGGCTTCATGGGTGGCAAATGTGGGCCCCATTATGGGCTTACACCCGGGATCCACATTGGGGCAAGCCGTGGAAGCCCAGACATACTAAAAGTGGGACCTGTAAGGGTACTGCATGGGTCTTAATTGGGCACTTCATGTCAGACCCATTTGGGACCCACCTGCCCAAATGGGTCAAAAGTGGGCTTGCACCTGGGATCCAACCATGGCTACCCAGATGGGCTTTAAATGGGCTCTGTAAGGGTCTTATGTGGGATCTTAACCTGGCAATTCATAACAGACCCATTTGGGCCCCACCTGCTTAAAGGGCGTTTAAAATGGGCTTGCACCCAGGATCCACACGGGGGCCAGCCGTGGATGCCCAGATGGGTTTTAAGTGGGACCTGTAAGGGTCTTATGTGGGTCTTAACTGGGTAATTCATATCAGACCCATTTGGGCCACACCTGACTAAAGGGGTTTAAAGTGGGCTTGCACCAGGATTCAACCGTGAATGCCCCTATGGGCTTAAAGTGGGCTCTGTAAGGATCTTATGTGGGTCCTAACTGGGCAATTCATGCAAGGCCTATCTAAGCCCAACCATGCCAAATGGTTTAAGGAAGCAATCTAAGAAAAACGAAGAATGAATATAAGTCCAAGATAAATAAAAGACACATGACGCTTTGAACTGCAAGAAATATATTGTTAAATTGAACAACAAAAATTATGTTTAAAAAACAATTTAAATGTCACAACATACAGGTAAACAAATCAAAAATACATTTTTAAAAAATCTCTGAAAAAAAAAAAAAACACCTCCAAAAAATACATTAATACAAAATACACTCATGGCGTCTGTGTGGTGGACGCTCCTTTTTCCCTTTGGGCTCTTGCAGCCCTCTCCCCTCCATGGTCACGTGCGCCGTTAACCACTTCTTTGCGGTTCACAATTTGAGTCATTGCATTACTCTTCAGTGCACCTAAAAACAAAGGAGCATAAGTCAATTTAGCAAGGTTCTTTTTTGCTCCAACAAGTGCATGTTCTGCTCTTTCAATGGGTTGTCTCAGTCCGTTTTTTAGCGCTAACAGTCACGGAGATATTCAAGCAGTTTAGCACTGTGTTGGCCACAGCCGTGGCCACGCAGCCATCTTAAAGGCGGTAACCTCATACACTCACATTTATCTTAGTTCATGCTGTTTTCCTTAAGATTGGTTTCTATATCTTTTCAGACACATTATATATTTTGTTGTAAACATTTAGTTTTAAATAACTTACAGGGCACTGGATTTGGTTTACATATATACTTTATTAGTTTTGGATTGGTTTTCTGATATAACTCTTTTCTTTGAGCTTACCAGTGTTGCGGATTCCACACCCTGGAGTGAGGCATGCAGGCTGCAGGGACAAAGGGGTGGCATCTGGAACTACAGCAGCTTTATAGGGGTGGTGGCTAAATTGGACTCTACCACTACTTGTTATGTCAGGGGGGAGTTAGCTTTATTTGTCCTCAAGATATTTGAGTTTTGATTTGTATTGTCTTTAGTACATTTATTCAGTTAATGTTAATTAAGATTACATTTCTTTTGGAGTAAGTGTTTAGTTGTTTTCTTTTGTTATTTGTAATTTACATATTAGAGTTATTGTTAGTCTCCCCCTGGGTGTCAAACCTGGTCTGATCACCCAGTATATAAGTCCCCATTGTTTCTTGTATAGGAGGTCAGTTGTATTTTTGAGTTTGTTATGTTCAGAGCTTAAGTTCAGTTTGTTTGTTTAACCTCTTTTAAGGGCCCAAACTTTATCTTTATTTGTTGTCAGAATTTTTTGTGGGTAAAATAAAAAAAACCTTTTTTGAAATCTCCTTGCGACTCCTCATGCCTAACTGCTTGGTCCCTGACAAGCACCATGGATTTCGTTTTCTAGTTAGTGCTCACCTTTCTTTGAAAAGAAGTCAGTTACCAATTGTTTCCCCTCATTCTGTTTTCTCTCCTCCTCCTGTCTTTCCTTTCTTTTTGGTAGCATGATTTGGCTTTCTTTGAGAAAAGACATTTCTACAGCAGAAGTTTGCGCTCCACCAGACGCTCAACTGAACTAGCTAACGTAATGCATGCAGGTGAACTAAACCATTTGGCACATTAGCAAGGGGGGGGGGGGTGAGACCTTTTTGTATACAAAATAGTCAATCAACCAAGTTATTCTGCCAATACACTAACACTACATTTCATCTGATATGCATTATGAAATGTTATTAGGAAATAAAAATATCCAGGTAAAATAAAATATATTCCAGACTTTTCAAGGGCCCTCTCTCCCCTTGGGCCCTGGTAATCAGTATTGGTTTTACCCTCGGTCCGATGCCCCTGGTGTCTGTGCTGCTGCTCATCTTTATCCAGAGAGAGCGAACACTAAGCGACGCACAGGTCTGCTTCAGAGCTCCGTGTATCGTGATATATTAATTATTGTCCAACTTCTCCCGCTGTTTTTCCTTTTGGTTAGATTCTACATCAGATTAAACAGCACAAACCAAAAATACAGACCACTGTACAATCTGCATCTGTTATTTTTATGGCAAAATAATATTTCAACTTACCTCAATTTGTGAATGTCTGATAGAAGTTCTCCTTGAAGTCACAGCTAGCAGCAGTGCTTTCCGAATGGACTGCTAACGTTTTGAGCGCGAAACAAGGCCTTTGCATACAGGCCCCTTATAGATGTCCTAAGAACTGCCTGACCAAATAACAATTAAATACAGTAAAATTCGTAAATTGAGAGAATTAACAAACGTTAACTGCTCCGCCGGCTTCATTATGAATGAGCCTAATTAGGTGCATAACAGGCGGAAAGAGTACTGAAAATCTGTACTCAAGTACAAGTACTGTTACATTGCTAAAATATTACTCTGTTACAAGTAAAAGTACTGGTGTTAGAGAAATACTCAAGTAAAAGTACAATTTGTAAAAAAAAAAAAAAAAAAAGTAAGTATTAGTTACTTTTAACCACCGTCACTTCTCCAGACTAGGGCTGGATGTGTGTTTTCCTTTACCAAAAGCTAAAATGCCAACAATCTATTAATCATTAATAATTGATTAGATACAAAACAAGTGTTTTTCCCTCATTTTTTTCTCAAACAGATCTACTGTACCTTTTACAGCCAACACATCAGTCATTGTTGGTGTATGAGCTACACCTTGATAGAAACACATGCTACTCCTTGGTCCAAGGACATCTAACAACACAGAAGTGGAAGACAGATTGATGATGAGGCCTCCTGCAAGTCCTTTTCTAACAAATATTGAATTACAATTTCCTAAGCGGTAATAAATGCATCATATTCATGTCCATAAAGGTACTAGCTGTCTGTGAGCTATTTGGCCTCATCTTCAAAATGAAGTACCGTAAAACTTCGAATAGGATCCCGGAGTTTTATTTGATCAAATAGACCATTGGGACAGGCATCTATGGGATGTGGATAACCGTATGGGGTTATTTGTAGGGATGCTTGACATTGATTTTGTACCGATATCCGATATACCAATATTGTCCAATGCTTAATTTCCGATACCGATATTAGCCGATACAGATACCAAAACATATGATCGTTTATAGGCTTACTGCCCACTGTTCCATGACTCCCTTGATACTGGGGATTTGAATGTTTTGAAGGACTAGCCAGCAACCGGTAGGCTAACTGGGGTCGCGGTGCCTACTACCCTTCCAAAAGATGCCAACTGAACATTTCTTTGACTGAGGTAAACTGAAAACAAATAGCAACACAAGAACAAAAATTCAACTCATTCCACTCATTGGGGCTTAGATCTGCCCTGCTCAAGAATTTATTTACTCTACAAACCCTGTGTGTATGCTGGTTGGCCAACAACCTACACCCAAATTTTGTCTGCATTCGCTTTGAGAGGAAACAAGCTTTCCAATAAGGTATAAAATGACATATTTTAGTCATTTTAAACCATTTCAAAAACCGATACCGATATTTACCGATATTGAATTTTAAAGCCAACATCGGCCGATAATATCGAGCATAGTTATTTGTCCAAGGGACAGGCGTCTGGGACTGGGCTATTATGTGAAGTGTTACGGTAGGCCTGCAACCTTTCTGAGATTCCACTAATCAGCATAATTCAACACAGCGTAAACTTTGACCTATTTTGATGTTTTTTACATTTTTGGGAAGTTACATTTTTCATTTTCTGCACGACTAACAAAAATGACTGATTGATTGTTTTGGCGAAAGATCTACATGTATGCAATGTTTGTTCTTTGGTGACTAGCGTGACTTGAAATGTATTGAGTTACAATTACTAAATCTCAACATGCTTGATTAGCCTAAATGTAGAGTTACTACAAGTTACTAAAAATTGTACAGTAAGTAATTACTTAACTCAATAGGCCTACATAGTTACTTTGCGCTTCTGCCATGCAGGACCCATATATGTGTTCCCAGATTAAACCCATGCCCACTCGGCACATAAATATGTCATGCAAGACCCATATATGTGTTCCCAGATCAAACCCATGCCCACTCGGCACATAAATATGTGATGCAAGACCCATATATGTGTTCCCAGATCAAACCCATGCCCACTCGGCACATAAAATGCCATGCAGGACCCATATATGTGTTCCCAGATCAAACCCATGCCCACTCGGCACATAAAAATGCCATGCAGGACCCATATATGTGTTCCCAGTTCAAACCCATGGCCACTTGGCCCATAAATATGTCATGCAAGACCCATATATGTGTTCCCAGATCAAACCCATGCCCACTCGGCACATAAATATGTCATGCAGGACCCATATATGTGTTCCCTGATCAAACCCATGCCCACTCGGCCCATAAAACTTCTATGCAGGATCCACGTATGCGTTCCCAGTTCAAACCCATGGCAACTTGGCCCATAAATATGCTATGCAGGACCCATATATGCGTTCCCAGATCAAACCCATGGCCACTTGGCCCATAAAAATGCCATGCAGGACCCATATATGTGTTCCCAGTTCAAACCCATGCCCACTTGGACCATAAATATGCCATTCAAGACCCATATATGTGTTCCCAGATCAAACCCATGCCCACTTGGCCCATAAATATGCTATGCAGGACCCATATATGTGTTCTCAGTTCAAACCCATGGCCACTTGGCCCATAAAAATGCCATGCAGGACCCATATATGTGTTCCCTGATCAAACCCATGGCCACTTGGCCCATAAAACTTCTATGCAGGATCCATATATGCGTTCCCAGTTCAAACCCATGGCAACTTGGCCCATAAAAATGCCATGCAGGACCCATATATGTGTTCCCAGTTCAAACCCATGGCCACTTGGCCCATAAAAAGGCCATGCAGGACCCATATATGTGTTCCCTGATCAAACCCATGCCCACTCGGCCCATAAATGTGCCATTCAAGACCCATATATGTGTTCCCAGATCAAACCCATGCCCACTTGGCCCATGAATATGCTATGCAGGACCCATATATGTGTTCTCAGTTCAAACCCATGGCCACTTGGCCCATAAAAATGCCATGCAGGACCCATATATGTGTTCCCAGATCAAACCCATGGCCACTTGGCCCATAAATATGCTATGCAGGACCCATATATGTGTTCTCAGTTCAAACCCATGGCCACTTGGCCCATAAAAATGCCATGCAGGACCCATATATGTGTTCCTTGTTCAAACCCATGGCCACTTGGCCCATAAAAACGCCATGCAGGACCCATATATGCATTCCCAGTTCAAACCCATGGCCACTTGGCCCATAAAAATGCCATGCAGGACCCATATATGCATTCCCAGTTCAAACCCATGGCCATTTGGCCCATAAACACTCTATGCAGGACCCATATATGCGTTACCAGATCAAACCCATGCCCACTTGGCCAATAAATATGCTATGCAGGACCCATATATGTGTTCTCAGTTCAAACCCATGGCCACTTGGCCCATAAACATTCTATGCAGGACCCATATATGCGTTCCCAGATCAAACCCATGCCCACTTGGCCCATAAACATTCTATGCAGGACCCATATATGCATTCCCAGATCAAACCCATGGCCACTTGGCCAATAAATATGCTATGCAGGACCCATATATGTGTTCTCAGTTCAAACCCATGCCCAATTGGCCCATGCCTGTCCCTTATGGGGCCCATGTAATCAGCTCATATGGGCTTCCTATGTGGGACTCATACTACAAAACCTACATGGGACCCGCTGATTTCACCCAGCCAAAGCCCATGCCCACACAGTAACCATGGAACCCGTACTTAACCCATCTGGGCCCCACATGTCATTGCTGGCTGGGACGGCTTGCCCCAATGTGGATCACGGGTGCAAGCCCATAATGGGGCCCACATTTGCCGCCCATGAAGCCCTCATCTGGACCCACATGTCATTGCTGGCTGGGTAGATTATAAAATAGCTCATCATTCCAGCTCCAATCTCAGAAGTCATCGGCTATCAGTCTGATGACTATTAGCCTCTGGGGGCAATGGGCAATATTCTACAGTTGTTTACAATGACAGTATTGTACTGTAATGTATTTCTGATCATTTGTTGAAAAAGAAACACTAACACTGCAATTTACTTCAGCAATTAAACTGATTACATCCTGCGTTATTTGGTGATTGATCGTGCTATTTATAGGGCAAAAATGCAGTGGTGGAATGTAACAAAGTACAAATTCTTTGTTACTGTACTTAAGTACGTTTTTCACGTATCTGTACTTTACTTAAGTAGAATCAATAGTGCATACTTTTGACTTTAACTTCGTTACATTTTGCAACAATTATGTATACTTTCTATTCCACTACATTTCTACAAGGTTCCGTTACATTTTCTGATCAGTTTTTGCCCCTGCCAAAAAGTCTTCCTGACCGTCACACGTTTGTCTCACCAGTGAAGTTTGCTTGCCATAGATATATAGGCACCGCCGATCCTTCATCTATGGTGCTCCAGAGCCCGGGTGCAGCGCTGCTAACCTTCCGTAATACAGCGTCCGGTGAAAGTGAAAATGTTTGTATTTTATTATTCCCGTTTTTAAATCATAGTTGCCATCTATTTCTCTCGACAGCATCGTTTACTCCTCCGTCAGGCAGCGTAAGACGCGTTCATATCTTATTTATTTGGCTGGACCTCTTCACATCTCCTCCCCATTTTCACTGCTTCACACACTTTATTTGCTTACTTGCATGGTTAAAGAAAATAAAACCGTCTTAAAATACATCCATGAATAAAACCAACCACATTCCGATTCTAACAACATATTTCCGTTTTTTGCTGGTTAGGATAGGAACTTCTTTTAAAAGCCAGGCCTTGTTTGTGGTAGTGGACATCTTCTACTTTTACTAAAGTAAATATGTCTCTGGTTATTTGTACTTTACTTAAGTAGTCTACTGAGATTCAGTACTTCCTCCACCACTGCAATGTACAAGTCATCTATGACTCCGACAACCATCTCTTGAATGCAGTCTCCCACTTCCTAGGAGGTGCACAGGAAGTGTCATGTCCTTATATGAGAATTTGCGGGGCGTTTTCTTATGCTAATTAGGAACAACTGGCACATGCTTTCAATTACAAAGACGTGAGATTCATCAATCCTAAGAACACAGGTGCAAACAATTCTGCTGTTTAAGAACACGTCATGAATCTGACATAGACTTTTCTTAGGGACTTTAAGAACATATTTAAGAGAAAACTTAGGAAGATATTGGCGATTGACTGTAGGTCACTATGTCCCCCATTTTGGTCCAGACTGAAATATCTTGATACATATTATTTACCCTTTTAAACTATGTAACTATTATATATGAGGTGTTTGGGTCTACTGGACCCGAGTGTACTTAATTGTAGGTGCTATGAAACTATGTTGTCTTTCTGCACCTGCTATTCCCACACAAAGCTAGAAAATTGTTACATTTCAAGCACTTTCACCTGTTCCGATTAAGTTCAAAGAAATAAGCACCAATAATTATCAAAAATCTTGTTTATATTTTTTTTTCCTTTTTTATAATTGAATTTCCTTGTTTTCTCACAAAAAACGAAAATGATCATATGATCATAAATGTGATCGCACATGGGTAATTTGCAAATATGAACCATAAATGATATATCATTGGTAATTGAGCTAAAGTACACTGTTATGGCTGTATTGATTTAAAAGCCTAATAATGTGGTGGGTCCACCAGACCTGGGAACATTGGCTGTGTAACAAAAATATGAACATTCATTATGCTACTACTGCCTACATGCGCAGAAGGCTACATAATATTTGCACGATTTCCAACAAGTCCTGTTACCAGCGTTGTTATCCGTGTTATTGGCACATGCATGCCGAATGTACATGAAGGATCTTTTTATGTGTTTTCAGGTGTGTCGATATGGACGGAGATTAGTTCTAAGACGCACAGCCTGTTTAAGGCATATTGAGGCGTTATCCCTGGCCTGGCAATCTGTATGAAAGGATCTGACATGGAATGGGGGAACAGAGTTGTTCAGAATGCTGGCATGTGATCTAAAATTCTTACAATAGGGCAGCATTATGCCGGTGTTGTTTGGTTCAGTGTAAAAAAGCAAAGATGTTGTAATGGCGGATCTAAGCTACATTTCTACAGGGGGCACCATCGAGACCATCCTGACTAACTGCACCACTGTGTGGTATGCCAGATGCACAGCCACTGAGCAAAAGGACCTGCATTGTGTAGTGAAGGCGGCCAAGTGCATTGTTGTGATGGAGCTGCCTAACCAAGCACCATTATCAGGGACACCACACACTATGGCCACTCCCTGTTTGAACCACTGCTGCCGAAAAACGTTTCAGGGCTGGATGTCCGTTACCTTTTGCTTTCTTTGTGTTGGAATTTTAAACTCCGGTAGATATATGAGGACTATGGTTAACTGCTCCTCAGATCTCTGCAGGGTAAATCAAGACAGCTAGCTAGACTATCTGTCAAAGCTGAGTTTTCTGTTGCACGACTATAACAACTTTTGAACGTACACGTTCCACCAAAACAAGTTCCTTTCCGAGGCTATTTTGCAGCTGCACTGTGGCTCCGTGTGGCGCCTAACACAATTGTGATTGGTTTAAACAAATGATTGGTTTAAAGAAGCCAATAAACCAAAGCATGTTTCTCTCCCATCCCAGAATGCTTTGTACTGAGGAATAGCTTCTTTCCCAGAGCAACCTTCCCTGCCCAACCCCAGAACAGATTACAACACACACACACACACACAGACACACACACACACACACACACACACACTGATGCTAATTGGCACAAATATGGTACAGACATGGATAGTTCACAGAAAACAAATCCTAATGATTTTTTTGGTGATCTCCTGACTTTTCATCTAGTGCCATCATCAGTTAAAAAATGCCCTTTGTTTGAATCTGCTTATAACTAATGACATGCCCATGTATATCAGTTTTGATTTTAACTACACTTTTCATGTGCGTAGCATGCTTACTAGCTGTGTTGACAGGACAATGCTTACTGTAGGTACAGCCTCACAGAGCTGCTGATTCTGAGAATCTGGGTCCATATCATAAACTTGCAGAGGTGAAAACTGTTAGCAAATTTTGTTAGCAAAAATGTGGTCACAACTGGTTCTTTTAGTGTAAAGCAAGTACATGTACAAGTATAAACACAATCCTATCACCAACACTGGTAATACACACAATAAAAAAAAAAAAATCCCATTCCCACCCACCTGCACGGTGTAGCTCCCCACGGTGGTGGCCCGCCGAGATCGTGCCGTCCGAGGGCCCTGCCTGCCGGCCACCAAGAACAGCTCAGCCAGCCGCTGCTCCATCAGGTTGGCAAAGCTCTGGTAGTTGGCCTCCAGAGAGGAGCTGTCCACGTCTTGGATCACTGTGAGGAGAGATGAGAGAGGACAGAGGAGGGATTTCAGGGGTAAAGAGGTGTTTAGGCAGGCAAAGAGGGGGCAAGAGAGGAGACAGGTGAATGGATGGAGAATGGTGTAGGAACGACAATATGAGGCAGGAGGCAGGGAAGGAAAAAATGGATGAGAGTACAGGATGAGTAAATGGAAGGAGAATGTGAAGATTGAGGACATGAGAAAATACCAAAGGAAGATCATTTGAGGACAATATTGATATTGAAGAGAACAAAAGGAGGAAAGAGGGTAAGATAAACACAAGACAGTAGATGAGTGTGATTGCATCAATCTTGCTCTAAATGGTTATCTTACTAGAGGCTTAAAGTGAGATGGAGCAGACAGACAGACTTCACACACACACACACACACACACACACACACACACACACACACACACACACACACACACACACACACAACAGCATCATTCACACCCGGTCGTGATGTGATCTCTCCCTCTGGCCCAGTCAGGAAGCTGTGAATTATACATCAATAGGGTTTTCCAAGGAACAGAGCAGCTAAAGACACTGAACACAGAGAGCACATGCAAGGGAGAGAGCAGGGGAGGGCTTATGACATCAGTGACCACTATGTCGTAACAACAGTTAGAAATACTAAAATACCTAAAACTAAACCACGCATTATCGTCAAGCGTAATATGAAGCACTTCTCAGAACAAGAATTCCTTAAAGGTGCTCTAAGTGATGTGACACGTTTTTTAGGCTAGATGTTGAAAGTGCCTGGAACCTCTTTTATAAGGGGTTTACTAATATAATTAATAAGTATGCTCCAATAAAGAAGTACAGAGTCAAAGGCTGAAACAATGCTTGGTTTTCACCTGATTTAGCAAATATGAATCAGAACTCTGACTGGCTGGTCTTCAGACAACTGCGCAATGCATGTCTCTCAATATTAGAAAAGCCAAAGCTGATCATTTTCTTTCTCAAACCACTAATAATCTGAATAATCCATCAAAATTTTGGAAAACTATCAAATCATTATCAGAAAACACTAAAGGCCAGGAGCTTCCCTCAAGCATTGTGATGGAATCTCAAAAAGTTACAGACAAGGCCAAAATGCTTGATTGTTTCAATGAACATTTCATAGCCTCAGGATTTTTATTTGAGTCATTCAGTCCTCAACATGAGTGTTCCTCTACAATGGAGACTGTTGGTCTCGATTCTTCTAGTCAGTCTTTTAGTTTCAGTCCTATCACAGTTTCAAACGTAACTTATAGCTGCAAGCAGCGATGGACTGGCCCTCGCGCATCACGCCTCTGCGCACGTTGGGGGTTACTGGCGGACGCCGCTCCTTGCAACCGTGCATTTGCGCAGCACTTAAACGGTTCAAATGTTATGAAAGGGGCGTGGCCTGAATAAGTGGGCGTGGTTATATTATAGGGGCCGGCTCAGTATCACATGTAGAACACACATTCTAAGTTTCATTTAAATCGGATGATGTTTGTCATATAAGGCAGATTTCCTGTTGCCAGCGGGGGGCGTTATGACCAAAAGTCAATATTGGCCTGTAGATGTCCTCAGGCATGGACCATTGTCAATCGTGAGAAATTTTGGGCAGATACAACAACGTACACTCAAGTTACAACAATTTCTTTGTTCATCGCTAAACACTCAAAATGGCCGCCACGCCACGCCCACACCGTTTGACGAAAAGTTTTTCTTTTAATAACTTTTCATCTTTAAGGTGTTGAGATGGTACAGACCAAACTTGAAGTCCATCGGATGAAATCTCTAGGAGGAGTTCGTTAAAGTATAGCACCTTGACTTTTAGGCCTACTGCCTGTTGCCACTAGGGGGCGCTATGACCTGTAGTCAATTTTGTCCGGTAAATGTCCTCAGAGTTAGAGTGTTATAAATTATGAAAAGTTTTGAGCCAGTTGGACAATGTACACTGAAGTTACACCCACTTCCTGTTTTGATGGCGAAACGCACAAAATGGCTGCCCTGCCACGGCCATGCCTTATGACGAAAGGTTTTTCTTTTAACAACTTTTCATCTTTATCGTCTTAAGATGGCACAGACCGAATTTGAAGTTAATCGGATGAAATCTCTAGGAGGAGTTCGTTAAAGTACGACATGTGGAAATGGCCTAAATCGCACTAATTTCGAACTTTGAAATCAAAATGGCGGACTTCCTTTTGGGTTTAGGGTATGGCTCCAATGCCTTTTTTTGTACATCTTGAAATGCTAAATATGTGTGCCAGTTTCGTGAGTCTATGTTAAACGCACTTTATCGCTCAATTGTTTTTACTTTGTAGGATGCGCTAGCAAGCCATTTTTGTGCGCCTATTCCCGAAACCCTTAAAATACGTACATTTTCAACACACTTGATGCAGCGCCAATTTTGGTGAGTTTTTGAATATGTTAAGCCCCTCAAAAAGGCGATTCATTTGCAGAAAATAATAATAATTCCTTCAGTTTCAATAGGGCCTTCGCCGCTGTCGGCGCTCGGGCCCTAATAAAGCCCTCAAGCATTTGGACTAACTAAACGAACTAAATCTGCAGGCCCTGATAAACTGGATCCCTACTTTTTAAAGCTAGCAGGAAATGTTATTGCCGTGCCCTTAACTAATATTTAGGGCCCGAGCGTCGACAGCGGCGAAGGCCCTATTGAAACTGAAGGAATTATTATTATTAATTATTATTTACGTATTTTAAGGGTTTTGGGAATAGGCGCACAAAAATGGCTCGCTAGTGCCCCCTAGAAAGTTACAAAAATTGAGCCCCTGCAGTGCGTTTAATGTAGACTCACGAAACTTGGTACACATATGTACCATGTCCAGATGTACAAAACACTTCATTGAAGCCATACCCTAAACCCAACAGGAAGTCTGCCATTTTTAATTCAAAGTTCGAAATTAGTGCGATTTTGGCCATTTCCACGTCTTACTTTAACGAACTCCTCCTAGAGATTTCATCTGATCAACTTCAAACTCGGTCCGTGCCATCTTAAAATGTTAAAGATGAAAAGTTGTTAAAAGAAAAACTTTTCGTCATAGGGCGTGGCCGTGGCGGGGTGGCCATTTTGTGCGTTTGGCGGCCGAAACAGGAAGTTGGTGTAACTCGAGTGTACGTTGTCCAACTGGCTCGAAACTTTTCAGGATTCATGAGACTCCAACCCTGCTATTTTGAGTGTTTTGAGTTTATTTAAGTTGTTGTAACTTGAGCATACGTTGTCTACGTTGTTGTCTTGTCTTCCGATTTACATGAAACTTATAATGTGTGGTCTACATGTGATACTGAGCTGCCCCCTGTACTTTAACCATGCCCACTTAGTCAGGCCACGCCCCCTTTCATAACATTTGAACCGTTTAAGGTAGAGTCTTGTGTGAGGTGTCATTAAACTCAGCAGAGACTTCATTCTTCATTGGTGATGGTTTGACCCACCCCCTAAGCTTTAGCCACGCCCACTTTTATAACTAATGACCCGTTTGAAGTAGACCATTGTGTGAGGTATGATTGAACTCAGCAGAAACTTCCTTCTTCATTGGTGATGGTTTGGCCACGCCCCTATATGTAAGCCACTCCCCCTTTTATAACTAATGACCTGTTTGATGTACACTCTTGTATGACATATTGAACTCAGCAGAGAGTTCCTTTTTAATTGGTGATGGTTTGACCCGCCCCCTATGCTTTAGCCACGCCCCTTTTCACAGCCAATGAACCGTATGACGTAGAGTCTTGTGTGAGGTATCGTTGAACTCGGCGGGGAGTTCCCTTTTCATTGTTGACGATTTGCGGTGTCTGAGTGCACGGCAAATGCACGGGCACAAGAAGCGGCGTCCGCCGGTAACCCCAACGGGCGCAGAGGCGTGAAGGGCCCGTCCATCGCTGCTCGCAGCTTTAATTCTTTCTTTCTATTCTTTTTCCCATCAAATGAATTGGCTTTTTGAGGGGCTTAACATATTCAAAAACTCACCAAATTTGGCGGTCGCATCAAGTCTGGTGAAAGTTTACGTATTTTAAGGGTTTCAGGAATAGGCGCACAAAAATGGCTCGCTAGCGCCCCCAAGAATGAATAAATTGAGCCCCTGCAGTGCGTTTAACGTAGACTCACGAAACTTGGTACACATATGTACCATGTCAAGATGTACAAAAAAACTTCATTACAGCCATACCCTAAACCAAACAGGAAGTCCACCATTTTGATTTCAAAGTTCGAAATTAGTGCAATTTTGGCCACTTCCACATGTCGTACTATAACGAACTCCTAGAGATTTCATCCGATCAACTTCAAACTCGGTCTGTGTCATCTTAAGATGTTAAAGATGAAAAGTTGTTAAAAGAAAAACTTTTCGTCATAGGGCGTGGCTGTGGCGGGGCGGCATTTTGTGCATTTTGCCGCCAAAACAGGAAGTGGGTGTAACTCGAGTGCAGTGTATGACAAACATCATCCGATTTACATGAAACTTATCTCATAGATAACTCAGCAGAGACTTCATTCTTCATTGGTGATGGTTTGACCTGCCCCCTATGCTTTGGCCACGCCCCCTTTCATAGCTAATGAACCGCATGACGTAGAATCTTGTGTGAGGTATCGTTGTACTCGGCAGGGAGTTCCCTTTTCATTGGTGATGATTTGCGGTGTCTGAGTGCCACGCAAATGCACGGTCGCAAGGAGCGGCGTCCGCCGGTAACCCCGACACGCGCAGAGGCGCGAGGGCCCGTCCATCGCTGCTCGCAGCTTTAATTTTAATCTGTGTTTGAACACAAATGTCATTCCTCCCATCTGGAAATCAGCCTTTGTGGTTCCCCTGCTAAAAGGTGGTGACCCTACCATCTTAAATAACTACAGACCAATCTCTAAACTGTCTGTCCTGGTCAAGGTTCTAGAATCCCTTGTCAGTGATCAGTTAAATAACTTTTTTAACATTTATAATGTGTTATCTGACTTCCAATCTGGTTTTAGAAAAGGGCATAGTACAACGTCAGCAGCTCTTAAGGTTTTAAATGACTTTGTTGAATCCATGGACAATAAGCAGCATTGTGCATCTCTTCATATACAAGGCTATTTTAGGTCTCTTTCCATCCTACCTTCTGACCTATATCAGTGTAAATAGTATCGGGACTTACAATCTTCGTTCCCAGGATCTTTTCCTTCTGTCTGTTCCAAAGGTTAGAACTGAGCTGGGGAAAAAGGCTTTTAAGTTTGCTGCTCCCTCTACATCTACTAACTGAGCTGGTCTCATTGGTCGCTTTTAAGAGGATGTTGATTGACTTGGAGGCAGCCACATCTGGCTGTAGATGTTTTGCATGATGTGTTTAGGATTGTAGTTGACTTTGAAGGATTTGCTGTTTTTAGTGTTTCTGTGTATTTTGTGTTTGTATGTACTGTATGTGTGGTTGTACTGCTGCCTGTCTTGGTCAGGACACTCGTGAAAAAGAGATGTTTAATCTCAATGAGTCTCTTCCTGGTTAAAAAAAAGGTAAAATAAAAAGAAATTAAAGCTGCGAGCAGCGATGGACGGGCCCTCGCGCCTCTGCGCGCGTCGGGGTTACCAGCGGACGCCGCTCCTTGCGACCGTGCATTTGCGCGGCACTCAGACGCCGCAAATCATCACCAATGAAAAGGGAACTCCCTGCCGATTTCAACGATACCTTACACAAGACTCTACGTCATACGGCTCATTAGCTGTGAAAGGGGACGTGGCCAAAGAATAGGGGGCGGGCCAAACCTTTACCGATTAAAAAAAAGTCTCTGCTGAGTTCATTGATACCTCACATCAGACTCTACCATAAACGGGTTACCATTTATGAAAGGGGGCATGGCTTGAACATAGGGGGCAAGCCAAACCATCACCAATGAAGAAGGAAGTCTCTGCTGAGTTCAATGATACCTCACACAAGGGTCTACCTTAAACAGTTGAAATGTTATGAAAGGGGAGTGGCTTAAGCATAAGGGGCGGCCAAACCATCACCAATGAAGAATGAACTCTCTGCTGAGTTCAATGACACCTCACACAAGACTCTACCTTAAACGTTTCAAATGTTATGAAAGGGGGCGTGGCCCGAATAAGTGGGCGTGGTTAACGTATAGGGACCGGCTCAGTATCACATGTAGACCACACATTCTGAGTTTCATGTAAATCGGATGATGTTTTTCATATGAGGCAGATTTCCTGTTGCCAGCAGGGGGCACTATGACCAAAAGTCAATTTTGGCCTGTAGGTGTCCTCAGGCCTGGACCCTTGTCAATCGTGAGAAATTTCGGGCCGATACGACAATGTACACTGAAGTTACAACAACTTCTTTGTTCATCACTAAACACACAAAATGGCCGTCCCGCCACGGCCACGCCTTATGACGAAAAGTTTTTCTTTTAACAACTTTTCATCTTTAACATCTTAAGATGGCACAGACCCAGTTTGAAGTTGATGGGATGAAATCTCTAGGAGGAGTTAGTTAAAGTACGACGTGCAAATGGCCAAAATCCCACTAATTTCGAACTTTGAAATCAAAATGGCGGACTTCCTGTTGGGTTTAGGGTATGGCTCTAATGACGTTTCTTGTACATCATGACATGTTACATATGTGTACCAAGTTTCGTGAGTCTACGTTAAACGCACTGCAGGGGCTAAAGTTTTTTAACATTCTAGGGGGCGCTAGCGAACCATTTTTGTATTATTTTTTGTATTATCACTATTTCCGAAACCATTAAAATACATTAATTTTCACCAGACTTGATGCGAGTGCCAAATTTGGTGAGTTTTTGAATATTTTAAGCCCCTCAAAAAGCCAATTCATTTGGTGTAATAATAATTCCTTCAGTTTCAATAGGGCCTTCGCCGCTGTCGGCGCTCGGGCCCTAAAAAAAGAAAAGAAAAATGACAGGGAGGGCTGCAGGAAATCTGCTGAATTGCACAACAACGTGCGCCGGGGCATTAAACTAACTGCTGTTTTGTCCAATCGATGCAGCTCTTGATTACAGTTGATCACCCAGTAGCACTTTTGCGTGTTTGTGTGTGTGTGTGTGTGTGTGTGTGTGTGTGTGTGTGTGTGTTACCAATTTACCTGTTATCACCCAGTATTTCTTGGTTGCCATTGACGTGTTGAGATTATGGTATTCAAGGGCTGAAAAGAAAAAGAGAGAGAGAGAGGACAGAGAGAAAGTTACAGGCATTTGCCAAAACCTGCACTCATACTTCCTACTCGCCACTTTCCACATGTTCATACAATTTTTCTAAAAAACTATTTAACCAAGATCGTTTATTTTATTTTGAGTTTATCAAAATGTTCATACAAAACGTGTCTGCAACGTGTTCACTGACAACTTGTTTCATTTGCATTCCTACAACATTCACTCCTGCATGCAACTAAAGCGAAATACTTTTTTTATTATGTTCAGGCACTCACATTTAAAAATAACCTTTACAACTCATGGGATAAAAATCCCAATCTCCAGTGTCAAAGTACTATGCTTTGTAAGGCCACTACCCACCCTGACCCCTCTCTACAACTTCTGTACGGTACAAAACAAGTTTCCTTCTTTACATTTTTTTGCCACTAAACATAATTCATTGAGCAACTATGTTTCCCTGAAAACATATTTGACAAAACGCATTAGTATTATATAAACGTAATTTATAGGAGAAAAGGTTGCTGTACATTACACATGGCAGTCATAACATATCCAGAGACCCAAAAAACATTCAGTATACTTTGTTAAAGTGATACGTAACTCCAGGTTTTGTGTGTGTTAGGGCTGCCCCTGAAACATCATTTGAGAAGCCTCTAAGTCGAATCACAGAGAAATAATCTACCAAATACAAATTTCCTTACTTTTTGTGCTAAGTTTAGAAAGAATGCCTATACGCCTGTAATTGGTATATTCTTTTACTTCTGAGTCAAGTTTAAACGTGATTTATTATTTATTCATAAATATCTATTACTTATTATGATTTGTTCATTTAAAGTTTTTTAGGGATCCATGGAAGCAATGAAAATGTGACAGCACTATGTTTGTGTGTCGCAGCAACAGATCTGCAGAGAAAGAGAGTTTTAGCATTTGCCCTTGACACAGATGATAAAATGATTAAACACTTCTTGTCAGGTTTCCTTATTCCTTATTTCTCACCTCTCACTGTCTACTTCCTCTATCCACTCACACCAGCTATCAATCGTTCTTTCTGCCTGCGTGCCTCTGCACCTGCCTCATTCTATACCTGTTTATCTGTCAGCCTATTCATTACCTGAAACGCCTGTTCATTTTTGTCCAGCTGACTGTCTCCTTCCGTCTTTATCTACCCATCATCACTCCCTCAGTCAGCCTCTTTCTGTGTCCTACTCATACTTCATCCACTCTCTCCCTATTTCCCATCTGCCTAGTTCACCATCTGTCTCCACCTAACTCCTCCGAGCTGACTGTCTGCCGAGAGTTGTGTTTAGCTCAAGTCAATGGCGCTGCAGCGGCGGTAGCTGTTAATACCAGCGAGTGTTTCTGCTCCGCACTCTGACTGTCTGCCTGTCTGCTGCCGCCTTCCTGATGCCTCTTTAACATGAGCACATCTGGATTCACTGAGCTCTTCTCCAACAATAAGCTCACATAAACACTTTAGACAAACAGCACTGAAGCGTTAAATTTCAGAAGCATTCATTGCCTTCAGAGAATGTGTTCAACTGGCCAACAAATCCAGCACATTCATTTCAATAACGCTGCAGCATTAGGAAAGAAACTGAAAAAGCTCCTGCTCCAATCTAATAATAAGCAAAAAATAAATAATAGGTTTTAAAGGTTGAGGATGGTGGTAATCTATTTTTGTTTTACTGTCAAAGAATCCCTATTGACATGCTCTGTCAATACTTCCTGACTTACATACCATGTCTGCCCCAAGCCTATTCATTCTTTTGGATGATGTTTTTTATTTTTATGAGGCTCCAAAAGAGCTAGGCACTAGTTTTTAGAAAATGTTACTCAAATTTTCAGCAGCAGGACGGTGTTTGTGGGAAAGTAAACTAGTGTGTGGCTCACAATGTGGAACATTGATGTTTTTGGCTTAGGCTACACAGGCAGTACTTGAATCAAAATTAATTGATTGTTGGTTTCTTGTGTTTTTTAATCGTTGACATTTAAAAACAGTGACTATTGCCATTATTCTTTAAGGTAATTACAAATAGCATTTTTATGAAAATACATGTTTTTTTCTGCTCTCCATCACTGATTCAAGCTACGCATATCCAACTTGTGTATAGCACACATATGCTTTCCCTGACAATAAGTTGGGTTAAGTATGACCACAACAGAGCCATCAGCAAAGAATGACATATGCTTTAATGATGACTGATACTATATCTCCGGGAACCATCACCTTATCGTGGTGGAGAGGTTTATGTGTCTCTATAAACCTGAGGGCTGTGTTGTCTGGAGCTTTGTGCTCCTGGTAGGGTCTCCCAAGGCAAAGTGGTCTCAGCTGAGGGGCCAGACAAAGAATGGTTCAAAAACCCTATGAGTGATCGAAGTAGAGATGGAGTGACCCTGCCCAGAGGAAGCCCGGGGCCCCCGTCTGGAGTCAGGCCCAGATGGCGGGCTCGTCAGCGAGCGTCTGGTGGCCAGGTTTGCCATGGAGCCCGGCCGGGCACAGCCCGAAAAAGCTACGTCTCTCCATCCCATGGGCCCACCACCTGTGGGAGGAACCACTAGGGTCGGGTGCGCTGCGACATGGGTGGCAGTGAAGGTCAGGGGCCTCGACGGACTAGACCCGGGCAGCAGACGCTGGCTCTGGGGACATGGAATGTCACCTCTCTGTGGGGGAAGGAGCCGGAACTGGTGTGGGAGGTGGAGCGCTACCGGTTAGATCTGGTGGGGCTTACCTCTACGCACAGTCTCGGTTCTGGAACCATACTCCTGGATAGGGGTTGGACTCTTTTCTTCTCCGGAGTTGCCCAGGGTGTCAGGCTGGTGTCAGGCTGAGCGCCGCTACGTTGGAGTTTACCCGGTGGACGAGAGGGTTGCCTCCCTACACCTGCGGGTTGTGGGGGGTGAAACTCTGACTGTTGTTTGTGCATATGCACCAAACAAGAGTTCGGAGTATTCGGCCTTCTTGGAGACCTTGAGTGGAGTCCTGCATGGGGCTCCAGTGGGGGACTCCATTGTTCTGCTAGGGGACTTCAACGCGCACGTGGGCAATGATGGAGACACATGGAGAGGCGTGATTGGGAGGAACGGTCTCCCTGATCTAAACCAGAGTGGTTGTTTGTTGTTGGACTTCTGTGCTAGTCATGGATTGTCTATAACAAACACCATGTTCGAACATAGGAATGCTCATAAGTGTACTTGGTACCAGAGCACCCTAGGCCAAAGGTCAATGATTGATTTTATAATCGTTTCATCTAATCTGAGGCCGTAGGGGGCGTAGAGGGGCGGAGCTGTCAACCGATCACCATCTGGTGGTGAGTTGGGTCAGGGGGTGGGGGAAGACTCTGGACAGTCCTGGTAAGCCCAAACGGGTAGTGTGGGTAAATTGGGAACGTCTGGAGGAGGCCCCTGTCCGACAGACTTTCAACTCACACCTCCGGCGGAGCTTTTCGTGCATCCCTGTGGAAGCTGGGGGCATTGAACCCGAGTGGACAATGTTCAAAGTTTCCACTGCTGAAGCTGCGGCGAGGAGCTGTGGTCTTAGGGTCTTAGGTGCCTCAAGGGGCGGTAACCCACGAACACCGTGGTGGATACCGGTGGTCAGGGAAGCCGTCCGACTGAAGGAGTCTTTCCGGGATATATTATCCCAGAGGACTCCGGAGGCAGTTGCAGGGCACCAAGGGGCCCGAAGGGCTGCAGCCTCTGCCGTGAAAGAGGCAAAGCAGTGGGTGTGGGAGAAGTTTGGAGAAGACATGGAGAAGGTCTTTCGGTCGGCACCAAGGTGCTTCTGGAAAACTGTTCGCCACCTCAGGAGGGGGAAGCAGGGAACCATCCAAGCTGTGTACAGTAAGGATGGGACACTGTTGACCTCAACTGAGGAGGTAATAGGGTGGTGGAAGGAGCACTTTGAGGAACTCCTGAATCCGACTAATACGTCCTCTGTTAGAGGCAGAGCTGGAGGATGATGGGGGATCGTTGTCAATTTCCCAGGCGGAAGTCACTGATGTAGTCAAACAACTTCACAGTGGCAAAGCCCGTGGGATTGATGAGCTCCGTCCAGAAATGCTCAAGGCTCTGGGTGTGGAGGGGCTGTCCTGGTTGACACGCCTCTTCAACATTGCGTGAAAGTCTGGGACAGTGCCATAGGAGTGGCAGACTGGGGTGGTGGTTCCCCTTTTCAAAAAGGGGGACCAGAGGGTGTGTGCCAATTACAGGGGTATCACACTCCTCAGCCTCCCTGGTAAAGTCTACTCCAAGGTGCTGGAAAGGAGGGTTCGGCCGATAGTCGAACCTCAGATTGAAAAGGAACAATGTGGATTCCGTCCTGGTTGTGGAACAATGGACCAGATCTTTACTCTCGCAAGGATCCTGGAGGGAGCCTGGGAGTATGCCCATCTGGTCTACGTGTGTTTCGTGTATTTGGAGAAGGTGTATGACCGGGTTCCCTGGGAGATACTGTAGGAGTATGGGGTGAGGGGGTCTCTTCTCAGGGCCATCCAATCTCTGTATGACCAAAGTGAGAGCTGTGTCCTGGTTCTCGGCAGTAAGTCGGACTCGTTTCAGGTGAGGGTTGGCTCCGCCAGGGCTGCACTTTCTCACCAATCCTGTTTGTAAAGTTTATGGACAGGATATCAAGGCATAGTCGGGGTGGGGAGGGGTTGCAGTTCGGTGGGCTGGGGATCTCATCGCTGCTTTTTGCAGATGATGTGGTCCTGATGGCATCATTGGCCTGTGACCTTCAGCACTCACTGGATCGGTTCGCAGCCGAGTGTGAAGCGGGGCTTTGTTCGCGAGTGAGGGGACAATGGAGCGGGAGATTGGTCGGAGAATCGGCGCAGCGGGTGCGGTATTACATTCAATTTATTGCACCGTTGTGACGAAAAGAGAGCTGAGCCAGAAGGCAAAGCTCTCGATCCACCAGTCAGTTTTCGTTCTTAACCTCACCTAAGGGTACAAGCGGCCGAAATGGGTTTCCTCAGGAGGGTGGCTGGCGTCTCCCTTAGAGAGGGTGAGAAGCTCAGTCATCCGTGAGGAGCTCGGAGTAGAGCCGCTGCTCCTTCGCGTCGAAAGGAGCCAGTTGAGGTGGTTTGGGCATCTGGTAAGGATGCCCCCTGGGTGCCTCCCTAGGGAGGTGTTCCAGGCACGTCCAGCTGGGAGGAGGCCTCGGGGAAGACCCAGAACTAGGTGGAGGGATTATATCTCCAACCTGGCCTGGGAACGCCTCGGATCCCCCAGTCGGAGCTGGTTAATGTGGCTCGGGAAAGGGAAGTTTGGGGTCCCCTGCTGGAGCTGCTCCCCCCGCGACCCGACACCGGATAAGCGGACGAAGATGGATGGATGGATGGATGGATGATAGTATATTGATACAATAACCACTTAACATCAAAGAATCTTGCAGACCACTGAATGTAATCAAACATCTTGCGTATGCACACTGCAACATAACACTACAAACAAGAAATATGTAGTATAATCTATAAAAAAAAGTGTCAGTACATTATCAAAGAAAATACTTTATATAAGCATTGAACCTTATTCAAAATAAAGGTTATTTTAACTACATTTAATCAAGCTAAATTTACTTTGTAAAATGACGTTAAGTTATGCACATACAGCAAAACCCATGGACACTATAACACTATAACCCAACCAAAACCATGTCTTTTAGGCTGATAACGATACTGAAAGTTTATCAGATAAAGCTGTATCAGCTGATAATATAAAATAAATAATAATTTTTGCTAAGGTTCCCCTAACATGTTTTGAGTTGCGACCAAGAAATGTATTGGGCAGGCATTTACAGTTGAAAAATAAACTTTTTTCTTTCTTTCTTTTGACAAGCTATAAAATGGTGACAGTGTTTTTAAAACATATCTGGCATTTCTGTTCAATTTCTTGTCATTACCTAGCCATACCAATAAATCTGCAATGAGCTTACATCTGCTTGGCCAATTTTAACGTTACAGTGCTCATGAACACAATTCTGTTTATACTACACTGGGTGGCTGCTGTTAACGTGGCGCGAAGGAGGGTTTGTTACACAGAACCAATCCGAAAAGCCATCATTGGTAACTACCTAGCAGGTGATTGGTAAACCATCTGTCTATCAAACTCTTGCTGAAGCCATTTGGGAGAAGAGCGAAACATCTTTTCCACTGACAAATGCCTTCAGTACCATTCTTTACTGTTCTTTCAATAAAGATAAAACAGATGCTATTTCCACATCTACACTAACCTCTTCAGGAGCTGCCATTGTTGTTTTGAACGAACAGTCATGTGATAAACCTTTCAAGACTAAAATAAAGTTCTGAATGTAAAAATCTTTTTAACAGTCAAGCTCAGCTCTGTATACTCTGTCTGCTACTCTAAAGCTTAAAAAAAGATTTTTTTTAAGTCAACCTCTACAGCCTGAGGGTAACACTGAAGCTAGTTAGAACAATATATAGCTCCCTCACACTTCATGGCGCATTAGTGCAGGTTTAGGATTTTTTTGCTGTAAAAAAGATGTACATCAGCACGTCCAAATCTATTATTGTGGTCTTTACGTTGAAGAAACATAATGCAAAAGGTGCTAAAAGCAATAGGAGGAAGACAATGATCAAACATTTAATAAAAGTCAGAGAGATGTAAAAATTCTCACCAAGATTTCTATGTCTAAAAAGTCACATTTTCAACTATGAATAAAAACACAGTGTTAACTAAAGTAAACTAATGGTTAGAGCATCTTTGTGGTGTGTCAGAGTGAGCTAAAATAACACTTTAGGACAACAAAATGTCAAGTCAGCATACTGTCAATAGCAATCCTGTTTTTTTAATGCTGTTTTTGATAGATTGAACGACTATTACCATTAGAAAAAAGATCGTGGTTTGGATTAAAACATCGGTCAATTTAAGTAGAACTCCCAGGACATGAACACACGTTTCCTGGTTGAAAGTCTTGTGTTTTTCCCGGGACACAAACTCTGCTCCCCTGCTTGTGTTTTATGATCCACCCATCCACCCCGACCTCCTCCCTATGCAATCTTATACAGCACCAGTCAATGTGGTGCATACAGCAGTAAATAAGTAGAATACATACAATTGACAGTGCATTACTTTTCGTAGCTATATGTACTAATGGAATGAGAAAATGAGAACAGCCTGGTGCAGATGAACGGTGGGTGGCTTCCCTCCGTGGTGTTGCTTGCCGTGGAGCCAACCGCAGAGGTCTGCCGAGATCCGCCGGATGATGTGTCCCAGATCTCGTCAGAACCCTGCTGTACCGTTGCGTGGAGAGCTGCATCACGGAGGGAAGACACAAACGCTCATCTGCACACACTGACGACATAGAGCTGGTTAAAAATAGGCTAAGTATCGCTTTAAGTTATTTACAGAGTACTCTCCAGTTACATGCTGTAGACATGGTGGCTGATGCCCCCATAGACTCCTCTGCATGTAAACAGATAGTGAAGGTCAATCTCCAGGCGGCTTTGGTCACAAGAAAATTGACCATCCATTGATGCTCTCAGTACTGTATAACCACAGTCAATGTGTCTGTACCAATACATGTCTGGACTATTCACTGTTGTGACTGATGTGTCTATGAATATTTACAGTCACTCTTCGACTGATAATTACTTCTTTGTCTACTTTGTCTCATCTACCTCTAATCTACTTTTTTGTTTTATATGATTCTACAAGAATTTGCTCAGTTTCACAATTAGTAAAATAAGTGTATTTTAAGGAAATAGAAGGGATTTCCGTAGTGATGCCAAGTGGGTTTGGGTGGGACTAATCTAATCTCACTATGCTAAAATTATTATTCATTCAGGGGACATGGACAACAGATTGCCTATGGCATGACTCAAAATATCTTTGTTTCTTTGTGTCAATATTGTAATCCTTCACTACTGACAGTCCTCCAATATATGTCTGTTGTACCTTTCAAAACAAAAACCAAAAAAAGCTGTACATTTTTTTTTAGGATTCAAGCTCAGCTCTGTACACTTGTCCCCTTCCTGCTGCTGAAAATCTCATAAAAAGACATGGAGCAGGGATGTGGGCACAGTTTCTATCCTTGTTGGGTTTTTAAGTCAACCTCCACAGCCTGAGGGTAACACTTGAAGCTAGTAAGAACAAAATATAGCTCACTCACACTACATGGCACATTAGTGGTACAGGATTTTTTGCTGTAAAAAATACATAAATCAGCAAGTCCAAGTCTATTAGTGTGGCCTTTACCTTTGAAAATAAAATGCAATATGTGCAAAAAGCAATAGAGGAAGACAATGTGCTGATGAACGTTGATTAAAATTCGGATCAAGAATTCTATGTCTGAAAAGTAAAGTCTAGTCAGCAGAACACCAATCCTGTTTTGTGATGCTGTTTTTAAATAGTATTACGGAAAAAAGCTGTGGCATTATGCATTGACTCAAAAAAGACAAGTTGATGTGTTACATGCATTTATACATTACAAACAATATATTTGTGCTAGACATTGCATTTGTCAGAGCCACATGCCCTGTCCACAGATATATTACTCATTTTAATTTTCACTTACAGGAGGTCCGAACTCTAGAAGGTCAATTCATCAAAATAAAATAAAAAATGTTCTCACTTACCTGTAGTGGTATCTAGCCATGCAGATACTTCTGGTTTTATTTGTTAAAGTTTTAAGATATCTATTTGCAAGAAGTATATCAAGGTCTAATATAATGGAGGTGAATGGAATTTGTTTTTGGTGGTCACAGAATTTAAAATTTGCATTTGAAAAATTCAAATGCATGTCTTTCCACAAATAATGTCTGCATTACTCTAGGCAGTTCACAGGGTATCTAAAGGGGACTGTTACTTTGGTAGAAAGTAGTTCCAAACAAATCTCAATTCACATGGCATTTTATTGGGGTGTACCTTTGGAGTATTCTGTGGAGTTTTTGACCACTGGTAGTGCTATGGAGCAATGTTTTTTATAAGGTGGTGCCCATTTTGTTTGCATTGCTATGTGGGTGCCCATTTTGTAGCATACACATAATGCATCTTAGTGAGAAACACTGAATGTAAAGAAAACTGCACAGAGCACATTTAATAAGAATTCATGTTGTAAAGAAGGACTTGCTATTTATGTTTGGGGTAACGGGGATCAGCCAATCAGCACCTTTGTTTTGGGGTTACAGAGAGGACACCTGTTTGTGCTGGCTGATAAGTTTCGTTTTTAAGTTAGTAGTGAGAGTGGCTAGGAGAAGCACATCGTAGATATTTCTGAAGCATATAGTTGTCGTCTGTGTCGCCATCTGTGCATGTGTGCGTTCAGAGACACTGGTGTAAATGTTTACATATGTGTATATTTGGTGCCTTAGTTTTATATGAATGTTGTCTTTTCTGGGATACTCAATTGAAATGCTGTATTTTAGCATAAATTTCGCTAGCAGCATGTTAATGCCTAGTAGTATTATTATTTGACTTGAAGTGAAAGTTATTCTAATTACCATGTATTAGCCTTACTAATTGCATTCCTTTTTTATTGTTTATTGTAGAACCACACATACACTCACGAAGACACAGACAATCACCTGCTGGCTGCCAATAAATCTATTGAAGAGCATCAGAGCATTTGACTGCATTCTTACCAATGCACCACAGTGGTCACCCATTCCCAACTAGCTACAGTTACAGTCCTAGTTATCAAGTCTCCATTACAAATTGGTCCTTCGAGCCGGATACTGTGACTGCTGTGCGTGAGGATGTTCCCATATAGTAGAGGTGAGGCAATGCCACTTCCTGATACCTGCCCGAGACGTCAGACACGTCCGCCAACCTGGCTTGCTGACTATGACATCTTCCTGCCTGTTGCATAGAGACCCCACCAGGCCGCAGCACTCTCCCCACAGCCCCCCCATCAGATGGAGGAGCCCTACTACTTTTCCATTACACATGTGTTGGATACTGTACACCAGTTAAATAATATCTGCACAGAAGAGATGAAGGCAGCAGAGAGAGCTGAGATCACACTCAAATATACTGATCGTTAATTAGATCTATGTCATCACCACAGCTGTCCCTTAGGATCTTAAGGTGCATTGTGGTTTTTACTTACGCTCAGCGATGACCATGGGTGGGTAGAACAGAAAGTATCCCACCAGCTCTGCAGTCAGCTGGTTGAGGAGGCCGCTGGAGATCGTCCCGTTGAGAATGGCATCCTGGTTCTTCACCACATACACCAGAGAGACTGATGGAGAGCCTGGGTCCTGGGACACACTTTCGATCTAAGGTTAAAAATATTTTTTTTTTCAATACTCAAATGATTATTCAAACAAACACATAAACATGCAGCAGGGGTAATTGACACATTTATACAGAAATATGTGTGGCGCTCTGAAAACAATGTGACTGGGATCCACATTCAGCGCAAAAGTCAACAAATACAACAAGACCCCTGCCAACACCTTCTTAATAACTCTCCCCTCAAAAAGAAGACTCAGGGCCATCAAAAACAAGATGTCCTGTTTCCTCAACAGCACTTACTGCAGAACCATCCAAATATTAAATGGCTCCCCAACTCAGCACCAACATTTTACGAAGGTTTGCACTAACTAAAATTGTATTTTAAAGTAACGGACACTTTCATTTGTTCTGTTAATATCTTTCATCTATGGCTGTATGTAATGTTTTATGTGGTGGGGGTTATGTATTATGTGTCTTTATTTTTTATTATGTGTCTTGACTGTTGTGATTGTCTGTTGATCTGACATGTGCCCACTGAGGCAAATTCCAAACAACTAAGTTGTAAATTTGCAATAAAAGACTGAATCTGAGTCACCATAGTAAAGCGGATGATGATATGAGATATGAAGAATTCCCATCAGAATCCTCCATGAGTGTTAATATTTCAGAGGATGAATTATGAATGGACCCTACAGTATATCTGCCTCTGCTTGCTGAGACCTACTTTATGATTATGATGGTGTGTGCATGTTTATCCTGCCCTCTTGAGAGTACCTCGGCAGTCAAAGAGAAAGAGATGGAAAGTGAGAAAGAGAGAAAGATGCAGAGAACAAAAGGAGGAAAAATAGCTGAAACTGTAGAACAATGAGCTTTGAGTGTTGATAAAAAAACATTGTAGCCATTGTCAAGTAACGAAGTACAAATACTTTGTTACCTTACTTAAGTAGAAATTTTGGGTATCTATACCTTACTGGAGTAATTATTTTACAGCAGAATTTTTACTTCTACTCCTTACATTTTCACACAATTATATGTACTTTCTACTCCTTACATTTTAAAAATAGCCTCGTTACTCCTATTTCAGTTCGGCTTGTTTTCACTCCGGCTTGTCATCGTTCAAAAAAACACACAAAAAAAAAAAACCTATCCAGATAAATTGCGCCATCCGGAAAGAGTGAATTTGATTGTGGTTGAATGAGAAGTATAAACATATACCATTCCGACACTGTATTGGTTTTAATTTTATCCATCGCACCTGCACATGACACAAATCACATCACACTCCAGCAAGGAAATAGCAGACGTATGTAGCCTAGTACGAAGATGTCCGTGGCAGAGACTCAAGAGAACTTGAGCGAAATGTCCCAACCAAGCACCAGCGAGGAGGTTGGTAGCCAGGAAGACCAGCCAACCCTTCTACATCCCTGGCCATACCTGTAAGAATTTTTCAAAATGGTTGGATGCAAAAACAACTCCTTTCGAATGCGCTGCAAGCTCTGCGCACCCAAGTACCACGAGCTAATTACAATACTTATAGGCAACTAGTCATCATATCTTCCGCTCCATGAAACATGTCAAATGTTCTTTAATGTATTTGCGTTGTACTAAAATGCGTTAATTTTCAATGGGCATAAATGCAGCTGAAACAGGTGCATCACAAATCTTTCAACATTAACATTTTAATATAACATTATATTCATTATGGCCTTTAGAAAAAGTTTTTTTTGTGGACGTGGGGTAGTGCCCTGTGGGTTTTTTTGTACCGGTGGGGTAGTGTCCTGTGGCGCGGCCTAAGCTTTTGTCCTTAATGGCATTTTTTCCCCACATTACTTTTACTTTTATACTTTAAGTAGTTTTGAAACCAGTACTTTTACACTTTTACTTGAGTAAAAAGCTTGAGTTGATACTTCAACATCTACAGAAGTCTTTTTAAACCCTAGTATCTATACTTCTACTTGAGTAATGAATGTGAATACTTTTGACACCTCTGTTGCTATCACACCTTTTGACTGTTTGACTGTGTGACCTTTTATTGAATAATTACAGAGCAATGTTCAGTGTTTTGTGTTAACTTGCAGTAAAGCAGTTCCACTGTAAAAGAGCAACAGTATGATCACAATAGAGCTTTATTGTTCACATTAGCCTGCATAGCATGCAAAATATATATAAGACATACTTGGCTGTTTGCATTTTGCACTAAAAATAGCCTTCATGACGGCATGTAGTACCTCCACAGTGAGCCTGTTGTATGTCTCCAGCACTTTGTCCTGAGCCTCGTCGAAGGCGTTTTCCAGCCTCTGCTCCAACATCTGGACAAAACTGCAGGAGTAGATGTTATCTGTTGGGCCGACGAATCGCAACACTGGGGGGAGATCGAAAATTATATTTAATTGGTATTGAAAGTACGGAAGCACATAGCATTCACAACAGAAAAAAAGTAGACACCTTATCTCGTAATTATTAGTTACTATCTCATAATTACGAAAAAAGATCTTATAATTATGAAATCAGGATCTCAAAATTTTGAGAAAATAGGAGTTATTGATTGAGCCTAGGCTACATGATAAGAGGCAGGCCGGGAACTAGCTTTCTTTCGTGGCATGGATACATCGATGGACGGCAGATTGGAGACGACAGGTGAAATCGCAGGGGACACTGTCCGTTTATGGCTGTGAAACAGTGGAAACCTAGCCTGACACGGTCCTACTCAGATTCTAGTCCCGACCTCGAATGTTGTGGGCGGGGCTAGGTTCGGCTGGCATCCAGGCTAGTGGAAACCTTTATATGGACGAAATTCTCCTCAAAGCCTACAGTTCATTCACTGTATCAGTGTGTGAAGTAAACAACTGTTAAACTAGCAGTTCTTATTTCTAGTGTTCTAGTGTTGATGGTAAATGAAAATATTTGTTTTGTTCATTGATGCTTGAAAGACATTGTTAAAAGGAAAGCACTATTTTTGTTTTGTAAAGGGCAAAAATCAAATTTGTTGTTTTTGCAAGACACTCATTCTTCCAAAGTGTATGCAGCCTTTTGAATCAATTAGTGTGGAGCCAGAATTATATTCAGTCACGGCTCTAACCGTTCTGGAGGTGTAGTGATCAGCTTTAACAAGCTCCCTGGAGAAATTATGAATCATCAAGCTGATGGAGCTGTCTGACGGTGGTAATGAAGGTTGGAAGTCTGTTTTTTATAATAACCAATGTAACAATGTAACAATGTTTGACAAAACAAAAAAACTGATGGATAATATTACAAATGTGATTTCAGAGCTTAAAGTATTGTACCCTACTGATTACATCTCAGTAGGACGTGACTGGAACATGACCCCAGATGAATAGGAGGATGGAATGCCGCATGGGTTAAGGAAAATGAAGTGTAATGACATAGGAGAAAGTTTTATAATAGATAACAATCTGACTGATGCATGGAGAAGCCTTAATCCCGGGGTTAAACATAACTAATGGTTTAAGCCTAATGGACGAAGCAAATCTAGAATTGACTATTGGTTGGTAAGCGATCATTTTTTGACATATGTTGCTCAAACTAAAATCTCTTTCTAAAGTGCCACTATCTGATCATTGTTTCATAGATGTAATTTTAGAACTCACAGTGAGGGAAATCAGAAACATAGGGTATTGGAAGTTTAATTCCAGAATGCTACAAAATAAAGAATATTGCATTAAGGATAATAAATAATTATGATGCAATTGAAAGTAATATTAGTAAATGGGAATTTACTAAATTTAAGATTAGATTAAGCTAATGATAAATGGTCTGTAGAAAGCAAAAAAGGTATAAAAATGGAAGTGTTTTCATTTTACTTTAAATTGTACTCCTCAAAACATTCTGGCATAAAGGCTTTATGATAAACTCAATAATGCAATCCCATGAATTGATGAGTCCTTTAAGAATATGTAAATCAGATCTTAGAATTGAGGTGTTGGATTCAGTTATTCTCAAGATGATGTTAAACAAATCTCCAGGGTCAGATGGGCTTATGACCAATTTCTATGAGTTCTTTTGGAAATATGTAAGAAATATGTTACTCAAAGTTTTAAAGGAATGTATAGAGAAGAAAGAACTGATCAACTATGAAACAAGGATTCATCACCCTGATTCCTAAATCTGATAAAGACAAAAGATTATTAGATAATTTGAAACCAATTACATTGTTACATACTGACTATAAATTAATCTCTGGAGTTATTGCCACTAGGCTGAAGGAGGGTATTTCCACCATAATAACTTAGACACACTCTGGATTTTGAAAGGGAGGTTACAATAACATGAGATTTGTTTTAGATTTACTTGATTACAACAATATTATTCAAGATAGTGGGTTCATTTTTAGATTTTTATAAAGCATGCAACTTTGTTGAACATCCCTTGATACTGAAAACTTTGCATCACTTTGGATTTAGGGAAAATGTATTGATATAACTGGAATGATGTATAATAAAATCAATAGTTATATAGTTCTAGGGCATGGCCCTTGTCCAAGATTCAAAATCAAGCTGGGAATTCATCAAGGTTGCAGCAGCTCTCCACTATTATTCATAATGGTAGCAGAAATGTTATCCATTTTGATCAATTGATCACATTGAAGGGTTAAATGTGAGTGATAAATAACAAATAATAAGTCAACTGGCAGACGACAAAGTGAACAATGTAAAGTGTATAAAGAAGCTTGATTTAAGTATATATTAGATAGACTTTGACGTTTTTGCTTTGACGTAATTTATAAGTGGTTTCAAGCCTGTGTTCAAATATTGTATCATTATTATTATTCACAGTTTAAACTGATGCAAGTACCAACAACAATAACCTGATGTAAGAACTAACTGAAGCACTGAGAAATACCTGGGGAAAGAGACATGATTAAGTAACTCTACAACAATCTACTTAATCAAGCTGTATCTGGAATCTGTATCTGGGGCTGTGATTTTGGTATTTAAAGTATTACTCTAGATAGATGTTTCCTGCGTGGCTGGGCTGATGAACTTAAGCAGCAAAAAAAAAAAAAGGATTATTGCCACTATCTAGAATGAGAACAACTTAAAGAGTATCTGTCAGCGTCACAAAGTTCCAGACTGGGGAGGAACAGGGTCAACAATTTTGAATCCATCATCTGTCTTTCTCTGCTCTATTTTAAAAGCCTCTAAAAGGACTGGGATAGGAGAGGTGGACATTATGGAACATTATTCTGATCTAAATTCAAACGTTGGTGCTTATGAGCACAGGCTACATCTTCAAAAGAAAAAGGAAAAGAGACTCTACATCCTTCCCTAGTCTCATAGTCGGCAACACATTGCAGGCACAAACAGTGTTGACCCAGTTGATAATCTTATGCAAATTGTGCTGTGGATGGTGAACTGGCATATACTGTGTATTTCTGGTTTATGAGCTGAACAAGCCAGAAATGGATTTTAATTCTTGTGTCCAAAATATTTCCACTCTATACCCAGCTGCACATGGGAGTAGCCTTAACTGCAGTATACATCAAACTACAAGGAATTAATATGTAATTTGGCCCTTTACCAAAGGTCAGTTGGTATTACAAAAAACGATGAGGACACAGCAAAGTTAATAGTTGTTTCCCGTTGGTGATTAAAACCACTCTGTTTAGGATTTGAAAAAGTTCAACTACGATGCCACCCAGTGGTAGTATGCTGTAGGGTTGGGCGTTATCAAGGTATATGAAGGGCCCTATTTTAACGATCTAAGCGTACGGCGTGAAGAGCCTGGCGCAGGTGCATTTAGGGCGTGTACGAATCCACTTTTGCTAGTTTAACGGCGGAAGAAAGGGCCCGTGCGCCAGGCGCATTGTTCAAAAGGGTTGTACTTAGTGTCTTAACTAATCATAGGTGTGTTTTGGGAGTAACATGCAATAAAACAATCTCCCCCATCTACCATTCCTTTTAAAAGCCAGGCGCGTTTGTACCTTGGCACATTGCTATTATGATGGCAGATTTGCTGAGCAGGAAGGAGAGATTTTCAGGAGAAGAAACTGATCTGCTTGTGCGTGAAGTGTAAGCGCGCGAGCAGATGATATCATACTACTATTTCACATTGCTGCTGCTGTGTGTGTAACAAGCATAGTGTGCGCTTGCTGTGCACGAGCCTAGGCACATTTTACATTTACATTTGACTGTTAACCCTATGAGGTCTAAGGGCATTTTTATCATCTTCTTGAATTCTACTTTTAAGGGTATTTGCGTATAGCCTGATCCCCATTTGTTTCGTAGCAAATGTTCAGAACAAACTCAGCTAAAGCGGAAATATTTCTCAAATCTCTTGTGAAAACATACACTCAATTGTTTTGGTGATTGAAATGAGTTTATAAAAGTCTTGGGTTCACAAAAGTAACGTAATATAATAATAATAATTAAATAAATATCTAAAATAAAATTTTGTAATATCGCTTTTAGATTAGGAGTGTTGTCAAACATAACTTGGACTCGCCGGTGCGTCTTTTGTCCTCAGAGGGTTAAAATAACCTTATTAAAATATAAATAAAAATAAAATAAGCGTTATTGACTTTGAACAGGTTTTTGTTGGTCAATGACCCGCCTCAAGATTGCAATACGGCAAGAATGCCCATGGGCGCATGTGCATTTGCTATTTAAATGACGTGGGCGCCGGACGGGAAATTGACAACTGCGTCGGTCTTAAACGGGCTTTGCGCTGCTCCGGGTGCAAGATAGGGCCCATAATGTGAAATGAAATGTGTCCACAGTTAGAGATTCGACAGTACCCTTTCCACCGCAGGAGCTATTCTCACGTGATCTTCTCTTCGTGCGGATGGCATCCTATTAACCTTAAAGGTACACTGAGTTCCTGCATTGATCCGCCAATTGCCTGCCCCCTGAATACTGTGAAAAAGCCTAGTCTCGGGAGACAACACGGGTCGTAAACGTCAAACAAACACTAGGGGCACAGGCTGTGTACCAAAATACAACAAACCACGTTCCAGCCAATCACCGACAAGATGGTTGGGGGAGGGGGTGGGGGTTAGTGCATCTTTTTCACTAAAATTAAGGCTGCTGCTCTTAAAGCACCCTTGTTTGGGCATCTTGTTTGGGAATAATTTAAAGCAGTATTAATCGTTTTTTGGCAACAGTAATGTAAAATCACCTTATAAACTCAATATGGCAAATGTGTTAACAAATACTTTTGCCTATTCACACATCCATTAAACACAGAGCAACATAAGCATTCATTTGGAGTAATTTTTCAGTCCACCTTGTGAACATAAGTCAAATATTTACTCACCTTTTAGTTCTATTTCGTATAGACTTCGCCCTCTAAAAGCTGTTGTTATTGGGTTAATCCCTCGCGCATGCGCAGTCGTGAAGATTTCTTTCACGCCCTAGTGCCCAGCACGGGCTTCTCTAACGTTCGCAGTTACTGTATATTAAAACGGCGAGACCAGAGATCTGCTCTCTATTTTTCTTCAGTGAAAAAAAGTTTGAAGACATGAAAGAACAGTGGTGTCCGCCCATGTACTGACTGACGGACCGGCTAACCCATTAGCTACAAGAGACAGTGACAAAGCGACAGGCTACCATTCATTTTCAATGGGAGTGGGCGTTTGCCAGCGACAAGCGACGAGCTCGCCGCTGCCATGAGCAAGGCGGGGCCAAAATAGACATGAAGTCTATTTTATGCAAATGCTGAGCGATGCGACAAAGCGACAGCCAATCGGAGCGTGAGGGCAGCGTGACGTATGTCAGTGGCTCGAGTCGAAGAAAATAATTCAAGATGGCGGAAAACGCTTCAGGACATCGTATTTCTGTATATATCTGATAAGTTTGGCATTTTATCTCATATATTTTGTTACTTTTATCGAGAAATAAATACTTTTAAATCCAAAAACGTCGTTCTTGTGACTTAACAATACCTCTGAAGTAACTTTTAAGACGTGCTTGAAGGTAGCACCGGATAATTTCTGTTTACTGTTGCTAAGCAACCAGGAGTAGGCTAGGCACGCCCAGGAGCGCCCACAAGCGAGTGCATGTCGCTCTCTTTTGTAGCTTATGTAACTGTGGGGTCAATCCTACCACCGGATCTCCACCCGAACAGCGAGGTGTGCCTTCGCCCTGTTCTCAGCGGTGGCATTGACAGTGACGGGGCACCGGGAATACATGTCTCACTCCAGCTGAGAGTTGGAAACACAACAGCGCTTTTAAGGACCACACAGTTTCCCCTAAGAGCAGTTTTCCTCTTCCTCCTCAGTCAGTCCGCGTTTGTCCCTTTTGAGCATCTTGCAGCCACTGAGACACACGTTCCACTCAGACACACGTGGACAGGCTCACCATCACGCTCAAGTGCAGTACGCAGGTGGAGATAGTTGATAGCCTACCCAGTTATTCTCCACCTCTCAGCTGATTACGCGGATTGGTGTGAGTGCTGAGTGAACGGCTTGTGAGAAACGAACTACTACTTCACACAGTGGCGGGAGGGCACGATACTCACTGCTATGTAAACAGACAACACACAGACACGCGCCCTCTGATTCCTCACCTCCTGGCACACATTCAGGAGGAGAGCCTGTCGGTCATCCTGGTTGCAACTTAGCGCACAAGCGCGTCCTGGCTCCCAACCCTGGTTCAGCTACTGACTGGGGTCCCTATGGCAACTGCCGTGGCACAGGGACGCACTGTCACAGCTGGATGGTGCGATATTCCACCCCCCGGTAATAAGCCAGTGACTATGGGCCTGGACGCTTGGAGAGGCTGGGTTTGCCCCCTGCCGTTGTGCGCACTATCCAGGGCGCGAGAGCCCCCTCTACTACGACATGTTACGCTGGACGATGATCCACTTTCCAGCGCTGGTGTCCGGAGAAAGGCGCAGAACCGACATTGTGTCCCCTTAACTTACCTCCAAACATTGGAGGATAATGATTTGGCTCCATCTACCGTTAAAGCCTATGTGGCGGCCATTTCGTCCTGCCACTATGAGGCTATGGGGAGAGGTCGGTTTTCTCACACTTCAATGGGATTTAACCCTGGTGCTCCGAGCTCGGGGAAGCCTCCCTTCGAGCCTATAGCGTAAGTCTCTCTCAGGATGCTGTCACTGAAAACAGCGTGCCTCCTCGCCTTGACGTCGGCTAAGAGGGTGAGTGATTTATGCGCACTGTCGGTTTCACCGTCCTGCCTTTCCATTAGAGGGACAGGAGTACAGCTACTTTACAACCAAATCCTTCATTTACGCCGAAAGTTATCTCAGTATGTTTTACGCACGGCAGACATCAGATGAACATAGCAGCTGTTCGTTCACTACAGAGAGCACTCCTAAGGTGCAGCTCTTTCAAGGCAGCGGCTGTCTCACTGGCTGTGAAGCTACCACCCAAGCCTATAGCACGGAAGGAGTGGAACCCCTTCAGGGCATCTGGGCACACTCTACGAGAGTGCTATCAGTGTCCGCGGCCCTCCTCAGAGGCATGGCGGTGGCTGACATCTGCGCAGCGGCCTCCTGGGCATCCCAGTGCCCGTTCATACATTTTTATCTGCGTGATGTGTCCTAGTCCTCCATGACTCGCTCGGTCCTATCCACACTACCAAATTATGCGCTGTTGGATGTGGTTTGCTGCTGTCTCCATTCCTCCTGCACTTGAGTGGCTGTGAGGAATGCGGGTTTTTTGCAGTTCTTAATTGTGATATAAATTTTTTTATCATTATAAAGCACTTTCACAATCATGACATGGGCCTTACGATCGGTTATAGGCCGATTCATAATCATGACAGGTTTGTTGTCAAAATAATATTGTTTGATACTTGTTCAGTGCGAATAGAAGAGGAATTAGTCTATGTTATACTTGTGGACATTGTTTCGCAGGTGGCATTGACTACATCAGCTTGACCCAATAGCAACAGCTCTTAGAGGACGAAGCCTATACGAAATAGTAGATAGTTGTAGTTGTTACGTATTGTAACTCCAGATTCTATGAGTATAATGATAGGCATAGCCCTCTAAGATCCGGGCCACCTGCTTCACTAACACTGGCTGAAGAAAAATGCTGATGTTGGGAGCAGATCTCTGGTCTTGCAGTTATAATATACAGTAACTGCGGACGTAAGAGAGGCCCATGCTGGGCACTAGGGCGCGAAAGAAATCTTCACGACTGCACATGCGCGAGGGACAAACCCAGTAGCAACAGCTCTTGGAGGGCTATGCCTATACTCTCTCTCAATCTGGAGTTACAATACATAACTATCGTTCTGTTTTGGTCTCCTGAGAAAAGTGTCCTGAGAAAAGCTAAATGCTGCTCTATGTCCACTAGTTAAAAGCTAACTTTGTGTGCTGTTTGGTGCTGGGCAGGTGTACAGTGGGATAATTAGAGTTGTTTTACTAAAAACAGCTACCTGATGCTGCTGGAAACAAGGCTGAAAGCAAGAGTGAACCGAAACATTAAGGTTGCAGGCTGTAAAACCAAAACAATGAGCTGAAAAACACAAAACAAATTCACTTATTTATTAGCGCAGCTTGAAATGGAAAGAAATTGAATTATTTTGTAAAGAAAGAAATACACATAGTGGCTTTAATTCAATCAGTAACACCACTACAAAAAAAAATATTTCTAGTAAGCTGAATCGAACTCTGAACCAACATGAATTAAATAAAAAAACAATTATTAGTTTAGAAAAGTAATGGGTTTCCAATCTGCACATGTATCTTTTAAATAGCAAAATTGTTAAGAGCACTGATTTTATTGTTCCCGCAATACTCGATTTAGTGTGCGTGCGCTGAAATGTGTTTTTTAAGAGGCTTAAGAGGCTGACTAAATGAATGGACCAATTTGCCTTTGCTCTGCAATCATGGGAGTTTGTATGGGATTTAGGGTATCAGAGAAGAGTAAAGGAGAGCAGACATGTAATCAGAATTTTCTAATTTTGTCTCTGCTCTACTCTTCCCCTGTGTCTCCCTCCCTGTACTCTCATTGCATTTTCTCTCTCTCTGCTCTCCTGCTCACATTCTCTCCCTCCTCTCTGCATATCTCTAACCTCTCTTCTATTACTATTCTCTAATTATTTATGCTTTTAAACTCCACCTCCAAAATTAACATCATATATTTTTTAGATTCTGTTATGTTAAGGTTGATCTATCTAATCTAATTTTCCATCAGGTTTCATCACCTGTTTTCAGCTGCAGGTGAATGCTTGGAGCGGGCACCCAGGTTGCCACAGGAACCAGAACTGCCTTAACCAATGGGGTGTGCTGCCTGATGTCCGAGAGGAGCTTGTCAAAACCGTAAACATGCAGTGCCTCGACCACCAAGGAGGTAATGTAGACAGTTTTGCCGCTAGTCACATAGTAACCCAACGTCACGTTGTGGGGGCTGCATTCATCGTGTTCCACCTGTGACAGAGAGGGAGAGAAAAAGAAAAAATTCAAGATGTAGCAATTGAAGCTTGTTTTTTTTTTTTTTTCCTTCACTTACATCTATATTTCAAGTGAGGCTTTGTGCAGTACATGTATCCTAAAAACATTTTTTCTAGTAAAAGGATTTGTGTTCTTTGGTTCTTCTTCCAGGCAAACAGCATCAGAGAAAAAAACTGCTAGGTGATACTGGAGATGAGGTGACAAGGTGCATCTTTTTCGAATACATGTCGTACTAGCTATGGGTTTGGAATACAAATATCTCAGACTGAGGATATTCATAATACCTGTTTTTTATTAAAGCCAAAACTGCCAGAAGGGCATATTTTAGCTTTAGCCTTCAACAGTCATAAGTCAGACTAACTGTGTCCTGGAAAAATACATACAATCAGTGGTGAGTCAAGACTCATATTTCTGGAAACATACACCGCCCACCTTCCGCTGCCTGTTGTTTCTATGGCTTATTCCTCATCCTTCTCTCCTCTCCTTTTTTTGGTAACAACTGAAACCAATCCTGTGTACCATCCATAACTAGTGTTAGTTTTAAACACAAACCTGCATAGGAATAATTTGTACCAACAGTTAAAGGTTAGGGTTTGGATTAAAAATGGTCTATAATACACTGATATGGGTTTTTGAATGTTCTTTTACATATATGTTTGAATAGCCAGCCCGGTCTCATGGCAGTTTGTGATATGGTCACGTTATTGAATCTATTAAGTCGTGGACAGGACACGTAAATGTCGTTTTTTTCATGTGGCGATTACGAATTTTAAAGCAATGTATTTCAATGGGAAGCATATTTCGTGATCACATAACGATGACGGCAGCGAGTAGTGTACACATTCACAATTCGTGGCGTGTACACGACATAAACGTCAAAATCATGACCTGTACACAAATTAATAAATCAAAATAACGTGACTATTTTACGACCTGGCGTGAGACCGGGTTGGAATAGCAATTATAAATTAAAGCTGCAAGCCGCGTTGGACGGGCCCTCGCTCCTCTGCGCATGTCAGGGTTACTGGCGGACACCGATCCTTGCCCCCGCACATTTTTTGTAGGGGGCGCTAGCGAGCCATTTTTGTGCGCCTATTCCCGAACCTTAAAATACGTAAATTTTCACTAGGATTGATAGGACTGCCAATTTTGGTGAGTTTTTGAGTATGTTAAAGGGGTGATAGAATGCAAAACCAATTTTACCTTGTCATAGTTGAATAATGACAGTTTAGTGGGTAACTAGGACATACATAGAACCTCTAAATCCCATTGACACCTCTTTCCTCTGCAAATCTCACAATTTGAAACTGCCTCTGAAAACAGGCAAATCTCAACAAGCCGCCTAGTTGACGTCAACTCGGCGGCTCCTCCTCATTTGGCTCTAGTCTCTCTCTTTGTCACGCCCCAACATTTGCATAGGCTACACAACTGACCTGAGATCAGTTAGTCTTCTTAATCTAGGTCGTGCAGATCTCAGAAATTGTATACATTGTTCATCTGCTATTTTACCATTAAATTCACTTCTGAGACTTTTTTATGCGAGAAATCAACTATGTATATTTCACAGAAAAGAAGAAAAGGCTATCTCATCATTGAGGCTGGGTTATTATGTTGCTTTCAGTTGTACAATCCAAAAAGTCTCTCATAGGAGTAGCCTTTTTAGGCATTCACCTACTCTGATGTCCTTTTCAACCACTTTTAACAACATGACTTTCAGGGCTAGATTTATCAAGCCTGTTTCCAGGCGCTAATCGGTCGCAAAAACGGACGTAACCGATGTGGGCTATTTACAAACAGGGCGCACTTGGGTAAAATCGCAGATTGTCTGCCACATGAGCGAGAAGAGACAAGTTGCGCTTTCAATATGCGTTCGTGGGAGGGTCGTGGGGAAAGTGGGAGTTCCACCCAAAAAGGTGGGAGGATAAGTGCAAAGTGCACCTAATTATATATTCCGTGGTATTTACAAAGACTGACACGTAAGGGGTGTTTTTTTGGGGGGGTTTTTTTTTAACCAGCCGTAATCGAGTTTCCTCGTAGACCTTTATGCGCGCGGTAAAATGGCAACAGTAATTTGAGCAAGACGAAGACATAGGCGAGGCTGAAAATATATTTTTAACACAAGAATCACACTTTGTCAGTGAACACAACCTCATTTAGAGACGTTACAGATCAAGCACCCATGCAATATTAGAGTTACTGGAAGAAATCAAAGATGAAATTGAATCTCTGACTCAGCGTTCACATCCCATTCCAGCAGTTGTTAAACTCCTCGCTACATTACAAATATTGGCATCAGGATCATTTCAAACAGTCATAGCATCAGCAGTGGGAATATCGCAGTCTGCACTCAGCCATATCATAGCACAAGTACCGCTTTGCTACAGCGCAATTTACGGTATAGTGGGCGGAGAAAGACGCTGATTGCCTGATGGGTGTCAGGGTTGATAAATACTCCGAAAAATGTGGAAGCATAGCGTGCGCTATTACCGAACTCGCATAAACAGACGCAGCGCAAACTGCGCTAGTGTTCGTAAATTAGGCCCTCAGTGTGTTAGGTTCACCATGTCCCATTTGCACATGATGTATAGCACATAGCATATAATCAACATTTCTTGTGGGGATGGCATTTTTATGTTCTTCAAATCTCTACAGTCTATACACAACATGTTTGGTGTGCAATTAGCAAAATGTCTCATTTGATATATGCGGGATGTGCTCACATCTTAAAACAATTATCACAATGACTGCGTTTACATGCAGCTAATAACCCGTTCAAAACCGGAATATTAGCAATAACCCGGTCGCACACGGCCATGTAAACACCGGCAAAACCCAGAATATGCTCATATTCTGGTTTTTAAAAACCCAAATATGCTACCTGGGTTACCCCTTTTCTAACCCGAAATTTTGGTCATGTAAACGCGTATCGGCATATCCCCATCAAAAGGAACATTGATTTGTGTTCTGCGCATGTTCTATTCGCAAGGAATCTTGGTCTTTTGAGTAGAGGAACTTCTTGTATGCGCCAGAAAACATAGTTATAATAATAATTATATACTATAATAATATAGTTATATATATATATATATATATATATGTCAATGCAGAAAACCTGCGCGCAGTATACCGGAAGTAAACAAGAAGTAGAGGTAAACATGGCGAGCCGCAGCACAGCACCACACTTTTGGAGCAAGGAGGAAACCAATGTGGTGAAAACCATGAATATAATGTCTTTTGTTGACGGCAGAAAGTACCGAGATAGTGAGATTTATAAGAAGGTGACCGAAAAGTTATTGCGTCACCTTCTTATAAGGTTGTCCGTAGGCTACGTCCAGACGCTAACCGTGTGTCGCCGTTTACGTCGGGATATTGCCAATTGATACAAATTCCATGTATACAGGAGTAGCTCTCTCTGCTCAAGCATGTAAACGGGTTATTCCGAATGTTTCAGAAACCCGAATAGTGACCTTAACCCGACCATAACCCGAAAATTGACAGCTTGTAAACGTAGTCACTGATCCCACATTTAAAAGTTCCCGAGGGGCTTTTTTTAGACAGGTTGTTCGTATGGGAGGGGGAAGGTAGCTCGGTACCGCACTGTCTCTCAGGCCCGGTGCACGTCTAAATGAGAACATACTGTGAATAGTGGTTTGAGAGACACTTCACTCTGAAGAATGTGCCAATTGCGTTTAATGATGTTTCTTATTTGAGATGCGTGTTCACTGTGTTGCATCACAAATACATTTTTGAAGACTGGTGTGGTTTCTCTTTGGTTCTGTTTTCTTTTCATGGCTTTAGCTCTTTTAAGTGATTTTTGTGTTGTCTATAAGAGTTTTGGGATGAAACTATCTGCCTATAAGATTGTATTTCAATCGATGGTTTTTCAACGGATGGTAGTATTTAAGTCCCCATCATCATTAGTTTTTGTGATTTTCACATTTAGGAAATGTATTTTTCCTTTTTTGCTGTGCTCCAAAGATAGTTTCAGGCTGTTATTGATATTGTTCAAATATTTCTGAAACTCAAGTACTATACATGGATTTCTCTGCAACGTCATCACTGCTTGCGCATGCAACCGGGAGGCAGAAAGAAGACGTGTTTTGTGCGCTAGTAGTAGTAGCATAGCGTAAATCAAAATGCCAAGGAGTTGTTGCGTGGTTAATTGTACAATTAACAAGTTAATTGTGCCTGATGTTTGACATAAATAGGGGGAAGCATGCTTTTGCCAAAAACCGGTGGAGGTTATGGCTTCAAGCCATAAGAAGGGCAGATTGGGGTCAAATGCAAGAGTCAGGCTGCCATTGTATCAATCAGAAAAGTTGCAGGTTGTTCAGCTAAGCGATATCTACCTGTCAGGGCAGTATACTCGAGTCCGGACTCGAGACAAGTTTAGACTGCTAGCTAAAGCTACGCCGATGTTTTGCTAACGTTAGCGCAACAGTGTTAGCCTAGCCTGCTAGGTAAATATTACGACTGCTTTCGGAGTTTCTTATATCTGCTTCCACGTTGTCAACATAAGACCTGTGGCGTTAGTGCTCCTTTTGTACCATCATTTTATTGAATGAAATATTAAGCTTAGCTCCTACTAGATGGGTGGCTTTTTGCTACGTTACACACAAAGCTAACTGGCTATAGTTAGCCTGTACGTATGCTAGCGGACATTAGCTAACGTTGCCGAGACAGCAGAGTTTCGGCGAGCTAACCACGACAGTGTTGTCGCCCTCTCGCCCACAATCAACCTCTGCTGCTAAAAACAGTCAACCCGCAGTGATGTTTTGAAATGGAGACACACATATCGTACCTTTTCCCGGAAATCCTGGCCATTATTTTAAGGCATAAACCAAGCGTAGGGGTACACTCAAGGGTAACCCTGCTGCTAACATTGGCTATTACATTAGCTTTAAATGATAATTATAGCCTTACATATATATCACAGTAACACTACAAAATTAAAGACAGACAAACGGATCCAACTAAAATCACGTTTTATTTATATACAAACAATAAGGAAAGCTTCAATACTTATGGTTGTTGCAGTAGTGGCCAGTTTACCAATCTGGTTTCTGCCTCCGGTATGCGCACGCACCCAGTAATGTTTGCAAACAGGAAACCCGTGTATATGATCTTCATATTGGGGAATTACCATTGACATATATATTAATGGACCAATAGACCCCGTTGCTCTGGACGGAGACCAGTGAAGGCTATTAGAAGCACTTTTCCGGTGATGGCCAGCTTTACTGCGCAGCCTCCAACTGACAGAGACAGCGTAAATGTGACGTGAGCAACGTGTCTGAAAGTTGTAAGTGTTCTGGTAGCTGTGCCAAGAGAAATCTCAATCATTCCCAATCTTACAGAGACGGAGAGTGTAGGTATATGTAAGGAGATAACATAAGCACAGGCTAATTATTGCTAACTAACATGCTAGTTAACATTAGTAATTAAACCTAAACAGCTAACGTAAGTCGAAACTGCCTGCGAGCTTCTCCTGTACTATACGGTAATTCCTCTACTGTGCGACAGTAAGTCACTTGGTTATGACACAATCGTTAGCCTATTTTTACAAAAGCGTCTGCTACGGAGCCATAACGTGAGGTACAAGGTAATGGAGCCTTTTATACGTTGTTGTGTTTCTTTCGAACTAAACAATGGACAAATCGAGTCTTTAAACGCTTCGGATGTAAAGTTATTCTCAGTCAAGTGACGTAAAAAAAAAATGGCGGTAAGCGGAATGCTAACAGGAGGTGATGGCCAGTTAGCAACAAAATGGCGCCATGATGGCTCGAGTTCTGAAGCGAAGCTTACCCCCTTGGGAATTACTGGAATTGTTGGGTCTTTGTAAATTATAGTGTGGCCTAGACCTACTCTATCTGTAAAGTGTCTTTAGATAACTCTTGTTATGATTTGATACTATAAATAAAATTGAATTCAATTGAATTCAATGTTAGATTGTCTATCTTATAAATGTATTTAAATCGGTAAGATAGATAAAAAGATGATATAGCCCACATAAGGATCAATAAATACATATATTTATGACTACTATGTTATCAAGTATTTATGAACTGTTTATTCTCCAGTTATGGATACTTCATAATAGGAGGAGATAATGGTTGACATATAAATTGTTAACAATAAAAAATGTCTTATAAGTCTGTTTCCAGCTACACTATAGTGTGTTACTGCATTATAAAGCATTTATTCTTTGTTTATTAGTCTATATAGACGATGTTTCACTTCCGGGATTGTTCAGGTGCCACTGGAAATTCCGCTGGATGTCCCTCATTTCGGCTGGATGTCCCTTACCTTCCACTTTCTTTGTGTTGGCATTTTAAATTCCGGTCAATTTATGAGGACTATGGTTAACTGCTCCTCAGATCTCTGCAGGGTAAATCCAGACAGCTAGCTAGACTATCTGTCCAATCTGAGTTTTCTGTTGCACGACTAAAACAACCTTTGAACGTACACATATTCTGCCAAAACAACACCGTTGCTTCGTCCGGTGCTTAGCGCCGCCCAAGACAATTATGATTGGTTTAAAGAAATTACAATAAACCAGAGCACCTTTCTTATTCTCCCACTAGCCAGACCCTCCTCTGCAGCACTGTGGAGGAAGGTCTGGCAATGCAAGACTAATGGCGCTTTTCCACTACATGGTACTTCCTCGACTCGCCTCGACTCACCTCTACTCGCCTTTTTGGGTTTTCCATTACGAAAAAAGTCCCTGGTACCTGCTAATAGGAGTGCGAAGTGTCCTGAACAAACGCGCCATTTTTAAATAGTTTAGCTACAGACTGTGAGATATAGCTACTCTCTGCACTATTTACAGGACTTTATATATATTTATATTTTTGGTTATGGTAAGTCACAAAACCACGGTGTGGTCAACTGAGGAGGTAAAGACTTTTTTGTGTCTGGTTGCAAATGAGCGGATCCAGCGAGCACTAGATGGGGCAACATGGAATGAGAACGTTTACCAAATGGTCTCTGAACTGCTGTCCTCACACAACTGCTACAACCGCACTTTCCAGCAGTGTAGGGAGAAGATCAACTGCCACTTTGCTCATTTGAAAGCCATGATGTCTCTCTCTCATGGGTGGGCCACATTCTCTGGGCGGGCAAAGCAGAGAAGGGGGAGGTAACCTTGCTCCTTATGACCTCATAAGGAGCAGATTTCAGATCGGCCCATCTGAGCTTTCATTTTCTCAAAGGCAGAGCAGGATATTTAACGTCTGTAGGCACACTCTCTGCTTGAAAGTTTTGTTGCAGTTAGCTGGCTATTGTTAAGCTCACTTCTAACAACCATGATATTTCAGGCTATTCGTAAAAATGTGTAAAAACATTAGCAGATAACAATAAGCTAATAATAATAATAATAAGCCACTGCTAGCTCTAACTAGCTGCTAGTGCTAACGTTATTTCCTTATGAGCTTGAGATGAAAACGTTTGTAATATAGTCTGGAGTTACACAAATGCAAGATGAGCTCGGGAACAGGAGCACCTGGCTGTCCTGAGGGAGATGCAGGTGTCGGAAGTGGAGCATCAGGAGCAGATATTTGAACAGCGTGAGCGCCATTTACGGATGGTGTTCGAAGATGCAGCTCAGGCAAGGGAGCTGGAAGTAGCCGTGAGAAGGGAAGAGATAGCAGCTAACTGCTGCCTTCAATTAGGCCTTCCTTGGGACTCTGAGCCAGCTTGTACAGGCGCTGCACAGCAAGCGGGACTAGACAGTTCACCAGTTATGGATAAACCTACCCCCAGACTTTCTTCTACCCACATACTGTGCAATATTTAACATTTAATACTTTTTATAATATTGACAATTCTGTGCAATTTCATTACTGTGCAATATCATTACTTCACACCAAACAATAGCTACCTCTATATTTTTTTATATATGTATATAGCCTCTCAGAACTGTGCACCTTACCGCCCCACCTTTTTCTTTGCACTACTTACTTTATTACATATTGTTATATGTTGACACTAAAAAAGGAGTTGCTTTTAATCTTTTAATGTTTGTACACTGTGTGTATTTTACCATTTACAAACCTAACTTATGTAAATGATGTTTGATGTTTGAACATCATATGTGTGTATTTTGCCATTTAGGATCCTAACTTATGTATATAGTTTATTTGTTATTTGAATGTTTGTTTTTGATAAATAAACCTCTTTAACTAATTAAAGAATGTTTCTTTCATCATGGTTTTATATTACAAGGGCTTTTCCATGTCATTTCCAACATTGCACACTGTTATAACTTTAAAAAAACAAGACAATATATTAGACAATGTTTTTATTATTTAGCTATTCAAGTAGCGCATCAAACCCTCCCGTACATCCCTGCCTTCTTCCTCTGCACCCTGTGACAGTGCCACCACATGCTCTGCTGCCCCAGATGCATCCCAGCCATTGTCATAGGCCTCTACGTGAGTCTCGCAAAGATTATGCAAAGCACAGCAAGTCAGCACCATAGATCTCACCAGTTCTACATCACAGTCATTTCTTTCCATAAGGCAAGGTCTCCTTCCCTTCAGTCTACCAAAACCATTTTCAACAACAACCCGTGCCATGCAGATTTTCTTGTTGTAAATCTGTTGTTCTGCTGTGAGCTGTCCAGTGTCATGGAATGGTTTTAAAGAGACAGTTCTGCAAGGGATAGGCAGAATCCCCCAGGATGTAGTAGCCAGCATTAACCCCACCGATGTTCCTGGTGGAAGCAGGAAAGTAGTTGCCACGGCTGGCTAACTCCCACAATTTGGACAGTCTCAAAACACGAGCATCATGCGAGCTGCCAGGCAGTCCTGCAAACACGTTCCAACACCTTGAAGGATGATGGAGTGCCAGCCTTTACAGTTGAAATAGTCGCAGTGGCACTCTTGTGGTGCTATGATGGGTATGTGTGATCCATCAATAGCACCAATACACTGCGGGATCCCCCATCTTCTGAAGCAGTACTAAAATCTGCAATGGAAAATGAACGCACAGTGCGTTGAGTCGAGTCGAGTAGAGGCGAGTCGAGCTGTTACCAGCAGTGGAAAAACGCCATAATTGTTTATATACCACTTAAAAATACTAATGCAGGAGGTTGAAATGAAGTGGAACCCATTTTGAATTCCTCACGCACCCCGCAGAACTTTTGTTTTGGATACCTAAAAGAAGAAACGTTGCCCTCTACTGTCACTACTTTCTACCTGCCAACATTTTTGCAGCTGTAAAACTGGCCAATTGTACAATCAATTCTGATTAACCACACTGCTAATTTCATGCCGTTTGACAATCTCTAAAAGTTGGCTGCTAAAGCCAACATTTGCACATCAACAGTGAATCAAAACACAGCCTACATAACAGAGTTTAAAGCTCTAGCCAATTGTATACCTTACTGTCCCTGCTGCTGTCTCTCAGTAGACTGATCCAGGTTGCCAAATGATAATCTACGTTATCTGATGGAGAGGAGGAGAACTGTGTGTGCGTGTGCGTGTGCGTGTGTGTGTGTGTGTGTGTGGCAGGGGGTAGATGAAAGTGGACTGGAGCTTAGAGACACTGAATCACTCCCAGTGCAGGCACACAAACAACTGGATGAAATTAGCAAATGCAGGCATGAAGACAGAAAACAGACAGAGATGAAGAGAGGCAGGTGGACAGACAGATAGGCGTGCAGGCAGGGCAGGCACAACAATAGACAGGCAAGATAGACAGGTTGGCAGAAAATCTATCGACTTAAACCGAGGAAGCAATCAGATAGGGAGCAATATCGAGAAACAGCCTACAAAGGAGGCTAGAGAGGGCGAGAGAGTGATTGTTTGAAAAGAGGCAGAGAAGGTAAAGATGAAATAGGAACATAAGATAGATTGGGCAAATCAAAACAAAGACAAAAATGATCCGCAACAGATTAGAAAGATCACTTGACTGCACTGCTATCAAGCAGGAAGAAAGATAATAATAGTTTAATGTAGCAGAATAGTAGCTAGTGTTAATAATTAATAATCAATTAATACCCAAATATATGATGATAACTAATAACTTAAAATTATTAAGCATAAACACGTACATTTGTACCGCAGATCAGTCGCATAGCCAGTAATGGACCTGGGTGGCACTGGCCCACCCACATTACTCACTAGCCCACCCAGCCAAGTTTGATCAAAATACATTTTAGCCACTGCTAATGCTTGTCTCGAGATAACTCTTGTTATGATTTGATACTATAAATAAAATTTAATTGAATTGAAATTTTGTTACAAAATATATTCAAATGTATGTAAGAAGATAAATAAATATAAACTTGACATACTGTATTGTTAACTTGTGTGTGTTTAGTTTGTCTTCTGATTGAAATGGAACAGTTGAAACATGTGGTTGGAAGCCACTGGAATTGGTGGCTTTAGTTCAGACAGGCAGTCTCTCTGGGCTGCCTTCAGCCAGCTAGCTAGCTGGCTTTTCAGCCGATGTAACGTTACCGTCACAACATTGGCTTAACAAAGTTCTTTAATGTGCTATTTAAAGGAGGAGTTTATCTTGGAAGAGGTATGGACCATTTTCTTGGTTGGAATAAAGTGTAAATAAGGACGTGCTTTTCTGTAAAATGTGCAGACATTTTCCCAGCGGAGCTGACAGCCCATTTGCAAAAGAGGTGTTTTGTTTGAGTGTAGTGTTCTTTCTTAAAAGAAAGAAAAGAAAAACTCTGGCACTCACAGATACTAAACAGGCACCCAAATGAACAAACAACTAAAGAATTGATGTTTAAAGGCAGGGTGGGTAATGTTGATAAGTTAGCAAGATTTGAAAGTAGCATCTCCTCAGGGCTCCATCTAACCCCTCCCCCTGCCCTCGGGGCTCCGACCCACACACCGACGTGCACGAGCACTGCTGCCTTGTTGCTTCAGAGCGGAGCGGAGAAAGGAATTTTACAATTTGTCTCATTCACTAATAAGCAAACACCTAATATTATGATACGTTATGAATGTTTAAAACAAACATGAGGGAGATCACGTGACCAGCGGCCAATGGTCGCAGAAAGCTAGGGCTCTCATACCCACTTCCGCATTTCATTGAATAACCAGGTCAATCGTTTTATCTGCTCTCACAGTGACAACATACTCGGACACAAAAATCTGCAAACATGGCGGCAGCTAACAGAGAGTTGGCTAACATAGTGTCTGATGCTAGCGCATTCCCGAACATGGAGGACTTGATCGCTCAGGTCTTGGAAAAGCCAAAAAGTGTGCTTGAATCAGTAGTTTACGGAAACGGAAAGGAATGCCTCGCTGCAACACATCAGGGCAGAGCTTGAGACGAAGGGAACTACGGTGCGTGATCTGATACAACCTAACTGCGGCGCATTCATGACCCAGCAGCATCGGGAGATTGAAGGAGCACAACACAAGATACATGCTAAGGCCCCCCGGACCTGCTCATCCACCCGGCCACCCTGAGAGTGACCCACGGAGGGAGAGAGTTCGCCTTCACTGCAGCCACAGATGCGGACGTTTTCTGTCGGGAGGTGGATGTAGAGGACAATGCGACATCAACACGGGTCGCTCCACCCCGGGGCCTGTTGCCGACAACGGTGCCGGAGGACTATCAATCTATGTTTGTTAACAGTTAACAGGACTGAAAAACCATGATAAATGCTGACTGTCCAGTTTATAATCTATGTTTATTACTCTTATTTCAGAATTTGATAGCTGGTTGAGACCTAGTTCTAGGGTTTTTGTAACACCGTTCATGTTTAGCATAAGAAGTTCACTAGACCTGTTTCAACGTACCTGTGACTTTAGACAGGAGGGGTAATTGTGGGCTGGAGTTTGTGCGAGCTGCATTTGATGTGACCACGTATCTTGCAGATAGGGGTTGGGGTCTGTCGTCTCAGAGGGTTAGGGGATTTATTTTATATTTTATGTTTTTACCACACTTTGCTTAGAGCTAACAGTTCACCCTTTGCTACAAATTTATCAGTGAATTCCGGTAGGGTACTCGAGAGATACATGCATGTAAATTTTGAAGATGGCTGAGATTTCAATCCTTTCAGTTAACATCAGAGGGCTAAACGGGCCGATCAAACAAGCTAAATTCCTGGATTATTTAAGAAGGAAGAACATAGATGTGGCGCTTATACAAGAGTCACAATTATGTAAAAGAGATGTAAATCGTCTACAAAGTAAATACTTCAAGGTTGCTGCCTCATCTGTGACGACACCAAAACCAAGGGCTCCATTGTGTTGCTGTCGCGGAAATGCACACTCACCATAGACAAAAGTAGTAAAGACCTATTAGGCAGGATATCTTTTATATGTACCACGATAAGGAGTAGGAAAATAGCCTTTTTTTTTGGTATATGCACCATCTACATATGATGAAAGTTTTTAACTTACTAACTAACTAACCAATGAATTGCTTTCACTCAATGAATATTCTGTAGTGAATGTGACATACATAATTCACCTTATTTGTTAAGTGTGGTTCTACACACTGTTGATTATTAACGCAGCACTTTGTTCTTAATATGGTTCTACATGTAGTGATAAACGTAATACATATGCATGTAATTTACTGTCCTTAGTCACTTCATGTAATTATGACTGTTCAGGGACCGCGGCCCCTTTAAATGTTCTGAATGCGTGATGACGTTAGACCCTACGGGGTTTGTTGCTGGTCAGCGCCCTTTTCCCTGTAGAGTTGTTTTTGCTTCCAGAAAAATAAACAACACACACACTCGTGTGCTCAACGTGAGAAATTGCCTCTTGTAAATCTACTTCATTTTCCACACTGGTGACCCCGACATTAGTCTGCTGGACGGATCCAGAGACACGACACGATCATGACCACTAACACTGTTACCCTGAAACTCCCCGAATTCTGGGAATCGTCGGCATCGGCATGGTTCGCCCAGACTGAAGCGCAGTTCGCTCTGCATGAGATCACCGCGGATACAACAAAGTACTACTACGTTGTGTCGGCTCTCGGAAATTCAACAGCATCTAGAATGGTGAGCCTTCTAAAAACTCCTCCGGCAACTGAGAAGTATATGACGCTCAAAGCCCACCTTTTGAAAACGTTTGAACTGTCGGACACTGAGAGAGCCAGCAGGCTTTTCTACCTTCAAGGACTGGGTGACAGCAAACCGTCCGAGCTCATGGACTGTATGCTGGATCTCTTGGGTGAGCACAGACCAGATTTTCTGTTCATCCAGCTTTTCCTGCCACTAAGGCAGCCCTGGCGAACGCCACCATGCTGGCGCATCCTTCTCCTATGGTCTCCATTGCCATCACCTCAGAAGCCTCAGACTACACTCTTGGTGCTGTCTACGAGCAGTGGGTGGACGGGGCCTGGCAGCCACTGGCTTTCTTCAGCCATCAGTTGCACCCCAGTGAGCGGATGTACAGCACTTTCGACCGGGAGCTGCTGGGTCTCTACCTCGCAATCAGACACTTCCTGGAAGTTGCTGGAAGGTCGACACTTCACTGCTTTTGTGGACAACAAGCCGCTGACTTTTGCTATGGCAAAGGTGGCTGAGCCGTGGTCCACCCGCCAGCAACATCATCTGTCCTACATTTCAGATTTCACCACGGACAACCACGTTGCGGACTGCCTGTCACGGGCTGTGGCAGGAGCAGTCCATCTTGGTTTGGATTACAACCGCATAGCAACGGATCAAACTACAGACCCGGACGTGCAACGCCTGAGGACCTCGACTATGGGGCTGCAGGTCGAGGACGTGGTTTTTGGCGATGCCGGCACCACACTCCTGTGTGACGTCTCCACAGGCAGTCCTCGGCCACTCGTTCCCACGGGATGGAGACGACAAGTTTTTGATGCCATCCATGTTTTGGAGTCAGGGGACAAACATTTTGTGGTGGAGAGGAGCGGTAAACCGGAGCGACTCTCCATTGACCAACTCAAACCAGCTCACTTGGACGTGGCCAGGCCAATCGACCTGGCTCAGCCCCCACGATGCGGATGGCCTGCAGCCCTGTCCCCACCTCCTGTTTCCCCCCTCCCAGGTCTCCCACACTCCATGCCCCACACCCGTGTCAGGACGCAAAGCCAGCCGCAGTGGAGCCTCCCCGACCTCCGGTGCAGCGCACCCGTTGTGGTCGGTTAATACGACCACCTGAATTCTGGGGGGACATGTGTAGTGAATGTGACATACATAATTCACCTTATTTGTTAAGTGTGTTTCTACACACTGTTGATTATTAACGCAGCACTTTGTTCTTAATATGGTTCTACATGCAGTGATAAATGTAATAAATATACATGTAATTTACTGTCCTTAGTCACTTCATGTAATTATGACTGTTCAGGGACTGCGGCCCCTTTAAATGTTCTGAATGCGTGATGACGTTAGACCCTACGGGGTTTGTTGCTGGCAAGGTTATAATCGTTAACGAAAACGAACGAAATAACGAAAACTAGGTGGGGAAAAACATCAGTTGTTAACTGAAATAAAAATAAAAAATGCGAGGCATTACAAAAAACGATAACTAAACAAAAACCCTATGAAACAATGAGGAAGAGGTGAAGTGACCCTGCCCGGAGGAAGCCCGGGGGCCCCCGTCTGGAGCCAGGCCCAGATGGCGGGCTCGTCAGCGAGCGTCTGGTGGCCGGGTTTGCCACGGAGCCTGGTCGGGCACAGCCCAAAAAAGCTACGTGGCCCCCATCTCTCCAGCCCATGGGCCCACCACCTGTGGAAGGAACATCTGGGGTTGGGTGCGCTGCGACAAGGGCGGCAGTGAAGGTCAGGGGCCTCGACGGACCAGACCCGGGCAGCAGACGCTGGCTCTGGAGACGTGGAACATCACCTCTCTGTTGGGGAAGGAGCCGGAAATGGTGCTGGAGGTGGAGCACTACCAGTTAGATCTGGTGGGGCTTACCTCTACGCACAGTCTCGGTTCTTTAACCATACTCCTGGATAGGGGTTGGACTCATTTCTTCTCTGGAGTTGCCCAGGGTGTGAGGCGCGGGGCGGGTGTGGGGATACTCAAGAGCCCCCGGCTGAGCGCCGCTACGTTGGAGTTTACCCCGGTGGACGAGAGGGTCGCCTCCCTACGCCTGCGGGTGGTGGGGTGGAAAACTCTGACTGTTGTTTGTGCATATGCACCAAACAGGAGTTCGGAGTATTCGGCCTTCTTGGAGACCTTGAGTGGAGTCCTGCATGGGGCTACAGTGGGAGACTCCATTGTTCTGCTGGGGGACTTCAACGCGCACGTGGGCAATGATGGAGACACATGGAGAGGCGTGATTGGGAGGAACGGCCTCCCTGATCTTAACCAGAGTGGTTGTTTGTTGTTGGACTTCTGCGCTAGTCATGGATTGTCTATAACAAACACCATGTTCAAACATAGGAATGCTCATAAGTGTACTTGGTACCAGAGCACCCTAGGCCAACGGTCAATGATCGATTTTATAATCGTTTCATCTGATCTGAGGCCGTATGTTTTGGACACTCAGGTGAAGAGAGGGGCCATCTGGTGGTGAGTTGGGTCAGGGGTGGGGAAGACCCAAACGGGTAGTGCAGGTAAATTGGGAACGTCTGGAGGAGGCCCTGTCCGACAGACTTTCAACTCACACCTCTGGCGGAGCTTTTCGTGCATCCCTGTGGAGGCTGGGGGCATTGAACCCGAGTGGACAATGTTCAAAGTTTCCATTGCTGAAGCTGCAGCGAGGAGATGTGGTCTTAGGGTCTTAGGTGCCTCAAGGGGCGGTAACCCACGAACACCATGGTGGACACCGGTGGTCAGGGAAGCCGTCCGACTGAAGAAGGAGTCCTTCCGGGATATGTTATCCCAGAGGACTCCGGAGGCAGTTGCAGGGTACCGGGGCCCGGCGGGGCTGCACGCCTCTGCCTCGAAAGAGGCAAAGCAGCGGGTGTGGGAGAAGTTTGGAGAAGACATGGAGAAGGACTTTCGGTCGGCACCAAAGTGCTTCTGGAAAACTGTTCGCCACCTCAGGAGGGGGAAGCGGGAAACCATCCAAGCTGTGTACAGTAAGGAGGGGACACTGTTGACCTCAACTGAGGAGGTAATAGGGCGGTGAAAGGAGCACTTTGAGGAACTCCTGAATCCGACTAATATGCCCTTTATGTTAGAGGCAGAGCTGGAGGATGATGGGGGATTGTCGTCAATTTCCCAGGCGGAAGTCAATGATGTAGTCAAACAATTCCACAGTGGCAAAGCCCCGGGGATTGATGAGATCCGTCCAGAAATGCTCAAGGCTATGGGTGTGGAGGGGTTGTCCTGGTTGACACGTCTCTTCAACATTGCGTGGAAGTCTGGGACAGTGCCAAAGGAGTGGCAGACTGGGATGGTGGTTCCCCTTTTTAAAAAGGGGGACCAGAGGGTGTGCCAATTACAGGGGTATCACACTTCTCAGCCTCCCTGGTAAAGTCTACTCCAAGGTGCTGGAAAGGAGGGTTCGGCCGATAGTCGAACCTCAGGTTGAGGAGGAACAATGCGGATTCCGTCCTGGTCGTGGAACAACGGACCAGCTCTTCACTCTCGCAAGGATCCTGGAGGGGGCCTGGGAGTATGCCCAACCGGTCTACATGTGTTTTGTGGATTTGGAGAAGGCGTATGACCGGGTCCCCCGTGAGATACTGTGGGAGGTGCTGTGGGAGTATGGGGTGAGGGGGTCTCTTCTCAGGGCCATCCAATTTCTGTACGACCAAAGTGAGAGCAGTGTCCGGGTTCTCGCAGTAAGTCGGACTCATTTAGGTCGGACTCATTTTGTCACCAATCCTGTTTGTAATATTTATGGACAGGATATCAAGACGTAGTCGGGGTGGGGAGGGGTTGCAGTTCGGTGGGCTGGGGATCTCATCGCTGCTCTTTGCAGATGACGTGGTCCTGATGGCATCATCGGCCTGTGACCTTCAGCACTCACTGGATCGGTTCGCAGCCGAGTGTGAAGCGGCTGGGATGAGGATCAGCACCTCTAAATCTGAGGCCATGGTTCCCAGCAGGAAACCGATGGAATGCCTTCTCCAGGTAGGGAATGAGTCCTTCATCCCAAGTGAAGGAGTTCAAGTACCTTGGGGTTTTGTTCGCGAGTGAGGGGACAATGGAGCGGGAGATTGGTCGGAGAATTAAGTATTACATTCAATCTATCGCACCGAAGAGAGCTGAGCCAGAAGGCAAAGCTCTCAATCTACCGATCAGTTTTCGTTCCTATCCTCACCTATGGTCATGAAGGCTGGTTCATGACCGAAAGAACGAGATCCAGGGTACAAGCGGCCGAAAAGGGTTTCCTCAGGAGGGTGGCTGGAATAAATCTAATCTTCTTTTATTGAACAATAGGCATGTGACATCAGCCATTAGTGTTACAATACCAACCCAAAGCAAAATTACATATTTGGGCATCACCATACATGCATGGCTACAGGACAACTATGAAACTATATTAAGTAGTGTTCAAAGGCATCTGGCCAATTGGTCTGCGCTGCCGGCTTCACTACGGTCCAGGACTGCTGTTGTTAAAATGAACATAGTTCCTTGTGTGAATTTCTTAAGTACAATGATCCCCTTACCCCCACCAATACATTTCTGGAAGAAACTTGATACCTTAATTCGGCAGTATATTTGGAATAATAAACGACCTAGGCTAAAATACTCTACCCTACAACGTACCACAAACACGGGAGGCTTTGCCCTCCCCAACCTTAAAGTGTATCACAGAGCCTTTCAGCTATTGGCCCTCAGAGTGTGGATGGACCCCTCATCTACAGTTCCATGGAGAGAAATAGAGGAAAATCTCACTGGAAGTCTAAGACTGCAAGACCTTGCCTATGGTCCTATTATCACCAACACATTGACCAACTTTAAACAGGTGGAGCAACTACGCTACACCAGTAAGTGGCATTTGAATACCCCAATATCACACTTAATGTCTGGTAACAAACCCTTTGCTTGTAAGCAGTGGAGTGACAGACGTATTTAAACTTTAGACCAGCTATTCAATGAGAAAGGTATGTTGATTTTTGAAGACCTGAGAGCTAGTTTTGAGGTCCCCAGGATTTCCTTCTACTTTTATCTGTGCTTAAGATCAGCCCTAAAATGTTATGGAGTGCCATGGGGAAACAGTCTTGAGGCACATCTGTCATTAAATGGTTTGTTGATTTTCCTGTGAGAGGATTAGTGTCCAAGATTTATGCTAAACTGATGCAAGTATCCATAGGAGAACTCCCAATAGTAAAGAAATGGGAACAAGAGCTGAGCCCTGAGGGGAACACAATCAACATTTTCCACTGTTCCAAAAACCCAAATCACCAGTATATCCACTTCAACATATGTCACAGGACATATTGGACTCCTTAGAAGAGATACGTCTCTAAAGTCATCCCCACTCCCTACTGTACTTTCTGTCAACCTGAACAAACTGGAACTATCCTGCATATGGTCTAGAAGTGTGAACAGCTGCATGAGTTTTGGAATAAAACAACATCTTGATTCTCAGCAGATGCGGAGAACAGGATGCAGGACTCAGCCAACAACCCCACCTTCTCTTCAAGACAGATCAGAGTTTAGCTATGATGGTCCCGCACAAAAGAGAAGATTCTTTCCACTTCTTCTGAAAAAGGGGTGTGGTGTTCTAGGTTTCAATGTTTAAATCTTTTTCATAATACAAATGCCTTTCTCCAATGTCTTTGATTCTTAAACTGTCCCCTGCTGACCGATCAAACACATTCAATGGATGAAAGATATTTCGCCTTCTTAGTAGGCTGTTGATAAAATAAATGTTGCTTTGAAAGAATGAGAAGAATTTCTATGGTCACAGAATAAAGATTTAGAACAAATGCAAAAGCAAAAGCAAATATTCAGGCTATCACAGTTAAATGAGTCCATCTTTGGAATGGTTTAAACGGTAAATGAAAATGTGTAATACTATACTAAACAGATCAAAAATATGTATTTAAAATAAGAGGATATGAGAGATTAATGAATAGGAAATTGAGGTGTGAACACTATTGTGCATGGGAATTTCTGTTTGAGATAGACATATATGACAGTCAAATAAATGTACGTACAACAATTCATAGTAACACTATTCTATGGTTTTACATTACTACCATACTTGTGGATGGTTAGTTACACAAAGCATAGCATGGTTAGTTAAATATAGCATATAAATGAATGTACATTTGAATGGCAAATTTTGTTTTATCCTGTGGGTCTCAGTATCTTACATCTTCGGAAACGCCGAATGTCAGGGGCTCCTAGCTACAGTTGCCCTTTTTTTTTTTTTTTTTTTTTTTTTTTTTTTTTTTTTTTTCTGTTCTAGGGAAACTATACACAATGCATTCTATGTCAGGCTTATTTTCAACTCATCAACTCTTATGAGTACTTCAGTACTTGATTGATGATGATTACTTGTTTTTTTGCTTCATCATTGCTACATTATTCTGGATTTATTTTCCATTATTAAATGTGTGTGTGTGTGTGTGTGTGTGTGTGTGTGTGTGTGTGTGTGTGTGTGTGTGTGTGTGTGTGTGTGTGTGTGTGTGTGTGATATCCTCTCTGATCAAACACTGCCTGACTACTCAACAGGTTAAGGCCGGGACACATCGGGCCGATTTTCGGCCGTGGGACAGTCTGGTGAGGTCAGTGACTCAAATCTGTTCGGTGTGTCCCGTGCCGTCGTCCGTCTGGGGGGCTGTCGGCGTTCATTTTGGCCAACCTGACATGTTCAGTCGGCAGCAGGGAAGTCGGGACTCACCCGGAAATGACAAGCGGAATGAGGTGACTACAGTCTCTTTTCTCATTTCTCGCTTAAAATGTTTTCAGAAACACGTTTCAGTGAACTATTTTAGTACAATATGAGATTGTATTCTGAATGGCCGCCATGACAGTCTGGCTCTGAATTTCCGGAGAAAACAAACCCATGTGACGCGTTCGTCCAATCAGCTGCCGGTTTTCATTTCTTGGGCAACAATACAGATTAGCGCCGCCTGCTGTTATAGAGATGTATTACGTCTCGTCTCCTCTCGTCTTTTTGGTCTGTTCTGTGGCAGTTTTTTGGACCTCGGGGACGCGACTGTTCATATTGACGGGGTTTTCTGTCAACGGTCGCCCGTCGGCTATATGTGTCTACACCATTACTTCTATTCAGACTTGAATGCTGTCTGCATTAGTCACCTCTCCCTGGTCTTCTCTAGCACCATTCACAGTCGTTATGAGATGAATGAGCAGGAGGAGAAAATTATGGATACTGTAAAATATTGTAAAGTGATGACACACTCAAGAATGAGCACATGAAGAGGCAACACTGTGGCATAAAATATAAAGATTGGATGATCTTATTAGCCTCAGGTAGGAAAACACTTTTACTCAGTATAATGAAGCAGATAGACACTTGTGGTCATCTAATTTACTTCAAGTGTGTTTTGTCCGTTGGAGTTGGTAGTAAAGGTATTAAATGCTAAGGTAAAATGTGTGTACTATAAGCAAAGCAAGCTAAAGCTCTGAAAACCATTTTACATCTGAAAATGTTCAGTACTGCAGTGTTTTACTTCTGATGAGACAACTCTATACTTTCATGCAAAACTAACTGCCTATGAGCCCCTGTTTACTAGCCACTGACCTGTGTTTAGTAGCTAATGACCAGTATTTACTAGTCCCTGACCTGTGTTTACAAGCCACTGACCTGTATTTACTAGCCACTGACCTGCATTAAGCCCCTGAACTGTATTTAGTAGCCTCTGTATTTACTAGCCCATCACTTATTGTTACTAGTCACTGACCCATGTTTGCCATCCACTGACAAATTATTCTGATAAACCTGCTTCTTTGTATGTACTAACCATTGCATGTGTTTTACTAGTTGCTGAAAATGTATTAGCGACTGACACAGATATACTTTATTGACAGTGATGAGTTACTTCTAAACTGTTTTTATTAACTCATAACTGGTAACTGAGCCGTGGTTACTGGTTACTGGTCAGTGGTTACAAGCCAGGGAGTTATGCTTATCACCCACTAACCTGCGATTACCATAGCTGAACCTGTAAGAGACACCTACCTGTGCATAGGCTGTGGAGTCATTCAGGGCTCTCTGCAGGGCGTGGCTCAGTCCTTTAGAGAGGTTCTGTTTCAGGATCAGATCCAGCCGGTTTCTACGCAGCTCAATGGACAGAACTGTAAAGGAAAACGATTGGTGCTCATTGACTGTGCACAATGTATTTATATTTGGCTCGTTAATATTTTGTGACAGATCTTCCACCCCAGCTGCTGCCAACCACAGTAAAGGAACACCTTACTACTGTAGTATCACACCATCTCTGGTAAATGTAATCAAAGGATACAGTCTCCAGCTTCTTATTAATTTAAGTGTTTATGCTCGAGGAAAATCTGCCCTTGCTTTTATGCAAGTTTTCATTAATTTGTGTGCATGTAATTACATCTTGGACAGATTAGGTACATTGTTCCTGTGCTTCTGAAAATGGCATTTTACCTGTATTCATCAATACTTTCTAAGAATTATTCCAGAAAAGGGGCAAAAGCTTGCCTTTACATAATGTTTAGTACATTGAAGGTTATTTGATAAGGGATATGCAGTACTGAAGTAACAGTAAAGTGTTTTTTTTGGAGAAATACCTGATGTTTTAGCCTTTCATCTTAACTCTTTCTACTCTCTTTTCCACACATCTAAAATTATTCCAATTTGAATAATTTTTGAGAAATACAACATTCTTTTTTCAAATTGGTTTACTTCATGTTTATCCTAATGATGATGTTTAGTCTCCTACCTGTTCTGACCCAGTACTTCTCCGTCACGTTGCATGGTAGAGGACTTTCCTCTGCGCTTGTACTGGACGGAAGTTCAGTGGTCGTGGTGGGAGGTGACGTCATCAGGATGAACAGAGTGGTGGCAGGTACCTTTGTTGTTGTTGTTGTTGTTGTAGTGGTAGTAGTAGTAGTGGTGGCAGTAGTGGTAGTTGAAGGTGTAGTAGTTGTAGTAGTGGTTGGGGGAGGAATAGTGGTGGTGATGGTGGTTTGGGGAGGAGTAGTGGTGTTGGTGGTAGGGGGGGCCGTAGTAGTGATGGTAGTAGTGGAAAGTGTGGTTGTAGTGGTGGTTTTAGGCTGAGTTGTAGCCGCTGTGGTCGGTTTGAGGCTTGTTGTTTGCTGTGTGGTGGTAGCAGCTGTGGTATTTGCTGATACTGTTACAGCGCTCCCAGTGGTCACCGCCTGTGTCATCATCTCAGCGGTGGTCACAGTAAGAGTGGTCATTAAGGGCGTTCTTGCGGCTACTGTAGTCAGCGGAAGACTGTCATTGGTCACAGTGTCCTGGCTTGTGGTGTGAGAAACAGTAGTGGATCCTGATGGTGTTTGTGCTCTTGCTGTGGTGAATAGCGGTAAAGCTGAGGTGGTGGGTGATAGAGATGTGTTTATAGTGGTGGTTAATGTGGTTGTGTGCTGTGAGGTGTTTCTGGTGCGCACGGGAATGGTGGTGTTCCATTGATGGGTGGAGAAAGGGCTGGTGATGTTGGCAGGAAGTGTGACGTCGTGGTCGCCCACTGTGGACAGGAGCAACTCTGGGACAGTGGGGAGATCCCAGGCTGGCAGGCTGCTCACTGACTCTTCTGCAGGGAGAAAAACATTTGGAAATCAATGACATTAAAATATATTTAGTGATATTCTAAAGTTTCTTTTTTGTCATCCAATCTCTTGAAAAGACCTAAACCAACAATTAATTTATCCTAATAACAAGTACCATCTGTGAAGCCTGATGTAGCTTATTCCTCTGTGTCATATGGCTACATTGTTGTCCAATACTATTAACAAAAATAAAAAAGAAATCAGCCACACTGTTGCACTGGTGATGGCTGACATGTTCCTTTATTACCATTAACACACACACACACACACACACACACACACACACACACACACACACACACACACACACACACACACTGTAATTAGTTTTGAGTCAATCCCCCACACCGTCCTGCTGCCATAAATACTATTCAACCTAAGGCTACGTTCACACCGATTTTTTGCTCAGATACGATTTTTTGTTTGGTTGTTCACATGACCTTTTAAAATGTGGCCTATATCAGATTCCAGTGTGAACTGTTTGTGGTTTTGAAATGACCCGCATGCGCAAAAGAACAATAACAATGACATCAGACGCAGCACACTGTTGCAGTAAAGTTAGGGAGGTTATAGAGGCAGGAAGCATTTTCGCTTTTATTTCAAAATATGTGTGTAATGGCAGTCTTAATATTAATGAGCAGGTGCTGAGGAGGAGAAGAATTAAGAGAAAGAGAGACAAATTGGCTATTTTGGCCTTTTGCAGGGTTATGGCTGCAAATTCACTACAGAGGTCTGTGTGACCGGACAACCGATTTGCACGTCAGGACCGCTACGGGCCTGCACCAGAGTTTCCTCTGGCTTCGCCCTCGCACGCGCTCACGCTCCACCTCTCCGACGGTGCGGGCGAGACAGGCCAGTGGTGCGCCTGATCCCGAGGGACCGGGATCCCACCTCAGCCAGCGTGCTCCGGCCCTCACTTTCATTGCGCCACGGGGCGACCCTCTGACTTGTGAGCGCATTAAACTCCTTGGTCCGTGTTTACAGACGGGTCGGGTGGGTTGCCAACATCGCCTTTTTACGTGGTGCCGATCCCCGCCCTGGCAACGCGACGCGGTTGGGGCACACTGAGGACAGTCCGCCCAGGTTGACAGCTGCACCGGGAGCAGGGGGCCCCGCCCCTCCTCGCGGAGAGAGAGAGGGCGCAGCGAGGGTTAATAAGGTAAAAGTCGCATCAAATTCGCCTTGGTTGTTCTCACTGCGGCCGCATTGAAATAAATCAGATCTGGGTCGGATTCAGGATCACATTTGGAAGTGGCCTGAATCTGATTTGAAAAAGGCTAGATATGAGCGTTTACACTACTTCTGAAGAAGTCTGACCTGGTCACTTGACCCCCCAAAAAATCGGATTTGGGACACTTTTGCCTGCAGTCTGAACGTAGCCTTAGAGAAGAGTTTAAAAAATGAAACTATTCAGTAAGAACTAATGTTCTTGGGTTTGAGAGCCACAGGCAGGGTTGAAAAAGTCTGAAAATATTGAGAGTCGTTCTTACACATTTTTTGGTCTTTTCATGGCATTTGTTGACAATAACAAAATTATATATTGCCAACCTTATCCTTCAACCTACAGTATATAACATGAGACTATAAGATAATGTCAAGAAAGTGCTCAGTTAGGGGTATAACAATGAGGATGGTACAATAGCATATATATATATATATATATATATATATATGCATCGAAAATGATTACTGTTGCTAGCTGTTTTTATCAGCTGTAGTTACTTCTCTACTAGAGAATAAGTTGGTCATTTCATGGCACAGATTTGAACCCAAATTGAAACGTAAGCAACTAAAATTGCTGAATGTGAAACATTGTGTCAAATTGGTTGTTATTATTACTGTGACTCAAGTGTCAGGTTTAGATCCATCATAGTGTTAATAGTGTAAAAAAACTGACGTCGTTGTTCAGTAGCTAGCTCAGAGATTATCGGCTAATGTAATTACTGATTTAGCAGGCACTATATCCGTGTCACATTCTCATTAGGGGCTGAGCCCCCCTATAGGTTTGATCCTAGAATCGCCCCTGTATGGCGCTAATAGACTGAGGTTAAAGCTACATGTCCAAGGCAAAAAGTCAATATCCTCACCAATTGATGATTCATGTAGAGCAGTGGTTCTCAACCTTTTCGAGTTGCAACCCCCAGAATAATGAGGTTTGTGTTCGCCACCCCCCCCACTACCCTCAACAACGAGAGAAAGAGAGCTGCAAACCGGTGTTTCTACACGCCTCCTCCTGCTGATTTTTGTAAATGCTCTGATTAATACATGTAAACAAAATAATGTTTTGCATTAAGTTTTAGCAGCTAGCACCCAGCCTTGGTGTTTGGTGTTTTAAGCCCCATTAGGCAATGGTTAGGTTAGGGTTAAAACACAACGTCCGGGATGGGCGCTGCAAGAGGCACGGGCACAAGGGGACTACTGGTGTGATTAAAACACTTAAAAACCTCCTTAAAAAAATAAGTTTGGTTACATAAAAGCTGTTTAAAAGAAGGCCAGATATTAAAGGCAGGTTAAAAGAACCACTGGACAGGCCGGACAGCGGGAGAATAAAACTTTAAATAAAAGGTCACCTCCACAACTGCCCTGGACATTACAAAATAAATTATTGAAGTAAATTAAAAAAAATTAAAAAAAAAAATATATATATATATATATATATATATGGTTAGGGTTAGGTTAGGATATGGCATGTGTATTATCATGTTAAAATCTTGAGGCAAGTAATTCAATGTGTAATAAATAATAATAATAATAATAATAATAATAATAATAATAATAAAATTAAGAATAGAGAAAAAGCACAATAAAATTATTATTTAAAATATAAGGCAGAACAAGATTTATAAAGGACAACAAAGGCATCTTTAAAATATTTATTTATAAAACAGTTGTGCCATCGCCCTTATTTAAAATATACTGGTGTTGATTGATCCTTAAATAAAGTTAATTTCTTGTCTCCCCCACATACAATTTGTGACAGGCCCTGCACCTAATTGCATAAACCACATTGATGGTTGTGTGCTGCAGGACCTGCCACGAGTTAAAACCAACTCTGCTGTGGGGGTTAAAAATGAGGGGGAGACGTATAAGACCAATAGCCGAACCTCGAAGCGCCTCCCTAGGGTTGTTGTTTTTGTTGAGGATAGTATGGAGTAAAATATCTTTGAGATTTTTGTTCCTCCTGTAGGTGGAGATCATACGGCAGTCTCTCAGCACGTCACACTCTTCCCCCACCCCTGGGAAATTCCTCTTAATCGCTGGCATCAGGTTCCTTAGACTCTCTGAGTAGGTAATAACCAGGGGGACGAGGGTCGAGCTAGACGGCTGGATAATGATGTCTTTTTCTTTGTTTGTAAAACTGCCGCTGACCTCCGCCTTTATACCTCTAAGGAAGCGCCTCGAGTAACCCTTCAACCTCATCGCACTAAAAAGTGTACTAGTGGCCTCCTCCACATGCTCCAGGAAGGTGCAAATTCTGTGGAAGCCTATCAACTGGGACTTAATGAGGCCTCTGTACGTGTGTTTAGGGTGATAGCTGGTCTTAAGGTTAAGGTTAAGGTTAGGTAAGTCGACGGTCGCTGAGCTTAATCACCTTCAGACCCCTTTCTGTGTTCCAGGACCTCCTGATTTACGAATGAAGCTCTAAATATATAACACATGAACTGTACCAAACTCACACAGTAATGTAAAAACCATTCCCCAGTCTGTAATGTTATTAAATTTTTTTCTCCCCAACCATCTGGCGTCCCGACCCCCAGGTTGAGAACCACTGACGTAGAGGACATGGCAATGATGATATTTATGAAACTTGTATGCTCCTTGTCTTTGGAAGTAACACTAGGTTAGTACTGTAAGTATTAAGCTAATTAGCTGCTCCTCGGATCTGGAATGCCCTCCCCGACCATCTGAGGGCACCTCAAACAATTGAGACTTTTAAAAAAGGACTAAAAATATTTCTTTTTAGGAGAACTTATGAGTTTTAACTAACGCTGCAAGTCGTTGCACTGTCTATTTGTATTTCATATTGATGTTTTTACCATGCTTTTATGATCTTAACTGTAGCACTTTGAGATTTGCTCCAAATGTAAAGTGCATTACAAATAAAATCTGTTATTATTATTATTAGCTGGGAATGCTAAGATGCTAAACACTTTTGCTCTTGTCTTTTGAGGTTTAGAAAGGCTAAGAAAAAGACAGGGCCCTTCAAACTCTTTCAATTTAGAGTATAGCTCTAATGAAAGCCCCATGCACATTGTTTCGGCATGTGGAGAAATCAGAGCTTGACAGGCCTGCTGTGCATAGTTATGGTTGCTAAGCTGTGATTGGTGTTCGGGGGAGGGGTTTACTGAATGATTAATTACAATGTGAAAAGTCAAAGCTGAAATATGTTTAAATGACAGAGAACAACCAGGCATCATACCCAAACTTGAGCTGCTATTGCTGTTGGAGGAGTTGCTGTTGACAACATACAGAGAGACGTTGTCTGATCTTGCTGTCTGACTGTCTCTTTTACTGGCTGGAGAGGAGGAGGAAGAGGAGGAAGAAGGCAAAGAGGATACTTTTGTTGTAGATGAGGAGGAGGATGAGGAGGAGGCCTTGGATGAAAAGGAGCTTTTGGTCGTCCAAGCAGCTTTAGACAGCAGTCCTACAGGTTTTTTCAACGCTGGTGCCTGCAGCTCTGCTCTCTCTGCCAATATGGTGGGTACTGATGAGATGTTTGCCTGCTCTCTTTGGCTCTCTTCAAGTGCCTGCAGCCTCTGCTGCCCCATCCAGGCAGCTGGGTCCATGGGCATGCTTGGCAGGTCATCCCCCTCTCCATCCACTGGACTCCATTCAGCCCTTATTTCAGCCCAGGTGCCGGTTCCTGTCATAATTCCAGTCTCAGCAAGGACTTCATCAACTGCCCGGGCATGGACTCCTGCTTCTATTTCAGCAAACACTTTACCCTCAAGCCAGGCTCTGGGTTCAGCCCTGGGTCCGGCTCTATGTCCAGGCCCGGGTCGAGCAACTTTTTCGTTTGCCCCAGCTCTGTCTCCAGTCCTGGGGATGGCTGAGAGGTTGGAGGGCACTGTGGGGTCCAAAGGCAAGACAGCCCGTCTCACTGACTCATGGTAACCTCCGTCAGCTGTAGGAAACATAAGGAATTGGGAGATGGAGGAAAAATTGGATAAAATAAATGCAATAGTTTTAAAAATCTAATTAAATAGTCTTTAATTAAGAGTTCTGGGTAGCAGAAACATTGTGAATAGTCTTTGACCCCTTTTCAACCTGGTATTAAAGGGTAATTTCATTTTTTTCAACCTCATTTCCCCATGCATTTGAGTCTAATAGACTGATGTGAACAAAAATCTTTGCAATTGGTCCAGTATTGAGCTAGAACACAGTGATGAAAATCTTTAAGATAACACATACCATGGATGTATTAGTATTATAGCCTATTGACCGCACAAAACACTCTGCAGCTGCTGCCTCTCTCTCTCTCTCTCTCTCTCTCATCCACCTTGTCAAAATAATTGACATATTGAGCCACGGCACTGAAAATATTTTAGATAACAACACAAGCCTATAATTTCTGTAGGCTAATCCAAAACAACACACTCCCGAAACGCCTTTTTCCCGACTCGCGTTCCACTTTTCACACCACTGTCTTCGTACAAGAAGTCACCTCGTGAGATTGCTAATGTTGTCAGACACTTTTAATGAGAATCTGAGCCTCAGTGGCAAAAACAATCACTTTTAGTGGACAAAAATCGAAAATACACAATTGCCCCATTAGGTTAAATTGCAGCTTGGTTCGCGCCGGCCCATTACTGTGTTCTCACTCATTACCAGTTTATTTATAATTTATAATTATTTTATTTTTGGTCCCATCAGTCTAATCAGTCTATTAGACACAAATGCATGGGGAAATGGGGTCCAGGTTGAAAAAAATCTAAATTACCCTTTAAGATTCAGTGCCAGATGGAAACACTCTTAGGACGCATTGAGGATGCATTGAGATCTGATCGCAAAAGACACATTCGGAGGCGGTTTAGGTTGCATATGTTCACATTCCGCATTCATATGACCGCCTACTCAACTGTGAGCGGAACTACGCAATCATTCAAAGTATGTCACAGAAACCACTGAGAGTGAATCATGTTTTTTGGATGTTGTAATCATACTGTTAGTGATGTGTCACTGTTTTTGTTATTGTGCTGCCTGCTCTTGGGAGCTCTCTGCTGCGCTGTTCATTGGAAACGGCAGCCGCCGGTAAACAATAACAATATTTTTAGTTTCATTAGGCATCCACGTAATATGTAGGATATTACTAGATATTCCTGCTTTGACATCATCTCCTTTTGTTATTTATTAGTCTTGTATTGCCAGACAACGCGGTACTCTCTTGAACCTCACCTTTGCCACTTCAGGCTCAAACTAAAGTATAAACTGTAATTTTTGTGAAGAATCAACAACAAGTGGGACACAATCATGAAGTGAACTAAATTTATTGATATTTCAAACCTTTTAAACAAATAAAACTGAAATATTGGGCGTAAAATTATTCAGCCCCTTTAAGTTAATACTTTAGAAGCACTTTTGCTGCGATTACAGCTGTAAGTCGCTTGGGGTATGTCTCTATCAGTTTTGCACATCGAGACTGACATTTTGCCCATTCCTCCTTGCAAAACAGCTCGAGCTCAGTGAGGTTGGATGGAGAGCGTTGTGAACAGCAGTTTTCAGTTCTTCCACAGATTCTCGATTGATCAGGTCTGGACTTGGACTTGGCCATTCTAACACCTGGATATGTTTATTTGTGAACCATTCCATTGTAGATTTTGCTTTATGTTTTGATCATTGTCTTGTTGGAAGACAATCTGGCCCCAGTCTGAGGTCGTTTAGACTCCATCAGGTTTTCCAGAATGGTCCTGTATTTGGCTCCATCCATCTTCCCATCAATTTTAACCATCTTCCCTTCCCTGCTGAAGAAAAGCAGGCCCAAACCATGATGCTGCCACCACCATGTTTGCGGATGGGGATGTGTGTTCAGGGTGATAGGCTTTTCCAAACATACGTTTGCATTTTGCCAAAAAGTATTTTGTTTCATCTGACCACAGCACCTTCTTCCACATTTTGGTTTCTCCAGGTGGCTTTTGGCAAACTTTGAACGACACTTTTATGGACTTAAGAAATGGCTTCTTGCCACTCTTCCTAGGCCAGATTTGTGCATATGACTGATTGTTTCCTATGGACAGAGTCTCCCTCCAGCTGTAATCTCTGCAGTTCATCCAGAGTGATCATGCCTCTTGGCTGCATCTCTGACCTCTCATTGTATGAGCTGAAAGTTTAGAGACGCCGGGTCTCTTCAGATTTGTAGTGGTCTGATACCCTTCCTTTCAATATTATCGCTTGCACAGTGCTCCTTGGGATGTTTAAAGCTTGGGAAATCTTTTGTATCCAACCGGCTTTAAACTTCTCCACAACAGTATCTCGGACCTGCCTGGTGTGTTCCTTGTTCTTCATGATGCTCTCTGCGCTTTACACGGACCTCTGAGACTATCACAGAGCAGGTGCATTTATACTTAATCCACACAGCTGGATTCTATTTATCATCATTAGTCATTTAGGTCAACATTGGATCATTCAGAGATCCCACTGAACTTCTGAGAGAGTTTGCTGCACTGAAAGTAAGGGCTGAATAATTTTACGCCTAATTTTCAGTTTTTATTTGTTAAAAAGTTTGAAATAGCCAATGAATTTCGTTCCACTTCATAATTGGAACCCACTTGTTGTTGATTCTTCACAAAAAATTACAGTTTTATATCTTTATGTTTGAGGCCTGAAATGTGGCAAAAGGTCGAAAAGTTCAAGGGGGCCAAATACTTTCGCAAGGCACTGTATCTCCACAGCGCTGTTAGCTCCAGAGAAATCCAGCAAACTCAAAGCAGCGACTGTGAAACTGTTTAATTTCCTGTAAATTCTTTGCAATAAAAGTCCCAGTTATTTTGTTATTTAAATGCTTTATTATGAAGGGACAAAATAAGGAAATGGCAGTAATCAGCAGTAACATAACACAACTCCTATAAATGAACATGAAACATAAATTAAAGCAGATCTAAAATAGAAACTAAACTTCAGTCAACAGAGATTCAGTTAGAAGCTACAAACGTACTGAGAGCTGAACACAAAGAAACTTTTAGAAATGTCATTCTCTCCTGCACAGGTCCCACCCGTCAGCACACAGACAGACTGTGGGCAACCTTTTTCAAGTCATCGCACGTTTCTAATGTATGAATTATGTGAGAGTACAACTGACATTTATAAACACACGCTCACACACATCCATGCAAACGGAAATGATTTACTTGTTTATTTCATACCTGCCAACCTTGAAATCTTTTTTGAGTAGCAACTTACTGATTTATTGTTGAAGTTCTGGTTCACGAACACGGCGGCACGCACGCGGAAAAAATTTGCCTTTACCACTGTCTTTGATGTCATTTTGGCTGGTTGGGCATCAGTATAGTGTATTGTTTAGTTCACATGCTTACCAATCACTTCACCTGGTCCTAAGCAGAGGTGTATAAAGTACTAAAGACCCATACTTGAGTAAAAGTACAAGTGCTCTATCAAAAAAGTGACTTGAGTAGAAGTAGAAGTGCTCTTTAAGCACAACACTTAAGTAGAAGTACTAAAGTATTCAAAAAATTTTTACTTAAGTATTGCAAGTAGTTTATTCTAAAATCTACTACTCAAGTACTGAAAGTAAAAGTACAAGTATTGTGTTATTTAGTTATTAAAGAGAGCAGTCAAAAGTTTGAATATCATATTGTTTATATTATTTCAAATGTTTAGCCTAAAGCTGTAGCCAAAGGAATTAACAAATATTAAATATATGATATTATATTAAAAATAACAAATATTAAAAAATACTGAAATAAAATGTACAATTATCACACTGTGCAAGTAAAATGAACATCCTCAGCACAGTAACGATTAAAGCCCCCAAAAACGTATCACACACTAGCTAGTAACATGTGCGATGAACAGGGAAGTTAGCAAGCTAGCAACATAGATAAACTAGCAGCTTCACATCACAGGGTCAAACGGTTAACATTCAGTACTCATTGCAGACTGAAACAACTCAGGAATAGCTTAATCTGCTGCAACAATAGCTAAGTAGAAAGAGTACAAACTTACATTGTCTCTGACTTCTGAACAGGCAACCGTAATGAAAAGAAACACAACGCGATCTCTGGGATTTCTTGCATAATTAGTGTACGTAACTAACCTAGCTGTAACTAACGTAGCCGTAACTACACACACTGTAACCTACACAGTCTCCGTAGTGTGAGGCATTCACAACAGTAACGAGTAACGATGCAGCACATCAATTTATCGGAGTAAAAGTATTAAACTCATCGAAATTATGTACTCAAGTAAAAGTGGAAGTAGGAGAAAAAAATAATACTCCAGTAGAGTACAGATACAGCCTTTTAGTACTTAAGTACAGTAGTGAAGTAGTTCTACTTCGTTACTATACAGCTCTGGTCCTAAGACATAGTCATTTCCCCACTCACCACCATATTCAGTTATTCAACATATAAACTGACAACGTTTTTTCACTATATAGTCACTGAAGTGGCTGCTGTTTGAATACTGTCAGCTCTCTGCAGCTATTTCTGAGCGTTCAACAGAGTGACTGCTTGAGGAAAGAAACTGTCTTTGTGTCGGCTGTTTTTGGCGAACAGTGCCCTGTATCGCCTACCAGAGGGAAGGAGTTTGAAATGTTTGTGACCAGGATGTGAGGGGTCTGCAGATATTTTTGCTGCCCTTTTCCTGACCCTGGACTGGTACAGGTCCTGGATGGAGGGAAGGTCAGCTCCAATGATCCTCTCTGCAGCCCTAATTGTCCGTTGCAGTATGGCCCCGTCCCGTTTGATGCCTGACCCAAACCAGACAGTGATGGAGGTGCAGATGACAGACTGGATGATGGCTGAGTAGAAAGTGGTCAGCAGCTCCTTAGGCAGATTAAACTTCCTTAGCTGTCGCAGGAAGTATAACCTCGGCTGGGCCTTTTTCTGGACAGAGTCAATGTGGGGAGACCATTTTAGGTCCTGTGAAATGGTTGAACCCAGGAACCACAGAGTCCACAGTGGACACTGTGTCATTCTGGATGGTGAGGGGGGGAGTGGGTGAGGGTGGGAGTGTGGGGGGGACTTCTAAAGTCCACTGTCATCTCCACAGTCTTCTTGGGGTTTAACTCCAGGTTGTTTTGACTGCACCATTGGACCAGCTGTTCCACCTCCTGTCTGTAATCAGACTCATCACCATGCTGGATCAAACCAATGACAGTTGCGTCATCTGCAAACTTCAGGAGTTTTACAGACGGGTTCTTTGAGGTGCAGTCATTACTGTAGAGGGAGAAGCACAGTGGGGAGAGGACACACCCCTGTGCGGCGCCAGTGCTGATGGACCAGGTTTTGGATGAGATGCTCCCCAGTCTGACATGCTGCTGCCTGTCAATCAGGAAGCTGATGATCCACTGACAGGTGGAGGCAGGCACTGAAAACTGGGTGAGCTTCTGATGTAGGAGTTCAGGGATGATGGTGTTGAATGCCGAGCTGAAGTCCACAAACAGGACCCTGGCATATGTCCCTGGGGAGTCGAGGTGGTGCAGGATGTATTGCAGTCCCATATTGACAGCATCATCCGCCGACCTGTTTGCCCTGTAGGCAAACTGCAGGGAGTCCAGCAGGGATCCTGTTATGTCCTTCAGGTGGCTCAACACCAGTCTTTCAAAGGATTTCATGACCACAGACGTCAGGGCGACAGGCCTGTAGTCATTTAATCCTGTGATGGAGGGTTTTGTGGGGACTGGGATGATGGTGGAGCATTTGAAGCAGGAGGGCACTTCACACAGCTCCAGGGACCGGTTAATGACCTGCGTGAAGATTGGCGTCAGCCAAACCTTTTGTGTGTGAGGGATGTGATAAGAGTGCTTTTCAAACCTGCAGTAAAAGTCGTTCTGGTCGTCAGCCAGTCTGGGATTTTCTGCAGGGTGGGGTATGGTCTCTTGTGATCTTTTTCAGGCCTCTCCAAACTGATGCAGGGTCATTGGCTGAGAGGCTTGGGCTGCACTGTAGCTGGCATGCTGGTAGAGGGTGTGGCTTTTGGCTTCTGTGTAGGACCAGGTGGAAGCTTTGGCAGATTGGAGGAACCTGAGGATTTTGTCCTATTTTTCTTTCCTGCATCCACCTCATTACCAAAGAAAACCGTAAGAGCATCCCACTGTTGCAGTAAACGGTTCACACACTGCCCCAGAGACAGCCATCTTGTGCAGGCCAGCTTGAGGATCTTCCTCAACTCTGTGTCACACATGATTTGAATATCACGTAGGCTCGACTTTCTCTTGCTGCTTTTGTCTAGATAGTAATAGATGGTAATGAGAAAGTCTTCGATGTTCACACTAAGCTGCCTGGATGCCATCTTTGCAGCTAGGTGTATTAGGTGGCAGGGACAACTAACTAGGTAGATATGCGGATGTTGTGCCTTCAAAAAAGCCGCTACACCTTTCCCCAAACTTGCATAACTGCAGCATTGTCAGTTGCAAGGCTGACACAATTTGACCATGGTATGCCTCTCTTTGTCAGTTCACCATCAAGCAATTCAAATATTGCTCTCCCAGTAGACTCTCTTGATTCATAAATCTTGAGCAACGTCACAACTACCCTACCTAGACAGGCGTTAAATCTTCACTACAATGGAGTACATTTTGATGTCCTCCATAACTGTGCTCCCATCTGTAGCATTTTTTTTTTTGGAGAGTGCTTCATTGCTTCTGTAATACACTCATCATCATGCCATGCCAGTGTTTTTACTATGGCAGCAGTCTCATTTTTGGTTGTGGGAACGTTCCCTGAATGTTTTTGGTTCCCATGGAAAGTATTCCTGACGTTTAGGGAACGTTAGTTTTTGGTTACATTGAACGTTCTCAGAACAACCTTTAGAGAACGTTCTCCTAACATTGTAACCTTTAGAGAACGTTCCCCTAACGTTGTAATCTAAGTATTTTTTACATTCCCCTAACCTTTAAAAAACTTTAACAACCATGGTACCAAAAAAAAAAAAAAAATATATATATATATAAGAATCAGAATAAGTTTTATTGGCCATATAGACACATACTGTACAATAGAGACAACATACATATAGACACATTAACACAATATACAAAAAATACAACTATACAAATAAGACATAATATCAATACAAGTACACATGGAGTGGGATGTAGAGTGCAAAGTAATAGTGCAAATGTAGTGTGCAAGATGCATATTGGAATGATAAAGTATGTAATGTGTAGGTGAATGGCCAAAGTGGGGATGACCCCACTTATCAGCAGTTCAGGAGAGTGATGGCAGTTGGAAAGAAGCTGTTCTTGTGTCTGGTTGTTTTTGTGTGCAGGGATCTGTAGCGCCTTCAGAGGGGAGGAGGCAGGAGGATGCAGCAGTGTAGAAGATGGCCAATAGCTCTTGTGGTAGGCCATGCTTCTACAGTTGCCGTAGGAAGTACATCCACTGCTGAGCCTTTTTAAGGATGTTGGACTCCCACTTCTGTCAGGTCCATTAAGTCAAGAACACACATGACAATAAAAATGATTTAGGAAATTATTATTGAATAATTGCATTTCAGCTAATAAATTCTGAATTAAATTTTGGCGGTATGGCTCTGTTCAGGGAGTCCTCTGACCTTTCATGAGCACCATGAAATAGCAGAGAGTCAGAGGACAGCAGCAGCATAGGAGGCCGCTCACACAGTTTATGACTGTGTGAGCTGAACTATTCCCCACATGAACAGAGCAGCAACGATGACATAGAAGCAAATGCCACGTTAAACACGCAAGGAGGGCCGGGGGAGGAGGTGGGCGGCAGAGAAGCGAGCAGCAAGCAGGTAGGAGCAAACTGAATCTACTTTAAATAGGGTGCCCTGTTTGAGTGTAGCCATTAAGCAGCGAGGGGTGTTGACCAGCTGATGCGCTACTCCAGATCAGCTGATGCAGCTCAGCTGGAGCAGATCAGCTGATGAGACCGTGTTGTTGGCCAACAGCGTTAGCAGCGTCTTGACTACCTGGCCTGCCAGAACTGACGCTGACGCTCAATTTCAGGTCCTGGGAAATGATGGAGCCCAGAAACTTGAATGAGTCCACCTTTGACAATAGGCTGTTGGATATTGTGAGGGGGGAGCACTGTGGGGTCCTCCATGTCTGCTGCAATCAGCGTGGGGAAGTTTTTCTGGGAGGCCTCTAAAGTAGCAAGTAAAAGCAAAGTTACAAGCCAAATGAAAACCTCTTATCAGCCAAGCTAAGCATAATAATGATGTGAACAATAAAATAACACCTGCCTGTTATAACCCTTCAGATTGTCAGGTCCTGGAAGTTCTTCTTTGTCTTTCTGCTCTGCAGGCTATACAGTTTTAGAACGTCATTGGTTGCCACTCGCCGTAGCATGCGACGGATGGCAGTACCTCCGGTCGAACCTCCAAAGGTTGTCAGGAAAAGTTGCTGTAAAACATATTAGAAATACAAATTACACATGTAGAACAAAGTGGAGAGCTTGTACAATCTCATTTTGTAAGAGAAGTCAGTTCAGTTATAATGATATTTTAATTTATGCAATTATATAGTGTTATCTTATGGCAGGGTAGGGCCACTTAATTACCATTTTGTTCCTCCTCTCCTGTTGACCGAGACTCCTGTCAAACTCCTGCAGCTCGGTGACTGTCGAGCAGGGCAATAGCAACATGTCATCGACTGGAGCAGAGGGAGGTGATTGGGAGCTCCTTAAGAGCATGAGCAGCTCATCCATCTTTTCCTCAAATGTGTCCATCCGCTGTGCCATGCGGGTAATGGATGTCCTCATGGCTATGGAATAAGTAATGGTTTTAGTTGTTATACATTATTTACTTTCATATGTGAACAACTTAAGTGAGTCTTCTTGCCTCTCTGTGTGATGAGTCACCTCCCTCTGTGTGATGAGTTCTGCTGTTTACAACAACAAAAAAGTTAAGTTACTCTCAAGTTCCTTGTCATGAAATTGTAATTAATTGGAAATGGAAAAATTCAAAGCCACTGTCTCTTCAACTGGGTCCCAGGCCGAGCTTGCGTTACAATAGACCCATCAAGCTCTGGGCGACCGGCTGGTTTCCTGTGTGGTGTTGACTCATCTAAAAAGAAAGTTGATATGAATATTGGTCAGTTCATTTATGGTAGGTTTCTTGCACATGCTATTGCAAAAGCCTATGCTGTTACATTAGACAATCGCTAAAAAAAAAACTAAAAAAACGTACATGCACGTGGTGGAGGCAATGACATATGCTGACCTAAAAAAGGGCAGGAAGAGACAAACGCATCAGAACAGTCACGTGATATGCACCAGGTTGAATTTAAGTAGTTCCATGGTAGTTTCTTAAATGCTGCATAAATGTTAACTTACGGACAGGGCTTCCAGACACACGCTCCGTCCTGGAACGTTTTCTTTCTTGTGGAACGGATTCATCTGAAATAAAAGACCATACAATTTGTACTGATTGCAAAAAGAATATTTGAATTGTGTAAATAATGTAGCTAGTCTGTACTTAAGAGGTCTTACCATTACCATTATCTAAATAAACAATGGATGTATTTAGACAACCAAGGAGGTTTAATCATTATGTTGTGCTAGGTTAGCCTGCAGTTTAGTGAACAGAGCTTCTGTTAATACATCCATGGCTTTATCTCTCATCCACGTTACAGGCTTTACAGCATACAGCCCTCGGCTGTATCGTAAGATAAGTGTTAAACCCTAAACCCACATTGGCTCTTAGGGACATATAAGATATTACGTTAACGTTAGCTAGCTAGCTACCTAGCTAACTAGCTCAATTATTTAGCTTGAGCCGATAGCCCCGGCAGTTTTGGGAAACGCTAATGACGTTACATTCATGTAACAGGCTTTACAGCATACATGCATACATCCCTTGGATGTATCATAAGATAATACCATGGATGTATTAATAGAACACATGGTGAATTACAGCCTCCAATTTGGATGTGCATTCGGTGAGTCCGACTGAGTTCAGCTCGACTCGCTGCATAATGCTGGCAACCATGTCGGAGCTTTCTTTAAGTTGTTTACCAAAATCTCCCACCTTGTTGTCCAGGTTCCTTATGGCGGCTAAAACATCACCGAGGGAAGGCTCAGTCTCTGTCGCGAACTTTGATGTATTCATAGGGCTAGCAGTGCTAGCGGCATAGCTAGCTGTGAAAAGCTAACTTGTTTCCCGCGTTAGCATTCGGGCTAGCAGTCTTGAGGAGAGGAAAGTCTTTACTGTGTTGACAGCCGATAATGTCTTTCTTGGTATTTTCATCCTACCTTGCGTTATAACACCGTCGGTGAAGTGTAGTCAGCATCAGTGTTGTATAAAGTACTAAAAAGCAATACTTGAGTGAAAGTACAAGTATCGTACTAGAAAAAGACTTTGGTAGAAGTGAAAGTTGTTTTGTTTTTTTTAAAAGCAAGCTGTTAGAACTTTTATTGTGAACTTTATTGTGGCTTTCTTATAGTAAAGCATAAAGCATATTCAGGGTTCCCATATCTTCTTAATCTCACTCATCAAATCAAAATCACATTCTTTTCTAGGACTTTTCAGGCACAATTCTCTTAAGTTCAAAGAACAAACAGCATATTTTTAGAGCTGACATCAAAGAAAAAAACGTGTATGAGCATTTGTAGGGCTTACTCCCCAGGTCACCATCTCACACACACACACACACACAGGCCACCTATGTCCAGCAGTTACTAATACACCAGTCATTAGTTGAAACTGAAAAGGTGTCTGTTCATCTTCAAAAGAAGCTGGTTTTCAAAGTAGCGGAGTGTTCAGCTTCACAGAAAGCTTGTACACTGCTGGGAAGGACGTCAGCAAGTTCATGTGATCTGCTGAACCGGCCAAGTACCCATCCAGCTGTTTGGCACCATCTTGCATTTGAGACGACTGCAGGGCATAGAAAAAGTCATCTTCAGATGAAGTGGACCTGCTGGCATCGCCTATCTGTGATAGTGAGGGCATTTCCAGATGCTGCCTGATGTAGTCAGTTCCTGAAATAGTGTGGATAAAAATATAAATTATACAACTAATGCAACTGTCTAATCTGCCATGACCACCAACACAAACTTTTAATTTAAGGTTTGTTATTTTAGTTTCATGTACTATCCATGCACCTATAATTCAAGGTTTCTTTATTAGTACCGAGGGTAAATTTGTTGTGCAGCAATCAGAATCTTGATTTGTGAATTGCCAGTATGACAAATTGTGAAAATATATACACCTAATTTTTCACTATCCCCATGACATATTACCCGTTTTGATTGTGGCTTCATCCTTTGTCCACATCGTTCGGAATTTCGGAAGCAGAATCGCAGCAGCGATCAACTCTGGTTCTCCTGACATGTGGCCAAAACGGTTCATGATTCCCACCTGCAAGGCAGGTTATTTTTAGCACATTTCAGCAACAAGGCAATTCAAAATGTACTTTACATAAAACATTTAAGCATTGAGACAAAGTGCCAAAGGAACTTACATATATTTAATTAATAATTGAAGAGTTAAGACAATAGAAAATAAATACAATAATAAAAGTTACCTGTAGAGCATCCACCAGAGGCTTGCAGAACTTCAGTGGCAACTTGACTCTGTCAAGTTTGACAGTGAGCAGGTTGATGGTTGGAAATAGCCACCCCATCATGGCATTTGCTTCTGCTTGCAAGATGTTGGTAGCCTTGGCGACAGGGCTCATGGCAGCGGCATACTCTGCGACAAACCTGTTGAAAACAAAACACAACAACATTGTTTTTATAACACTGTAACCATTTCATTGGATTCATCAAAATAACTGCTGGAAGAGTAATTCAGTAAAATTGACCAATAATAAGTGGAAGATGGGATACAATGTAATGTAAAGTTATTAGTGTCCACAAAAGAATGGGACAAAGAAAGACATTCCAGATGTTTGATTATGATGAAAAAAATAAAATAAAAAAAATAAATTACTTACATTGGAAGCTTTAAGTCAGTGCAGATGACTCTGATGGTCCCCTCTCCCTTTTCTTTAATTATTCTCAGCAGTCTTTCTACTGCCAGAAATAGGGAGTTCCACCTGGTGGAATTCGGGCGCAGCAGCTGGAGGGAGCAAGCATTTTCAACAGTTTTGGCTGCAAGGGTGGATTTTCCACATTTGTTCCAAAGTGCACTACACTTGCCAAAAGTTGAACGATACACTTTCTTGTACGCCTCATTGGATGTTGCTTTCATGGCATCAACAGTAGCTATTAGGTTGAGTAAGTGACAAGCACAGCGCTGGTGCTTTGGGAGCTGGAACTCTAAACCATCATCTTCAGTCAGAAATGCTGACACATCAACAGACTCCACCTCTTCATCCCCTTCTTGATCTTCTTCTTCCTCTCCTGGTTGAGATGCACTGCCATGATCACCATCACTTCCAATGGCATTATTGTTCTCATCTTCACCAAAAATGTTGAACGCTTTTATGAAGTTAGTGGCATTGTCTGTTGTTGTTCGCACAATCTTTCCCAGAATTTCAAATTCAGAGTGAATCTCATTCAGGGCACTTGCCAACACATCAAATGTGTGCGAACCTCTCCGCCGTTTACAGGCTAGGGCTGCTGAGCATCTTTTGAGACTGTCGGGGTCAATCCAATGGGCAGTAACACCAATGAAGCTCCGCCTTCTGACAGACCAGCAGTCGGTGGTGGTGGCGATATGGTCAACTCCCCTCATGGCCTCAGTCACAGCCCTCTTCATTCCCCTGGAGGCATCATCAATCATGGAGGGCAGAGTCAGCCGTGAAATAATTTTTGCATTAGGCTGCAGTTCCTTTCCAAAATCTTGAAATGGTTGTTCTTCAACAACATGGAATGGCCGGAGTCCTTGGACCACATAAGTCACTATAGCTTTGTCAATGGACCTCTGAGTCACAGTCCTGGTGTTCACCAATGTGGTCTGCTTGATGCTGGAGGTGGTGGCCGGAGTCTCATGAGTAGGGCTGGGTACCGAACGTCAATACTTTTATGGTATCGAAAAAAATCTTTATCTTTCGGTGCCAAATTTCGGTTCCAAAAGCGTCTGAGCGCGTAAGCCCAAGCTTATCTGTCCTCTCTGCATATTGACACAGAGCGGAGCTCCGACCGACACACACACGCACACACACGCGCGCACACGGAGAGGTGCGGACGGAGTAAACTGTCTGCAGTTTTGTTGAAGTCACAGAGAGTCACGGTTGGTTTCAAGTGTGGTTACAGTTTTTTAAAACTTGACGCAGACAGCGTATACTGCGATGTGATATTAATGGCGAGCCGAAAGCAGTCGTGGTGCTGTTGACGTTACACTTCCTCTTAGACAAGCAGCCACAACGGTGGTTTCTTTGCCCTGATGACTGACTGACAGGCTGAGCTTGCAAGGCAAGGCACTTTTATTAATGTTACTCTGAGTGAGCAGTTTTACCAGATTTTTTTTGAACTGAGGTATCGAAATTGGCACCGGATCGAAAGATTCTGAACAATACCCAGCCCTACTCATGAGCCCTTTTTCTCTTTGTCGATGTAAGCTCTTCATACTTTTTGAGGTGATGTACATGCTTTCTCTGTTTCAGAGGGAGAGACATTTAATGAGCAACTTTAGCTACAAGATTTAAAAGTCACATAACACAAACAATTGTCATTTGACTGTTAAACATTATCTAACTGCAACTAAGTTAATGAAACTATATTTCCATCAGTGATGCAAATTACTAGAAACTAGTTCTAATTTTCATCACTGATGGGAATATAGTTTTATTTTTAAAAACGTGTTAACTTAAATGTCACCATATTATCTCGTTTCAATAACATAGAATTATAAACACTCAGACTGCCACCCTTAACACCTAGGCAATAACAGTATTAACTGGTACAACCTGCTGTTGTTTGTGTTTTGTAGCCTGTACTGTACTTGTGTTATCGTTTATATCATATGTATGTACCTTAAGTTAGCTGCTCTAGTAAGAAAAAATCTGCCAACTCGTTGTGTGGCAATAAAAGCACTGTGACTTTGATCAACAATGCAAGCATACATTCACAATTTATAACATTAGCCCAACATTATCCTATAACCACTGAGTTTTGAGTTAATTAACATAAAATGAAATCTCAAGTTTGACAAAACGTATGATGCTTTTAAAGCCATGAATAGCCCTTAACACTTTCTTTCTAACCTGCCACTGATTACGTTAACGTAATCAAAAAAATATTAAAGCAAAAAATATTTCTCAATCTAACATTAACGTTAGCCTACCTGAGGAAATATTCGGCCCGGCAGTTATGCTATACCATAAACAGTTAACTTAAGCGTGTTTCAGTAATATGGACATGTCTTTGAGTTCTCTGTTGAATTTAATCCAGGGGAAAATCAGCGGTGTAACGTTAATGTTAAAGTTGACGTTAGTTAAACATGTGCGCCACGTCAGCTAATTAGCAACGTTAACATGCAGACGTTAGCCTGGCCATCACGTTAGCCAGATATCTGATACGGCTTATGATAACTAATGTTGAATCACATTGACATTGTGGCTTTACTGAATAAATATTAATTTAACCTACCTCGATGTGCTTCTTCAGGTTGGACGGGGAGTTTTTGAATGCCAAAATTTCAGTGACTTTCGGTAGGCATAAGAGGCACTTCATCCGGTAGGAAGAATCTTTCATTCCAATGTACAGAAACATTTCTTGCAAATACGGCAACGGGTGTATGACGTTATCTTTACCACTACCCTGTTCACCGAGTTCACCACTATCGTCGGGGTGGTCGTCTACGATAACGGGAGGTCCTCCAGTAGGTGCTCATGCTTCCATGGCGGTTTCAGTTGTGCGTCCTCCTCCTCCTTTAGCAACAAACAAGCGCTGAAATAGAGCGCGCGGCGTAATGCAATCTAGGAGCAGTGATTCGCCAAACCTCCCTTATTGCAGTCGCACACATTTCTTCTAATTTTATTTTTTAGTAACGAGTAACGAAGATGCTTAGTGGAAATATAACGGAGTAAAAGTATACATTTTATCTAGGAAATGTAGTGGAGTAAAAGTGAAAGTTGATATAAATTTAAATAGCGAAGTAAAGTACAGGGGTCTCATTTATAAACGTGGCGTACACACAAAACGGGGCTGAAAACGTGCGTACGCCACTTCCCACGCAAAGGTTGTGATTTATAAAAAACAAACTTGATGGGAGAATGTGCGGTCCTCCACGCAAACTCTGACCCATGCGTACGTACATTTTGGAGACAAAATAGGAATTGGCGACGCAGATGGTGAGGTGGTGAACTGAAGTCAGACTGCAGAAAGTACATGTGGGAATAAGGGTTAGGCTACTCTTAAAGGTCCAATATGTAATATTTGTACTGTAATAAATCAAAAAATGACACCAATGCCTCATCAGATATTAAGGAAACATGTTAAACTGAAATACTATCTTTTCTGACAACAATGCTAATTTCAGTATTTTTTCTTTTTGAAATTTACATTCCGTGACGGAATGTATGTTTATGTTTTGATCTGTGTGTTGTTATCAACGGCCCAGTTTGACAGCCAGGCCGGGTTGCCAGATATACCTGTAAAAACGTAAACCCAGCGCGCTACAGCTGTAACGTTAGTACAGCCATGAAAGCAGCAAACAAACAAACAGGATCAATGGAGATAGATTCTACCCGACCTAAAAAAAAGAAAACAGCATGTTTCTAACAGTTGCGTGACCAGAGACATAACAACCCCCTGGTAAATAATGGAGATGCATTTGAAAGATGGAGACAGCTTAGAGCCCAAAAGGACGCAGAGTTGGCTTATTTTCTCCTGAACCGGTAAGCATTAGCTTCACGCTAATTTATCACAGCTACTAGGGATGGGCATTTTTTGTCATTTCAACATGTGTGTTCTCACATTGAATTATATAGCTAGAGTACCCGAGTTGGTTACTCGCAAAAACAATTGAGACACAGCCAGTAAAGTGATCCCGACTGGTCCTGGCTAACGCCGCCATGCTAACCCTGCTACCTGTTAACGTTACCGGAGAACCAGGCAAGCAGCCCACGGCTGTTTACAGCGTGTAGCCTCGTCAGCGGCTGGAGCCGACAACGGTGAGTTATTTTTAAGACGAGAGGGGGCTGTAAATCGGAAAGAGAGGACTGTGAGTTTGCAGTGTGTTTAGCGATTTTTGCCATAATTCTAAGCCAATGAAGTGTGTTCCGTCGGTAAGGTAGTGGTATTTTTAGCGTTTCGTATTGTAATTCTAAGCCGAGGAAGTGTGCCTGACTGGCGTGTGGAGAGGACAGTGAGGTTGTTGTGTTTTTAGCGGTTCATACTGTAATTTTAAGCCGAAAAAGTGTGTCTGTCAGTTGGTTACAGAGCTCCGCGTGAGCACGGGCTTTTATGACTGTCAATATAGCCAGCATCTACCGTTAGCTACTCCGCTGTGCTGTGGAGTAATGTCTGGCTATGTGAGAAAAGTGTCTAGCAACGTTGTTGTGAATGCTGCGGTCTCAGCCTGGCAACCCCCGTGAACTTCGAGTCTGGGCAGGAGGGGGCGGGGGAAACGACTCTCCAGTATTTTGAATTGGTAGTGCAGTAACTATTTTAACCGCTAGCTGCCAGTATTACACACAATATTACATATTGCACCTTTAATATGTTTAAGTATTAAAAAATAATGCCTCACGCCATTTCTTCCCACCATATGAAGATTAAATCCAGCAGTGTTATTTGCGCTTGTACTGAGTGATAATTGTTCCATAAACACCTCAAACTCAAATCTTAAATAAAAACTAATTCTTAATATTTAATCAGCGCTGTCTCGCCGTCACATTGTCCGCTACGGAGCGCAGGAGTAGGAGATGGCATGGATGGATAGCATCAAATACCCTACCATTAGATAACTGCACAACACAGTGTCAATAACTAAATATCTGTCTTTAAAACTGTGCATATATCATCAAATGTCAAAGTCTGGAAATACAGCCGTTAAGCTCTCGTGCAATCGTTACGCTCTATGTCCTTGTTATCGGTCTAAAATTTAATACTGTTTATAACAAACCCTGCATGAAGAAAAGTGTGTTTGCCTATTACATTTCGATTTCAAATTGTATCTCGGGGTGGGGGATACCAGTTGTTGCTGTGATTTTAGCAAGGTGTTAACAATCACAAATTGTTGTAGACTAAACATAAATACTGCGGTGAACCTGTGCGTAGTGCTGCATGATGGCACTGCTGGCCCTGCAGGAGGACAGCAATGGAAGAATCAGGAGAAAAAGAGACTTCAGGGACCATGACGATGACTGGCTCATATGCCGATTTAAATTCCCTAATGTAGCTGTAATAGTAGTATAGCTGCGTTCTTGGATCTATGTACTGAATTGGGTCCAGTAGAGAGGGCAACGCGCCGGAACCGTGCCATCCCGGTCCAAATACAGGTCCTCGCCACTCTGGGTGAAACCGGCTGTTTCCAGAGGGAAATGGCTGACAGCTAAGTGTTTTTTTAAATAAATATTATATATAATCTTCAACTTCATCACCTAATACAGTTAGAAAAACGAAATCAAGCAGAAAAGTATTGTTTTTAACAAAATTGTTATCAGCCTAAAAATAAATATATTCTCTTGCTATGTTGTTTATCTTCAGTGTTAATTTCGTTGACTCAGTGTATCAACAAACCTTTTTTATGGACGAAAACTAAATAAAAACCATAGAAAGTATATAATGGACCAATAGACCCCGTTGCTCTGGACGGAGACCAGTGAAGGCTATTAGAAGCACTTTTCCGGTGATGGCCAGCTTTACTGCACAGCCTCCAACTGAGAGAGACAACATAAATGTGACGTGAGCAACATGTCTGAAATTTGTAAGTCTTCTGGTAGCTGTGCCAAGATAAATCGCAATCATTCCCAATCTTACAGAGACGGAGAGTTTAGGTACATGTAAGGAGATAACATGGGCACAGGCTAATTATTGCTAATGCTAGTTAACATTAGTAATTAAACCTAAACAGCTCATGTAAGTCGAAACTGCCTGCAAGCTTATCCTGTACTATACGGTAATTCCTCTACTATGTGACACAATCGTTATCCTATTTTTACAAAAACGTCTGCTACGGAGCCATAACGTGAGGTACAAGGTAATGGAGCCTTTTATACTTTGTCGTGTTTCTTTAGAACTAAACAATGGACAAATAGAGTCTTTAAACGCTTTAGATGTAAAGTTATTCACTGTCAAGTGACGTCAAAATGAATGCTAGTCAGTGGAATGCTAACGGGAGGTGATGGCTTTGTAGCATCAAAATGGCGCCATAGGAGGTTCGAGTTCTGAAGCGAAGCTTACCCCCTTGATAAAAACTAAATAAAAAGTCAGATTTGATGACGAAGACTGTGACGAAATATAACTGACACTTTAGTCAATGAATAAAAATTAGATGAAAATGTTAGGGAGGGACGAATGGAGAAGAGATCCAATCAGAACTACTCTTTTTGTGGGACAAGTTGGGAAGAAATCCAATCAGAGCGACTCTTTGAGGGTAGGTTGATCTATGCAGAAGCAGCAGAGCCATTTTAAAAAGCCGCGGCAAATGCAGGCATACCAGCTAAACAAACGCAGCAGCAGTTACACAGGAGGAGAAGACGAGTTTGCAGAACTTCGCACAGTTTTGACGACGTTATCACAACAGTTAGCTAGGTTGTTTATATTATATTTAGTTGTGTTTAGTTGCACAGTCTTAGTTACACAGCTTTGGCTGATTTCAGTTGACTTTGCTCGTTAGCAACATGCTAACGTTTTGCAGTGCACCCAGTCCGAGGGCAATGACATGTCTCATGAACAACAGAAATGTCAGAGCTAGGTCTAGGACGAAAACGAAGAATTGACATTTGGTCACACTTCACATATGACAACAAGGACAATTAAAGCTGCGAGCAGCGATGGACGGGCCCTCGCGCCTCGGCGCACATCGGGGTTACCGGCGGACTCCGCTCCTTGCGACCGTGCATTTGCGCGGCGCTCAGACGCCGCAAATTGTCACCAATGAAAAGGGAACTCCCCGCCGAGTTCAAAGATACCTCACACAAGACTCTAAGTCATACGGTTCATTAGCTGTGAAAAGGGGCGTGGCTAAAGCATAGGGGGCGGGTCAAACCATCACCAATTAATAAGGAAGTCTCTGCTGAGTTAATTGATACCTCACACAAGGGTCTATCTTAAAAGGTCAAATTTTATGAAAGGGGGCGGGGCTTAAGCATAGGGGGCGGGTCAAACCATAACCAATTAAAAAGGAAGTCTCTGCTGAGTTCAATGACACCTCACACGATTCTCTACCTTAAACGGTTCAAATGTTATGAAAGGGGGCGTGGCCTGAGTAAGTGGGCGTGGTCATATTATAGGGGGCGGCTCAGTATCACATGTAGACCACACATTCTAAGTTTCATGTAAATCGGATGATGTTTGTCATATAAGGCAGATTTCCTGTGGCCAGGGGGGGGCGCTATGACCAAAAGTCAATTTTGGCCTGTAGGTGTCTTCAGGCCCGGACCCATGTCCATCGTGACAAATTTCAGGCAGATACGACAACGTACACTCAAGTTACAACAACTTCTTTGGTCATCGCTAAACACTCAAAATGGCCGCCACGCCACGCCCACACCGTCTGACGAAAAGTTTTTCTTTTAATAACTTTTCATCGTTAAGGTGTTGGGATGGTACAGACCAAGTTTGAAGTCCATCGGATGAAATCTCTAGGAGGAGTTCGTTAAAGTATAGCACCTTGACTTTTAGGCCTACTTCCTGTTGCCACTAGGGGGCGCTATGACTTTAAGTAAATATCGGCCTTTATTTGTCCTCAGGGTTGGACTCTTATGAATCCTGAAAAGTTTCGAGGTAATCGGACAACGTACACTCGAGGTACACCCACTTCCTGTTTCGGCGGCGAAACGGACAAAATGGCCGCCCCGCCACGGCAACGCCCTATGACGAAAAGTTTTTCTTTTAACAACTTTTCATCTTTAACATCTTAAGATGGCACAGACCGAGTTTGAAGTTGATCGGATGAAATCTCTAGGAGGAGTTCGTTAAAGTACGACATGTGGAAATGGCCAAAATCGCACTAATTTCGAACTTTGAAATCAAAATGGCGGACTTCCTGTTGGGTTTAGGGTATGGCTCTTATGACGTTTTTTGTACATCTTGACATGGTACATATGTGTACCAAGTTTCGTGAATCTACGTTAAACGCACTGCAGGGGCTCAATTTTCTTAACTTTCTAGGGGGCGCTAGCAAGCCATTTTTGTGCGCCTATTCACGAAACCCTTAAAATATGTACATTTTCACCAGACTTGATGCGGCCGCCAAATTTGGTGAGTTTTTGAATATATTAAGCCCCTCAAAAAGGCAATTCATTTGATGGGAAAATAATAGAAGAAAGAAAGAAAGAAAGAATAATAATAATTCCTTCAGTTTCAATAGGCCTTGCCGCCTTCGGGGCCCTAATTAAAGGCGCGAAAGCAGCATTGACCCTCGCGTGCGCTACCGGGCGGACCTTCACCTCTTGCGACCGCGACATTACTCCGCTGCACTCGGACGCCGCAAATCGTCACCAATTAAAGGGAACTCCCCGCCGAAGTTCAACGATACCTCACACAAGACTCTACGTCATACGGTTCATTAGCTGTGAAAAGGGGCGTGGCTAAAGCATAGGGGCGGGGCGTCAAACCATCACCAATTAAAAGGAAGTCTCTGCTGAGTTCATTGATACCTCACACAAGGGTCTATCTTAAAAAGTTCAAATTTTTATGAAAGGGGCGGGGCTTAAGCATAGGGGCGGGTCAAACCATAACCAATTAAAAAGGAAGTCTCTGCTGAGTTCAATGACACCTCACACGAAGTCTCTACCTTAAACGGTTCAAATGTTATGAAAGGGGCGTGGCCTGAGTAAGTGGGCGGTGGTCATATTATAGGGGCGGCTCAGTATCACATGTAGACCACACATTCTAAGTTTCATGTAAATCGGATGATGTTTGTCATATAAGGCAGATTTCCTGTGGCCAGAGGGGGCCGCTATGACCAAAAGTCAATTTTGGCCTGTAGGTGTCCTCAGCCCCGGACCCTTGTCCATCGTGAGAAATTTCGGGCAGATACGACAACGCATAACTCAAGTTACAACAACTTCTTTGGTCATCGCTAAACACTCAAAATGGCCGCCACGCCACGCCCACACCGTCTGACGAAAAGTTTTTCTTTTAATAACTTTTCATCGTTAAGGTGTTGGGATGGTACAGACCAAGTTTGAAGTCCATCGGATGAAATCTCTAAGAGGAGTTCGTTAAAGTATAGCACCTTGACTTTTAGGCCTACTTCCTGTTGCCACTAGGGGCGCGATGACTTTAAGTAAATATCGGCCTTTATTTGTCCTCAGGGTCGGACTCTTATGAATCCTGAAAAGTTTCGAGGTAACGGGACAACGCATAACTCGAAGTTACACCCACTTCCTGGTTTCGGGCGAACGCGCAAAACGGCGCCACCACGTACCACGCCCCTATGACGAAAAGTTTTTCTTTTAACAACTTTTCATCTTTAACATCTTAAGATGGCACAGACCGAGTTTGAAGTTGATCGGATGAAATCTCTAGGAGGAGTTTGTTAAAGTACGACATGTGGAAATGGCCAAAATCGCACTAATTTCGAACTTTGAGATCAAAATGGCGGACTTCCTGTTAGGTTTAGGGTATGGCTGTCATGACGTTTTTTGTACATCTTGACATGTTACATATGTGTACCAAGTGTTTCGTGAATCTATGTTAAACGCGACTGCAGGGCTCAATTTTCTTAACTTTCTAGGGCGCTTAGCGAGCCATTTTTGTGCGCCTATTCCGAAACCCTTATAATACGTAAATTTTCACCAGACTTTGTGATGCGCGTCCGAAATTTGGTGAGTTTTTGAATATATTAAGCCCCTCAAAAAGGCAATTCATTTGATGGGAAAATAATAGAAGAAAGAAAGAATAATAATAATTCCTTCAGTTTCAATAGGGCCTTCGCGCTGGCCTATCGGGCCCTAATTAAAGCTGCGAGCAGCGATGGATCGGCCCTCGTGCTCTCGCGCCGCCGGGGTTACCGGGCGACTTCAACCTTGCGACCTGCAATTCGCTCGCGGCACTTTGGACGCCGCCAAATCGTCACCAATTAAAGGGAACTCCCCACCGAGTTCAACGATACCTCACACAAGACTCTACGTCATACGGTTCCATTAGCTGTGAAAAGGGGCGTGGCTAAAGCATAGGGGCGGGTCAAACCATCACCAATTAAAAAGAAGTCTCTGCTGAGTTCATTGATACCTCACACAAGGGTCTATCTTAAAAAGTTCAAATTTTATGAAAGGGGGCGGGGCTTAAGCATAGGGGGCTGGTCAAACCATAACCAATTAAAAAGGAAGTCTCTGCTGAGTTCAATGACACCTCACACGAGTCTCTACCTTAAACGGTTCAAATGTTATGAAAGGGGCGTGGCCTGAGTAAGTGGGCGTGGTCATATTATACGGGCGGCTCAGTATCACATGTAGACCACACATTCTAAGTTTCATGTAAATCGGATGATGTTTGTCATATAAGGCAGATTTCCTGTGGCCAGGGGGCTATGACCAAAAGTCAATTTTGGCCTGTAGGTGTCCTCAGGCCCGGACCCTTGTCCATCGTGGAGAAATTTCGGGCAGATAACGAAACGCATTAACTCAAGTTACAACAACTTCTTTGGTCATCGCTAAACACTCAAAATGGCCGCCACGCCACGCCCACACCGTCTGACGAAAAGTTTTTCTTTTAATAACTTTTATCGTTTAGGTGTTGGGATGGTACAGACCAAGTTTGAAGTCCATCGGATGAAATCTCTAGGAGGAGTTCGTTAAAGTATAGCACCTTGACTTTTAGGCCTACTTCCTGTTGCCACTAGGGGTCGCTAGACTTTAAGTAAATATCGGCCTTTATTTGTCCTCAGGGTCGGACTCCTATGAATCCTGAAAAGTTTCGGGTAATCGGACAACGTACACTTGAAGTTACACCCACTTCCTGTTTCGGTGGCGAACGCGCACAAAATGGCCGCCCCGCCACGGCCACGCCCTATGACGAAAAGTTTTTCTTTTAACAACTTTTCATCTTTAACATCTTAAGATGGCACAGACCGAGTTTGAAGTTGATCGGATGAAATCTCTAGGAGGAGTTCGTTAAAGTACGACATGTGGAAATGGCCAAAATCGCACTAATTTCGAACATTGAAATCAAAATGGCAAACTTCCTGTTGGGTTTAGGGTATGGCTCTAATGACATTTTTTGTACATCTTGACATGGTACATATGTGTACCAAGTTTCGTGAATCTACGTTAAACGCACTGCAGGGGCTCAATTTTCTTAACTTTCTAGGGGGCGCTAGCGAGCCATTTTTGTGCGCCTATTCCCGAAACCCTTAAAATACGTACATTTTCACCAGACTTGATGCGGCCGCCAAATTTGGTGAGTTTTTGAATATATTAAGCCCCTCAAAAAGGCAATTCATTTGATGGGAAAATAATAGAAGAAAGAAAGAAAGAAAGAATAATAATAATTCCTTCAGTTTCAATAGGGCCTTCGCCGCTGTCGGCGCCGGCTATAACAAGCTGCGAGCAGCAATGGATCGGCCCTGCCGCTTGCGTCGGGTTACCGGGCGGACTTACCTTTACGCACCGCTACGTCATTACGGCACTCGACGCCGCAAATCGTCACCAATTAAAAGGGAACTCCCCGCCGAGTTCAACGATACCTCACACAAGACTCTACGTCATACGGTTCATTAGCTGTGAAAAGGGGCGTGGCTAAAGCATAGGGGGCGGGTCAAACCATCACCAATTAAAAAGGAAGTCTCTGCTGAGTTCATTGATACCTCACACAAGGGTCTATCTTAAAAAGTTCAAATTTTATGAAAGGGGGCGGGGCTTAAGCATAGGGGGCGGGTCAAACCATAACCAATTAAAAAGGAAGTCTCTGCTGAGTTCAATGACACCTCACACGAGTCTCTACCTTAAACGGTTCAAATGTTATGAAAGGGGGCGTGGCCTGAGTAAGTGGGCGTGGTCATTATTATTTGGAGGCGGCTCAGTATCACATGTAGACCACACATTCTAAGTTTCATGTAACCGGATGATGTTTGTCATATAAGGCAGATTTCCTGTGGCCAGGGGGTGCTATGACCAAAAGTCAATTTTGGCCTGTAGGTGTCCTCAGGCCCGGACCCTTGTCCATCGTGACAAATTTCGGGCAGATAATAACAAAGCGTACACTCAAGTTACAACAACTTCTTTGGTCATCGCTAAACACTCAAAATGGCCGCCACGCCACGCCCAACCGTCTGACGAAAAGTTTTTCTTTTAATAACTTTTCATCGTTAAGGTGTTGGGATGGTACAGACCAAGTTTGAAGTCCATCGGATGAAATCTCTAGGAGGAGTTCGTTAAAGTATAGCACCTTGACTTTTAGGCCTACTTCCTGTTGCCACTAGGGGGCGCTATGACTTTAAGTAAATATCGGCCTTTATTTGTCCTCAGGGTTGGACTCTTATGAATCCTGAAAAGTTTCGAGGTAATCGGACAACGTACACTTTGAAGTTACACCCACTTCCTGTTTGCGTGCGAACGCACAAAATGGCGCGCCCGCCACGGCCACGCCCTATGACGAAAAGTTTTTCTTTTAACAACTTTTCATCTTTAACATCTTACGATGGTACAGACCGAGTTTGAAGTTGATCGGATGAAATCTCTAGGAGGAGTTCGTTAAAGTACGACATGTGGAAATGGCCAAAATCGCACTAATTTCGAACTTTGAGATCAAAATGGCGGACTTCCTGTTGGGTTTAGGGTATGGCTCTAATGAAGTGTTTTGTACATCTTGACATGTTACATATGTGTACCAAGTTTCGTGAGTCTACGTTAAACGCACTGCAGGGGCTCAATTTTCTTAAAGGTCCAATATGTAATATTTGTACTGTAATAAATCCAAAAATGACACCAATGCCTCATCAGATATTAAGGAAACATGTTAAACTGAAATACTATCTTTTCTGACAACAATGCTAATGTCAGTATTTTTTCTTTTTGAAATTTACATTCCGTGACGGAATTTATGTTTATGTTTTGGTCTGTGGTTGTTACCAACTGCCCAGTTTGACAGCCAGGCCGGGTTGCCAGATATACCTGGAAAAACGTAAACCCAGCGCGCTACAGCTGTAACGGTAGTACATCCATGAAAGCAGCACACAAACGAACAGGATCAACGGAGATAGATTCTACCCGACCTAAAAAAAAGAAAACAGCATGTTTCTAACAGTTGCGTGACCAGAGACGTAACAACCCCCTGGTAAATATAGGAGATGTATTTGAAAGATGGAGACAGCTTAGATCCCAAAAGGACGCAGAATTTCCTCCTCAACAGGTAAGCATTGGCTTCAGGCTAATTTATCACAGCCACTAGGGACGGGCATTTTATGTCATTTCAACATTTGTGTACTCGCATTGAATTATATAGCTAGAGTACCCGAGTTGGTTACTCGCAAAAACAATTGAGACACAGCCAGTAAAGTGATCCCGACTGGTCCTGGCTAACGCCGCCATGCTAACCCTTTTAACTGCTAACGTTACCGGGGGGACCAGGCAAGCGGGCCATGGCTGTTTACAACGGGTACTTCAGCAGCTGGAGCCGACAACGGTGAGTTATTTTAAGCCACGAGAGGGGGGCTGTAAATCGGAAAGAGAGGACTATGAGTTTGCAGTATGTTTAGCGATTGTTGCCGTAATTCTAAGCCAATGAAGTGTGTTCAGTCAGCATGGTGGTGGTATTTTTAGCATTTCGTATTGTAATTCTAAGCCGAGGAAGTGTGCCATTTTGTGCGCCTATTCCCGAAACCCTTAAAATACGTAAATTTTCACCAGACTTGATGCGACCGCCAAATTTGGTGAGTTTTTGAATATATTAAGCCCCTCAAAAAGCCAATTCATTTGACAGGAAAATAATAGAAGAAAGAAAGAAAGAATAATAATAATTCCTTCAGTTTCAATAGGGCCTTCGCCACTGTCGGCGCTCGGGCCCTAATAATAATAATTCCTTCAGTTTCAATAGGGCCTTCGCCGCTGTCGGCGCTCGGGCCCTAATAATAATTCCTTCAGTTTCAATAGGGCCTTCGCCGCTGTCGGCGCTCGGGCCCTAATAATTCCTTCAGTTTCAATAGGGCCTTCGCCGCTGTCGGCGCTCGGGCCCTAACAAGACCGCCTGTAAACCGTGTGGAGCAAAAATCGCTGGGAAAAACACCACCAACTTGAAGCGAGATTTACAGACGACTCCTCCAGAAATACATGCGAAGGTAAGCATACACGCTAAGGTTATTTTATCAGATAAACCACCGTGTTTCAGCTAAACTTGGAGCCATAACGTGAGGTACAAGGTAATGGAGCCTTTTATACATTGTTGTGTTTCTTTAGAACACCACCAACTTGAAGCGAGATTTACAGACGACTCCTCCAGAAATACATGCGAAGGTAAGCATACACGCTAAGGTTATTTTATCAGATAAACCACCGTGTTTCAGCTAAACTTGGAATAAAATAGAAGCTAAAGGAAACCACCTCTGAACTGTATTGATTAGACGATTGTCTTGCTGAATTAATAGGAGTATAAATATTAAATGTCCTCAAATTGAATCAAATGTGTACTATTATATATATATATATATATATATATATATATATATATATATATAGAGAGAGAGAGAGAGAGAGAGAGAGAGATCTGAGGAGATTGGGCAAGAAAGGAAAAAAAATCACAACATGATTCCCCCTTTATTTACCCTCACAGATACAGAAGACGTCTGATGACAAAGGTGACCATGGGCCAAGTGGAAATAAAGCTAGTGCTGCTAGTGCAACCCAGCAGCAGGCCATCTCTACAGCTTTCCTAAGTTCTTCAGAGTACAAAACTGAATCGAAGGAACAACAGACCAAGGAGCAGGCCATAGCTAGATGGATTGGATGCACAGGTTTACCACTCACAACAATTGAAGTTGAGGACTTTGTGCTAATGATGGAGATAGGAGACTAACAGTTCCAAAGAAAACTAAAATGAGCAATTTCATTGAAACACAGTATGCTGCTGCCCGGAGAGTATCCATTGGCCTTGACTTGTGGACAAAAAAAGGACTGACAGCCTCATTCCTTGCTAGAAGCGCATGCTACTTTTGTGTTGAACAATGTAAACCTCTACACATATTGTTGGTCCTTGAACAAGTAGCTCACCCACACACTATACTATTGTACTTCATCTTGAAAGAATGTCATATGAATTGCACATCATTCAGGGAGAATGCATATCTTTTTCAGGGAGCATGTATATTTTTCAGGGAGAGCAGGCCTTATGCTTATTTTATGTGAGATTATCTTTTGTGAAAAAGCCACGGTCAGTGTTTTTGACATTAAGAATAAAATGAAATACATGTTTTGTATTACAACTGTTAAATCTGTGTCTTTATTGCATATTCAAACCTTAATACCATTCCATAACAGACTGATGGATACTTCCAATGACTGGAAATTCTGGGAAAACATTTAATCAACTAAGTCCACTGAAGATTTAGGCGACTAAAATCTGCTAATATTTGGTCTACTAAACTTAGACTAAGACTAAAACTCTTAGGATATTTAGTCCACTAAAACTACACTAAGACTAAAAGATTTCAGATGACTAAAATATGAATAAAACTAAATGGTGTGTTATTCAAAAGACTAAGACTAAATCAGAATTTACTGTCAAAATTAACACTGTCTTATTTAGATTATATAAGACCAGTCATTTTTGAGTGAATCTAAATCAAGTGACTGCAAACCTTTTATATGCTACTTCAAAAACGTCAATGGAGCTGGTATAAAACCGCACTCAGAACAACCAAAAACAACCAAACGGGAACGTTGTGTGGAGGTACAGTGCAACCACAGGAGAACGTTTCAGTTGGTTGGTTCCTTAAATGTTAGTTTTTGGTTTGGTTCGAACTAACCTTTAGGGAACTAAAAACTAACATTCCCCAACATTCCCTAAACATTCTGTGTTAGTGGGGATGGTCTGCAATTGCTCTGATATTTTGTCAGGAACTTCTGAGGGGCACAGGTTTGCTGCCTTCTCTCTCCCTGTCAGTGTCCTCGTCTGACGCCATTTTGATTAACTGCAAGGCGCACACACAGACACACACACACACACAGCATCCTCTTAACATCATGTAGGTCATCTGTCTGCCATGATCTGTTCCTATATATGAGTAATACTTTAAGATTTTTAGTGATGTGTAGCCCAGGTTACTTATGATCTCTATAATAACCTTACCCTCCATAATGTTCCTACAGTAGCCTACAGTCTTATAATACTTCTATAGTCTGTCCCAAAATACTGTAATACTTTTATAGTATGTCCCAAAATACTAGGCCTATAGTAGGCTATTTCTTTAAGATTACTATAATATTGTTCCAAAACTGGCCTACTATACGATTCCTATAATTCTTTTTTGTGATGGTTTGTACAGCCTAGGCTACAATGAAAAAGTCACGTTTAACAAACAAACACATATTATATAAGTGGGAAACGGTGCCTGGACCGATACTTTTAAAAAGATTTAAAAAAAATAATTTTATAATTAAAAAAGAAAAAAGGAAGACGACAGTCGGTGACATTTAAGAACGGCTTGTTTATTGCTAAGGCCATATGGTCAAAATTAAATGATTTATTAAAATGTAATAACATAACTTATAACAATAACTTATTTCACCAGTAAATTGCTGGTAATTGACAAAAACAACCACTAGATGGAAAAAGGGTATTTTAAAATAACTTTATATGCACCACGAGACTGGCGAGTCGAGTTTCAAGTGAACGCACCGTCTGTGTTGTTTTTCCGACAACGGCAAACATCTCGGTGTTGGAATCCTCTACAGTGAAATACAGTCACACCATTTAATGTTAGCTGTCAGCATTTTAAAAGTGTTTAATCCAGCTGCTAGCTACGGTAGGCTAATGTTACCTGCTGCCACGTGTATTATGTTAACTAGTTTCACATGCAACGCTGCAGGCTGCCTCTAACATCCGTTTCGATATCCCCGCTTGACATTTAAGAGGAAGGAACCCGACGCTGATTGGTTGAACTGAAATGAGTGAACTCAAAGCATTCACCTGATTTTCGCATAGTTTAAAGTGACAAGTTGTATCACCGTATTTTGATGTCAAAATGCGTATCTACTACGCAAAATGCGTACAGGTTGGAAGTAGAGTCCGGATCGGGCCTGGCCCGCGTCCGACAGAGCCGTGTCCAAACCCGGCCCGAGCCCGACAGGCATTAAGAAATTTATGTCCGAGCCCTACCCAAGCCTGACACAGTTAAAATCTAATCTTTTTTCCTCTCATACTAATGACACATGTAGGTGTGTTTGTGTGGAAAGCCCTTTTTTATTAAGCAACTGTAGGAAGGCATTCGGAAATGTCAACAGATGAGCGCATCAGCGCATACGGGGCAACAAGCGCACGTTAATAAGCTGTTAAAATGTTCAATGGGTTAACCTTTCCTGATCGCTTCGTTTCCGACCGTGATCAGAAAACCAGGGGAGACTCATTACCTCCAGGGCCGACGTTATAACATGAATAACCACTAACTCTGCTCCGGTTGCATCTACAACACGTCTGCTTCCTCTTTTTCTATCTCTCTTCTGCCCACTTACCACACACACTCACACACACAAACCCACACGCACTGAGCTCTCTTAAAAGGAGCCGCAGCACAATTTTACAACAAATTCCTTATCACGCTGATGTGACCGAGCCCGACCCGACCCCAACCATAATTTCTAAATATCTGTCCGAACCCGGCCCAGCCCGTCGGGTACCGTCGGGACCCGTCTGCCTCGGGTCGGGTATCCATGCCTTAGTTGGCAGGTCTTTTATTTGCATCTACTGCCAGGTGGGAACACACATACTCAGAGCTGTCCACTTGTGATCCGATCAATCAGATGGGAACATTATACCAGGTGGAAACGGTGCCTTTGACTCATCTGACCCACAGGGCAGACAATGACTTCAGTTTCAGTTCTTCAGTAACTCATCTATCATGTGCCCTACTTAAACACACATGCATGCACACACATCTGGATTCCTCAAATCATTAGTGCTGGTAATGCCACCACAACTGTCTACTCTTTCTCTCCTCTTTCTCACACACATTATCCAAAGGGATTAAATAAAAAACTGCGATTGTGGAAAAATAGTAATAATGTCTAAAGTAGGTCACTTGTGTTTTAGAGGATAAAGCATAGGGAATTAATTTAGATGATCCAGAGTGCATAAATTAGGACACACACACACACACACACACACACACACACACACACACACACACACACACACTCCCTAATCAGTTGTGATTTCACAGATACTAATCTGATTTGTTAGGTTAGCCATGCTAGCCTGTAGATTTATTATTCCAAGAACATACACAACCACTCAGACTCAGGCTGAGCTCATAGCGGGGGGTTTTCTAAGCAAAGTTATAAAATTAATGACAATTTTATGAAGTAATATTTAAATTTTTCAATTTGACATTCAAATGAGTCAGATACAGTACATGGACGCTGAGTCCTTGAAAAGCGCTATACAAATTCTATTTATTATTATTATTATTATTATTATGGAAATGGAGCAGCAAAGACAGCATCCAGTAAAAGTATTTAGCTTCAGCCTTTATCTCCGTTCTGTGAACTGTCTTCATTTTCTCTGTAACCTCAACCAAGCCTGAAGACTAAGGTGATTATCCTGCCTAATACATTCAGTCTCAAAGGCACCTTGCCTTAGTTGAATTGAAAGATTAAAAAAAAAAACAAGGCTGTCTGACTAGCACGCTGGTTGTCTTACTGGGTGACACAGTTTATTGCATCTGCTCATTTGTTCTGGAGTAGAAAGGTTTGGTTTTGGCATCACTTAAGGCTGATGTTGAGTTTCTTCTGTTCTCAGTGTAAAATATTGAAAATGAAAAGCGAGTGCAAGGCAGAGTGTTGATTGCACACTCATTTCAGCCTTCAAAAGTGTTAAGTGTGCATGTATGTCACACACTTCCCACGCTCCCCATGTCTCTGCGGAGGATTGGTTAATTAAAAGACAGTGATTCTGAGCAAGAGAGGCTTTACAGAACTAGCTCTGGGCTTAGCGCCGTATATCCTCTGGACACCTGCTTTAAAGCATTTCACGACCCCACTATTAACTACCACCAGTGAGCAATCTGTTTCTTGTCATAGGGCCTCATATCATAAATGTCCTAAAAAGAAAATAAATTAATCCACTGACAATTTATATTTCAGCTTCTTCAGGATCTATGTTGTGTGTTAGTACCAGCATCCAGTGCTCTGTAAGTCAGTATGAGAAAGGAGAATACGACAAAGCTAGAAATGACAGGGGCAATCACTCGGGCATTGCAGGGAGAGTACAGTAACATGCTTGTGAAACTTAACTGAAATGTTATACTTCTATTAGCAGCAATTAATCTCATAGAGAACCACTACAGCTGTTTTTCTTTACTGGCTCCAAACAGATGATGATGTGAAAGGGAATAAATGCTGATAGCACTCCTGTTAACATACATTTAACTAATTTAAGAAAAAATATATGTTTTAAGAAAGACAGTTTGATATGCTGCAGCAATTTACCTCTGCTGCTGCACATAGCAATTACCTGACAATACCAAGCTTTGTTATTTTAGTCAGATATTTTCCTCAGGAGTTGGTTGAAATCAAAACAGAGCTAAAACAGAGTGAATATTGGACTTGGTCAGGTAAACAGAAACACAACTCCGAATGACTGCTGGATGTGTAAATAGGCAACAGGATTGTATGATATCGTACGAAAACTTATGCACAACAATTCTTATGAAATCCAGTGTTGGGTAGTAAATAGTTACATGTAACAAAGTCACGTAAAAAATAAAGGTAACTGTAATCTGTTACAGTTACTGGGAAAAATTGTGTTATAAAATTACAGTTAACTATGAAAATGTTCATGATTACTGTGATGTATTTGCCATAGAGCATTGAGTACCCTGTTCCACTAGTTGGCGCTGTGCCCCACTGTTACTGTGATTATCTGTATGTACTAAGTTGAACAAGTACGTTAGTAGAAGAGAGTAGCTCTTACTGTCAAAAAGTGTCTGTGTTGTTTCTAATAAGAAGGTTAGCTGAATGATCCATGTCCATTTTGCTGGTCCTTTCCAAGGCCATACATTCATGGTGGTCGTGGGCGCCCACTCCAAATGGCCTGAAGTGTACCTGATGACCACAGCTTCCAAGACCATACAGGTACTGAGAGGGCTATTCAGTTGTTATGGCCTTCCTGAGGTCTTAGTGAGCGATAATGGTCCGCAGTTCACATCAAGCGAATTTGAGACATTCATGAAGAGCAACGGAGTTAAGCACATACGCTCTACACCATTCCACCCAGCCACGAATGGCCTTGCGGAACGTTTTGTGCAAACATTCAGGCATTCATTGAAGTGCTCCAAGGGAACAGTTTTAATCCAACACCGACTGGATGCATTCTTACTGATGTATCGCAACACTCCACCACAAAGGAATCACCATCCATGCTGTTCATGCATCGCAAGTTGCGATCTCGACCTGCTAAAGCCTAGTTTTTGTGGAGAAAGCACAAGAGGAGCAGTGTGCTCGTCGACAGATACGTGCTAAAGCCTGGTCATTCAAAGTGGGTGACACAGTATTGGTTTGTGATTATGGGAGAGGAGAGAAGTGGACCCAGCAGACCTGCCTGTGTTGGAGAACACAGTTTCTGAACCAGCTATTCCATCTCCTGAGCCAGTGAGGGTGCAGCCATATCCGGTAACATCAGAGGTAGTCAACACATCACATCATGAGACTGGTAAGCGATACCCATCCCGTGTCATTACGAAACCAGTTTGTTTTAGCCCTTAAGGAATTCAATACAGTTGGACAGTTGTTTCGGGATAAGAGACTTACATTTGTGTTTTGTTTAGACTAAAGATTCATGTCTCAATAATAAGGGCATAATAACCCCTTGACTGACTTGGGGTTGGGACAGTCTACTCCTTACCTCAAGATTAGGTAATGTGACTTCACATAAACACAACAATTACATTGGTGGTTACATCTGTATTTTTTCTGTAAAAAACTAGGCTACATGTTGAATAATATTATTTTGTTGCTTTGCTGTTTTTCATGTGCACAATGTCTTCATTTGCCATTTCCAGCCACAGGCGTTTAGTAAACTTTGATACTATTCTGATGCTTTTGATGGGTTCTCCTGTTTGAATTTACAGCGCCACCCGTCTGACAGTTAAATTGCATCTAAAGCGCAAAATGTACAGCTTTCGTTCTTCCTCCTTGAATAAGGATATTGGTATGTGAGATCTGATATTAGCACTCGCGACTTGCGAATTTTAGGTTTTTATTTTTAGGTATATATATATTATTAAAACTCACATGACTATAGTCCCAGTATCCATCGGATGGGGGAAGGATAGTGATATGGGTTCCATCTTGTGGCACAAGGTGCGTAGTGGAGTTGCAGTGCGCTATTGCCTGTACCTCAGCCATGTTGGGTAAATTGACTAATTTGTTCAACAGCTTGAATCGTATGGCCCTTCCCACTACATATACACAGCAGTGAACGGTTGTCTCGTTAACACCAAAAGTCTCTTCCACAATCCCTTATTCTGGTGGCCAATTTGTATAATCTACCTCTCTCCATTTAGCCAAAGAACTTCGCTTGTTGCAATTAGTCGGTTTGCAATCTACAACCATGCATAACGTCAAAGCGTAGTCTAGTTTATTCACTCTAAACCAGTTGATTGAAACACTTCTACTTTTTTTTTTGCGACATTTTAAGTTTGCTTAAAGGTCCAATATGTAATATTTGTACTGTAATAAATCCAAAAATGACACCAATGCCTCATCAGATATTAAGGAAACATGTTAAACTGAAATACTATCTTTTCTGACAACAATGCTAATGTCAGTAATTTTTCTTTTTGAAATTTACATTCCGTGACGGAATTTATGTTTATGTTTTGATCTGTGTGTTGTTATCAACTGCCCAGTTTGACAGCCAGGCCGGGTTGCCAGATATACCTGTAAAAACGTAAACCCAGCGCGCTACAGCTGTAACGGCAGTACAGCCATGAAAGCAGCACACAAACAAACAGGATCAACGGAGATAGATTCTTAAAAAAAGAAAACAGCATGTTTCTAACAGTTGCGTGACCAGAGACGTAATATTGGAGATGCATTTGAAAGATGGAGAGAGCTTAGATCCCAAAATGACGCAGAATTGGCTTATTTCCTCCTGAACAGGTAGGCATAGCTTCAGGCTAATTTATCACAGCCACTAGGGACGGGCATTTTATGTCATTTCAACATTTGTGTACTCACATTGAATTATATAGCTAGAGTACCCAAGTTGGTTACTCGCAAAAACAATTGAGACACAGCCAGTAAAGTGATCTCGACTGGTCCTGGCTAATGCCACCATGCTAACCCTGTTAACTGCTAACGTTACCGGGAGGACCAGGCAAGCGGGCCATGGCTGTTTACAACGTGTAGTTCAGCGGCTGGAGCCGACAACGGTGAGTTATTTTAAGCCACGAGAGGGGGGCTGTAAATCGGGAAGAGAGGACTGTGAGTTTGCAGTGTGTTTAGCGATTGTTACCGTAATTCTAAGCCAATGAAGTGTGTTCCGTCGGCAAGGTAGTGGTATTTTTAGCATTTCGTATTGTAATTCTAAGCCGAGGAAGTGTGCCTGACTGGCTTGTGGAGAGGACGGTGATGTTGTTGTGTTTTTAGCGGTTCATACTGTAATTTTAAGCCGAAAAAGTGTGTCTGTCAGTTGGTTACAGAGCTCCGCGTGAGCACGGGCTTTTATGACTGTCAATATAGCCAGCATCTAACGTTAGCTACTCTGCTGTGCTGTGAAGTAATGTCTGGCTATGTGAGACTAGCATCTAACGTTAGCTACTCTGCTGTGCTGTGGAGTAATGTCTGGCTATGTGAGACTAGCATCTAACGTTAGCTACTCTGCTGTGCTGTGAAGTAATGTCTGGCTATGTGAGACTAGCATCTAACGTTAGCTACTCTGCTGTGCTGTGAAGTAATGTCTGGCTATGTGAGAAAAGCATCTAGCAACATTGTTGTGAATGCTGCGGTCTCAGCCTGGCAACCCCCGTGAACTTCGAGTCTGGGCAGGAGGGGGCGGGGGAAATGACTCTCCAGTATTTTGAATTGGTGGTGCAGTAACTATTTTAACCGCTAGCTGCCAGTATTACATACAATATTACATATTGCACCTTTAATATTTGCTTGACAATTAGATGGAAAAATGACTAGTGTTGAGTACTACTGTAGGTTAACACTGCCAGGTTTAACACCTGAAAACATTCATTAGAAATTTAAAAAGGTAATCGAAAAGTCTTTCAGTGTAATAAGTTACATTACTTTGATTAAGTAATTTAAATAGTTACACTACTATTACATTTTAAATAGGGTAACTATCGGTCACCTATTACATTTCCAAAGTAACCTCCACACCTCCACACTTACTACGCAGACCAGAGCGGGAAAAAAAACACAGCAGGCCTGTGAAAAGTTGAGACCAGCTAAATTTTTGGAGAAACGCAACCCCACATAACTGGTGATCAGACTTGTCAGTGGGTTTTGAGCTATGGTTTGAGGCAGTATGAGAATCCTGTACAGTAAACAGGTTTACTGTTTACAGGTTTGCTAACGATCACCATAACAACTTAATGGTATTAGTATGTTAATTTTCTTAAGTATGTTGTATGTTGCTTTGCATTTTATTGATGCTTTAAACTCATGCTGTCTTTGATTTTTTTTTGTTTTTCAAATGTTTTTATCTGTTTCCATTTCTTTTTTGTTTCACTAACTTTTTATAAGTATTTATATTTGTATTTATTTATTGTACCAGGCATTCTTCCCTAAGTGTATATATTTCTTCTTAGAGTTTTTCCAGCAATTGTTAACCCTTACCCTATTAAGGACCAATATATGCCATTAGTAACAATATATCTGTGTTGATAGTGGCCCCTCTCATTCAATAGTCAATAGTTCTTTAAGAAAGGGAACACTTGTGTGGAAAGCTATTAGGAATCAATTTTTCTGAATGGAGTAATGAAAGGATGAATGGATAGATGGAGGGATGAATGGATAGATAGATCGATGGATGGTGGGATGGATGGAAGGACTGTACCATATGCATAACTGTTAGCAGTGTTTTGAGTGTTTTCTCCTCCAACAGCTAGCCACCTGCTCTGGCTGAGAGCAACATATGTGACTCTACCATCAGACCTCTGACAAAACGCTAGGATAGAAAAACCTCCACTGAGAACAAATATGGACTGGATGGATGGTTGGTAGAAAGTGTGGATTAAAGATGTATAAATGTGGATCAGAGCAGAACTAACCTGCTTTATCTATATGCACGAATGTTTTGCTTATTTCCATGTGAGAACATTTAGCCACAACCCTGTGAAGCGTTGCCAGGTCACTACAAGCTTAATGCCCATTCTGATTAGCTGTTCCCATGTGCCTGTAAAAACTGTTAAAAATGTCTGTGGCCCATGGCCATGGCTTTGCCCTTCTCAGTCCTGGGTAGTGTATTTGGAGTTGTGTGCCAAGCAGAGTTGATCCATGCTGCCACCCTAACTGTGAGCAGGACAGGTGGTTAGGAAGTGTGAGAATGGTACTGAGCCAGCTGGTCCTCAGCTCTGTGAAACTCAGAGGGAAAAGTGAGGAGGGGGAGTCTGGTTAGCTTAATCTGCCAACTAGCCAACTGGTGGCAAGTTTTCATAATAGTAATAATTATCAAGAAGGCCTGATGAAATTATGTCTTTATCTCTGTCTTTGAGCTGTACTGGGCAAAGTTTTTCTATAAAACAACACCAGACTTTCTACTCTAATAAAGAAAAGGCCACAACACACACCACAGCAATAAAATACCCAAAAAAAAAAAAACCCCGGTTCCCCCCCCAACCCAAGCAAAAAAAAGGGGTTTTTTTTTTTTTCTCCCCCACAAAAACAACCCCCACCATCAAAAACTACTTTTTTAAGAAAAGTGATAACAAAAAAACACAATGTGCCAAAAGCTGGGCGCACTAACAATGCCGAAACCTTCTGCAAAAGAATTTTGCACCAAAGTGTGTACAGATTGGTGGCATCACATTAAACGATTTAAGGGGAGCGAAAGTGTCAAACTTTCAAAAAATCTGTTTAGCCAACAGTGTGCGTGAACCACATTCTGGCCTCACGCACAGGGTCTTTGATGAACTTCAGAACTGCAGTGGGGGCTTTCTCCTGGGAGCTGAAATAAGACTGTAGGGATGGATAAAGCTTCAGCATCCGCTCGACAACAGGTCCAAGAGACAGTCAGTTCTCTTCGGCAAAAGAGCTAAATGTCAGCGTACTGACGGTTCTGTCAGAAAGAGCTGCAAGTGTCATATAGCAACAGTCTTGACAAAAACACTTTGATTGACACATATACAGCCAAATCAGTGTTTAATTCAGACATGGTGCATTATTTTTGTTTTTATATTGGGTTAGGTAATAATGAGTGGGACAGAACATGATAAACGTCTATGTAAGCATAGTCTCTGGTGATAGGTCTGTCATTGCCAGACCTATCACCACAGCGGTGTAGAGTAAGGTCTGGCTCCTCCACACATACATTCCCAGATAGGAGCAAAAAAACGCTCTAGGTTGTTTGCACTATTTAAACCTATCACAATCTTCTTGGCGCGGCGCTAAGCTCCGGTTGCAGACGATGGCTCTGCAAAATGGTCTTGGGAAGGAACTTGTTTAGGTGGAACATTTGCACCCAGCAAAAGAAAACGCCATATACAATATTAAATTAACTGTTCACACAATACAGTAAAGTGAGCTATATAAATTAGCTGGATAAATGGTGAAATGTAATTTGCTCTTACCAGTGTATTCTTGCCAATGCATTCAAGTACAATTATTGGTGGTGAGCTTTGAATTGAAGTCATTTCTAAAAGGCTAGGCAAATAAAGGTCTTACGTCAAACAAGTTGTGTAAGGTCTCTCAGGAGAAGAGCGAGTCGTTGGAGGATGAGGAAATGGGATTCTTTTTTTAGTGCCAATGTGGTTAAATGACTGTCTTTGTGGTTAAGGTGGGAGTTCTGGTAACAAGTCAAGGCGCTGATATACTTGATGTGGTACAAGACTCAGTAGGAGTAAAGATGGTCCCAAGCCAGTAGGTTTTGTCCAACAGGATGGACATGTAACCATTTCCTGGAACTATTCAGGGCATCCATCTGTCTCTTTGGAGGCAAGAACAGGAAACAATTTGGATGGATGGTCAGATAAACAGATCAATGGATGATAATGCGAGGAGAATCACTAATCAAAGTCATGTCTATGCTCAAAAGAATACATAGAGATTTTTTCATGTAAAATATTTTTTGGGGAGAAGTTAGGCTTTAGTTAGGCATTTGTGAGTTTCCATATTTGCCAACAGATTAGTGTGACCAGGATTGCTGCTTTGACAGCACTGAAGTGATCCAGTGTCCATCTGTTTGTGTAAGAAAGAGCAGTCAGTGACAGTGAGGATGGATTAATGGCAGGCATCATAACATACAGCAAGGCAAGGTGTAACCAAGTGTAACATCATACCATTATCATGATACCTATCTTAAACATTGTATCTCTAGTAATTTATTTCACTCTTAGTGGACAACACAAGTAGTGTAGCAACAACAAATAGTTGTATTATTCTCTGAAGGGATAATAGTGAGTAAAGTTAGGGGAAAGTGTGCCATCTTTTCTAAGCAATACTGCCAAAGTGTGAGAACTGCCTGAACTAACTGCAACAGAACATCATATCAACTAAACAGTGAATATAAAGGGGAGTACAATTTTTAGGTTTAATAGTTATGTTAAATTGTACCTTGTCACAGCCAATTTATCCAATTTACACACATAGTGGATGGATAGATAGATGGATGGTTATTTAATGATAACATTATAACAATTAGAGATAAAATTCATCACCTCTAGCCCTCAACTTCTAACAGTTTACCTTTAAACGCAGGGCCGCTAGAAACGGCTTTAAAACCTGACATATATTTAGACTGCTTTTCTCATATCGACCTTCACCAATTAACGCTAAAGATTTCTTCAGCTAAGCCATCTACCTGTCCCTTAGACCCCATCCCAACTAGGTTACTTAAATAAGCTTTACCCTTAGTTAACACTTCGTTATATGATCAATTTGTCTTTATTAACAGGTAATGTACCACAGTAATTTAAAGTAGATATGATAAAACCTCGAGACCTATATCTAATCTCCCCTTTCTCTCCAAGATCCTTGAGAAGGTAGTCGCTAATCAGTTATCTGACTTTCTACATAACCATAGTTTATTTGAGGATTTTCAGTCAGGATTTAGAGTGCATCATAGTACAGAGATGGCACTGGTGAAAATTACAAATGACCATCTAACTGCTTCAGACAAAGGACTTGTCTCCGTACTTGTCTTATTAGATCTTAGTGCTGCATTCAACACTATTGACCATAGCATCCTGTTAAAGAGACTGGAACATTTAATTGGCTAAAGGAACCGCACTAAGCTGGTTTAAGTCCTATTTATCAGATTGATCTCAGTTTGTTAATGTTAACGATGAATCCTCCATGCATGCTAAAGTTAGCGATGGTATTCCACAAGACTCTTGGACCAATTCTATTCACCTTATATATGCTTCCGCTAGGCAATATTATTAGTAAACACTCTATTATGTTTTACTGTTATGCAGAGGATACCAAATTATACCTATCAATCAAGCCAGATGAAACCAGTCAGTTAGTTAAACTTCAAGCATGCATTAAGGACATAAAATCCTGGATGACCTACAATTTCCTGATGTTTAACTCAGACAAAACTGAAGTTATTGTGCTGAGTCCGAAACACCTCCGAAGGTCACTATCTAAAGATATAGCTTCTCTGGATGGCATTGCACTGGTCTCCAGCACTACTGCGTAACATTGCCCAAATTAGGCATATTGTGTCTCAAAACAGTGCAGAAAAACTAGTCCATGCATTTGTTACTTCAGGGCTGGACTATTGCAATTCCTTATTATCAGGTTTCTCAAACAAATCTCTTAAGGGCGTTTTCACATCAACAGCCTTTATTTTGGTTAAATCGAGCCAGAGTTCGTTTCCCCTGCTGGTGCGGTTCGTTTGGGCAGGTAAGAACGCAGCAATCGAACTTGGGTGCGCACCAAAAGCGGACCAAACAAGCGTACCGAGACCTGCTTGAAGAGGTGGTCTCGGTACGCTTTCAATCAAACTCTGGAGTGGTTTGTTTGTGGTGATAACGTGATCCGTACTCAAACCGCACCAACTAATATATACGCAAGTCTGAGCTAATGTCTCCTGTAGTCAGGTGTGTTTAGCAATCTGCGATGCAGCAGAGCAGCAAACTGTAGCAGCTTGCTGTGTTTCTCTCACAGAAAAAGACTGCATCAAGGTAGACTAATCCAGCGCTGTATGCTTGGTAACGGCCACTCCTCACAGTCTCATTCATTACCATCCCCTTGCCCTGATAACCTTGGCCCTCAGATGCAAGCCCAGCATGCTGCAATGCCACCTCAGGTTACCACAAGTGACCATAGGCCCTTTCCTCCCCCACCTCAGCAGCAGCTTTCTTATCCTCCTCTTGTAAGCCGTGCCCCGTTGATTCAGCCCCTGGCTCAGTCCTGGCAGCACACAAATCCTCCTAACCATAGTGAGGTTCCTGCCAGGGGTCTGGGTCTTGACCCAGTCTCACGTAACCCCTTGCTCCCAGCTTACACGTTGCCCCCTCAAACTTTGCCTGGAGCTATGGCACACTCTTCCCAGCCAGCATACCAGCCCCGCAATGTGCAGTTTCACCACCTTGCTCCTGTGGCCCCTCCAAGCTATTAGCGCCCCCTTCAGGCAAACTACAGTCATATAGAAAGATAGAAGATCCCTCATTCCCTGATCTTACTGAAGAGGATGAAAGCCAGTATATGATGTTAAAGATGGCCCTATCCAACCTGTTAGACCCAGAAGAGTCTGAGCAGTACAAATACCACATCTTACTGGATCACTTAACGGTAGATCAGGCAAGGCGGCTTGCCTTAGCTTATGTTTATACCCAAGATTCCTACACTCAAGCTGTTCGGGCTCTAGATGAGCGTTATGGCCAACCCAGACCACACATACACCCATACATGTTACCTTGATATTACTTGGAATAAAGAAAGAAATTGTGGAATTAAAAGTGACTGGACTGAACTGTTCACACTGACACTTCCACTGGTCTCAAGCCAGCCACCTACACATCCCTCTCAAACCTCCTTTTCAATATTGATCAATACCAGTGTAATAAAATTTATACTTTAGTTTCAGTTTCTCTCTAGTATGCACTGCTGCGGTTTTATCAAAGAGGCGACCAGGCTGTTTGTGTCTGTGTAAGTACCACTGCTTTCAAGTGTCCTGACATAGCGCGGAGCAGGCCCACTTTGCTCCTCCTCCCCCCTTTGTGATTTGATGTTGTACCGTCACATGACTTAGCAAATACACACAAGCAGCATAGAGATAGAGCGGAAGAGGAGTGCCGTGTGGCTAGATTTTCAGGCCGAAAATAAAATGACGGCAAGCTGTATCATTTGTAAAAAGTCCGTAAGATACAGTGGTAACACAACAAATTTATACAAGCATATGAAAATTCTGTCCTGGGTTTTAATTTATTAATAACGCATAGTTAAAATCACAAAAACACTTAAAGGTCATGAAAATTCATTCAGATTTAGCAATTTGATGATGCATCCACCTTAATTACTAAAAGGTATCAGTATCATATCGGCGATATTGGCCCTCTATTTACTTGGTATTGGATCGATACCAAATATTGCAGTATCGCACACCAGCTGCCAGCGGGTATCTTTCTCCCCAGCGTGCAGCAGTAGGAAGATCTGCTATTAAATTAACATAACTAACTTAGTTTAATGTTGCTCATCGGTGTTGCCAGGTCATTTTTCCAGGGGCTTCAACCCTGAATGTTTTAGCTGTAGCCCTGAATGTAATTTTAAATGTATATAACACAAATTTTAGGTGTGCATTAAATTGTGCATATTTCTGCTGTAGTTTTGGTTTTCCACCACCAATGTAGAGCAGCGTAGGCTACAGCTGGCACGTCCCTAAACTTAGTCTCATTCAGAGACCCAAACAGGGCTCTGTCTGTCAGAAGTTCTGAATGAGATAGGCTACTACCATTTCAGCAGAGCATCAATGGATGCACAGCAGACAAAAGGGCAGGCAGATGGATTTGTTCCTGACATATTATGACTTTATTTTTGTAATATTATAACTTTATTTTTCCCAAAACATCACGACTCCTCCATATATCAGAGATGGGATGCAGAAAACTTCACAAGAATGCAGGAAATTAAGTGTTCAATGCTCAAAATTCCCTCATCATATGTCTCCCCACAAATGCAAACAAAATCTATAACTGTGTGTTGCCAGGCCAGGAGTGATTAGGCAAACTTTTTTGCCATCTAAATAACATCTACCAACTGGGAGACTGAGATAAGTCTCTTTTCTGGCTACGCTAGTGGGACATACATATGTATTAGTAGTGCATTATGTACACACTGTGTAGTGTATTGAGAGGGGACCCCTATTAACTGTTAAACTGTAGTCATGGCCGAAAATAAACATACAATCTTTTTAACAACTCATTTTAGTGTCTGGTATTTACCCGGTCAGCCTGTTGAACCGTTCAACCATAACAGTGCTCATGAATCCCAGACTTTTCCCACTTGTGGTTATCGTAGGGTACTGCTCACGTTACATGCTACAGTGGTGCAGTCGCTCAAAACATGGGAAGTAGGACAACCAATGAATGTGCAAGCATACTTGACTCAACTCAAGACAGCCTGGCAGCTACTCAATGAACAACACCAAACCATTCTCTCGAACTAAGACATCTGTCTGCTAGGACTGACACAGCGCTGTGGCTATGCAGGACTAGTTACTTGCAGGAAGAAGATTTTTGTAACATCCTGTTGGGCTTAATATATAGCCTACAAGCATTTGGTCGTTACTTAGAATATGTAATATATTAGTTTAGCAAACATTAGATGTTTTTCTTTACCCCCCAAAACATTATTCTTTATCACTCACCCCCAGTTGCCTGGAATACCCGACGAAAACTTTATTTTCCATGAATAGCATTAGAGCAATCAGCTTACCACTTAACTTAAACTTGAGTTGGAGGAAAAAACTGGACAAACAAGAGAGCATAATGTTTGACTACGTCATTGTTTTCTTTTTCTGTGAGACGTAGTGCAGCAATGGCACTGAAAGAATGAGCAAGGACCGAATCAATCGGGTTCAGGTCACACGGGTCAATAACTAGAGCAGTGGTTCCCAAACTTTTTCTGCATGGCCCCCTTTTGTATATACAAATATTTTCAAGAAATTCAAATGGGAATTTTAGAGCAAATGTAGGAGTTGAGGTTTCCTTTAATTGTCTTTGTTGGAATAAGGCTAAAAATCAGCTAAGGTCTAAGCACTAACAAGAGTTGAACTATAGGCACTTTTATTTAGGAAAAACTAGGTATATTTCCTGTTAACATACAGGGACTGTTTTTAATTTTTTTTTACAACAAACAAGATAGAGTTACTCTATGGAGCTTTAATTTTGGAAAAAACAAACTTGTCCTGAGTTCCCTGATACATTTATTTTCTAGGGCTTTTTTTGTCTAAAAAACTAGGTCATCCCTAGAATCCTGGTCCGTGTACTTTTTCGTTCATTCGATTTTCATTTCATAAACAGGTATTAAAAAACAAAAAACGAATGGTTATTTGATTTTCGTTTTAAAACATGACATTTGAAATTGAAATACAATGCGTTTTTTCTTTTTCATTGTCGAAATGGGATGGGAGAAATTTAAAATATGCTGTGATTTTCATTTTATATTTTATATAACAAAAATAAAATCACTCGAAAACAGAAACGAAAAAAGGCTTGTTTTTTTATATTCAGAGACCGGATGTTGTCATTTCCAAGGCAACAGCGCCAGCCTAGCCTACCAGTGTTCAGCCCAGGCCAAAATTACTTTGGAAACCTAGCTAGCTATACTCTTGATAATCCTTGGGGGGAATTTTATTTCATAATGTCACATGTATTTATTACCCTCTCTCCCTGCCTCCCTGTCTCTACCCACCGCAGACAACTTCGCCCGAAGAGAGTCGAACCAGCGGAGCAAATAGACTTTCAGTTCACGGCTGTAACGTTACCGTTACGCCACCGTTAACAATCCCAGGAAACGTTCTGTTGCTGCCGTTAAGCTTGCTGATCTGGCAGAGAGTCACCGGGGGTTCGGGATCAGATCATAGGGATCAGACCTCCGGTCCTGGGTCTAATATTCTAATATTAGCTGCTGCTGCAGCTAGCTAGCAATAGCCACCAGCCCTGTGACCTCGGTCCTCGCGGTTCGCTCCCCGGGACTGACTCTGCAGAGCTGGCGTAACCGCTACTGATCAATGAGCAATGATCAAGGATTACCAAATTTCTCTCTCATATTGCTCCTCATAACCACTGAAAAACTAAAAAATCTAACCCAAAGTACAATTATTATGGACGTTAGCTGACATTAAGGGTTTCTGCTTCATTAAGGGAAATTGTAAGGAAAAAGCTTAACGTGGTTAACCATTAAGCTTTTTCACGTTAAGCGATTTTTTTATCACTGTTTATAAACAGTGATCAAAAAATCTAACACAAAGTCGTTATGGACGTTATCTGACTGATAACTGACTGATATTTGATTGATCATTGTTTAGGTACATTAAAGTTAAGCTTTTTCACGTTAAGCGTTTTAGAATGTCCCTGCGCTGCGTGGCGGAAGATCTGTAGCCTATAACTTCCGTTTTTGCCCCCCCCTTTACATAAATATACATATGGCTATGAAATAGATCATGAAATACAGGCTTTAGTCATAATACTTCAATAGCCTAAATACATGTATGTTTTACTATGTATTTCGAGGGACTTTTATTTATTCCATCTATTTATATGCACGTTATATTTAAGGGAAGTTTGCAGTGCATCATAGCATATCACTATCTGCAAATAAAATAAAATATGAATAAATCACGAGCGCGGCAGATTCCCAGCTCAGCTAGAGCGGGTAACGCCAGCTCTGCAGACGGACCAGAGTCAGTCAACACCGGGGAGCGAACCGTGGGGACCGAGGTCACAGGGCTGGTGGCTAGCTGCTAGCTAGCTGCAGCAGCAGCTAATATTAGAATAGACCCAGCACCGGAGGTCAGATCCCCATGATCTGATCCCGAACCCCCGGTGACTCTCTGCAAGCTTAACGGCAGTAACAGAAAGTTTGCTGGGATTGTTAACGGTGGCGTAACGGTAACGTTACAGCCGTGAACTGAAAGTCTGTTTCCTCAGCTGGTTCGACTCTCTTGGGGCGAAGTTGTCTGCGGCGGGTAGAGACAGAGAGTCAGAGGGAGGCAGGGAGAGAGGGTAATAAATACATGTGACATTATGAAATAAAATTCCCCCCCAAGCATTATCAAGAGCACAGGTTTCCAAAGTAATTTTAGCCTGGGCTGAAAGCAACACTGGTAGACTATGCTGGCGCTGTTGCCTTGGAAATGACAACATCCGGTCTCTGAATATGAAAAAAAAAACCTTTTTTCATTCCTATTTCCGAGTGATTTTATTTTTGTTATATGAAATAGAAAATGAAAATCACAGCATATTTTTAATTTCTCCCATCCCCTTTTGACCATGAAAAGGAAAAAAATGCCTTGTATTTCAATTTCAATTGTTGTATTTTAAAACGAAAATCAAATAACCATTCGTTTTTGTTTTTTAAGTCTGTTTATGAAATGAAAATCGAATGAACGAAAAAGTACCCGGACCAATCCTGTTAACATACAGTGACTGGGGCTTTTATGTTGAAAAGTCTGGCTCATCTTGGCTTTCCTGTTATGATAAAATTACCATCTTGAGATTTTTTTTTTTGAAAATGAGAAATGACACTGCGTGCGTGCGTGCGTGCGTGCGTGCGTGCGTGCGTGCGTGCGTGCGTGCGTGTTCTTTGGACTGGTATGGGGGTGGGGGAAGACAAAAAGTCACAAAATGTCATGCTGAAATGTAATTTTTCACAGCTCTTTAAGTCGAACATTCTGGGTGTTTGAGTCAATTCAGTCCCAAACATAAAATAATTGCTGTGTCAAGCTCTATGTCATGGAGTGTGTACTGGGATGTCAACCTTATACATCCAAACAAATGCCAAACCAATCATTATATGAAAAAAAACAATGCATAGACTGAACCTATTTTAAGGTAACAGTATTTTAACTGCCCCATTCAGCTTGACAACAGGGCTGCTTTTGCTGCTGGGTCTCCACAGCAACTACAGGGATGCTGTCACCGGGGTAACCATTACCATGGATAAGGAAGGAAACAGAGTGTTCTGTGCTTACGTGACGTCAAACCTGTATGTCGTGTATTGCCTGAAATACAGCTGTAACAACAAGGAGCAGTAATAAGGTGTGATAATGCTATCAAAACAAACACAATATTAATTTCATGCAGCATCTTCCCACTTTGCAATTGAACAGAGCACAAATTAATTAATGTAATTTAATAAATGCTGACAAAATTACACGGACAAGAATACTACGGACCAAAAATATCTGCTGATAAACAAAGACTTTTTTTTATCACAATCACCTGCGGTTCACAGAAATGAGCTAAAAATCAAACTATAGTCACATCACAGTCCTGCATTTACGCAGTTTATCATAAGAGGCAGCATTAGACTTTATTTTAATGGCAGGATGAAAACACATATAAGGGCTTAATTATGATCACTGGGGAATTACAAGGATTAGTTGGCTAAGGGACATAACGGAAACAAAATCTTTTGAATTTATTTTCTTAAAAAGAATAGTTTATTAAAATACAATAATGTTATATTGTAGCTATAGAATACATATGTTATTAGGAGGGGTCATTGGTGATGAAAACAAATCAAATAAGAGTTAGTGTCAGCTGTAGATTATATTTAGACCTTAATCTGTACGGCCTTCTGTTTGATGTGAGAGGCCAGTAGGCTCAGTAGGCCCTATTAAGTCACCTACATCAAAATGTCCAACCCTCCATGTCCTATATAGCACTTGATATCATATGAAATTGCACTTTTCCGAACATGGATTTTTTTATTGCCCCTGAGATTCAGAAATGTTAAAGTGACAAATGCATTAACATTAATACTAAGATTTAAAAACAAAACACAACATATGGACTGCATCCACACTAAGGTTGGGTACCGAGACCTGGTGCTAATACGGCAACGGTGCTTTAACTACCAGCATCTACCGGACCAAATAGCAACGCGGATTTCGGTGCCAATTATATGCCTGTGCTGCTCTCTGATGCTCCGAAACGTACGTTAGAGGCAACAGAAGCATCGCTGCATGTGATGCTAGTTAACATTACACTTGACAACGTTAGCCTAGCGTTAGCTAGCAGCTGGATTAAACACGGTTAAAATGCTGACAGCTAAACAGTGTAAAGTGTGACTGTATTTCACTGTAGAGGATCCAACAGTGGGACGTTAAGCAGTGTGCAGCTGCCATTGTTGGAAAACCAACACAGACGGTGCATTCACTTGAAACCTCACGATGCAGTTAAAGTTATTGTAAAATACCCTTTTCCCATCTGGTGGTTGATTTTGTCATTCAATAGCAATTTACTAGTGAAATACGTTATTGTTATAATTTATAGTTATTACTATATTATTAAATCATTTAATTTTGACCATATGGCCTTAGCATTAAACAAGCCGTTCTTTAATGTCGCTGACTATTGTTTAGTACCCTTCTTTTTTTCTTTTTTCTTTTTTTACTTTTTTAAAAAGTATCGGTTCAGGCACCGTTTAGGCAACGGCACCTTTTGAAAAGTATCGCAAAGGGCACCGGTATCGGAAAAAAAACAAACGATACCACACACACATAATCCACATTAACTCATGGTAAAATGTATTATTGGGCTCAAAAGTTCAAAGTAACACACAGTAAGTGCAAATCTAACTGTGCTGAAAACCCACAGGACTGTGTTATGTATTGAGCATATTTATCACATCATGTGTTGAAACGTATTTTTCGAGGTAGTTCCGACCCTGGAAAATCCATTTGACCCTTAGCCTAGAAATCTAGATGCACCCTAGCAGCAGCAAATGTAATTTGCAGCCAGGGTCAGTCTAGCAACTCTCCGTTGGCTTGCAAGCTGGAAAAAACAAACTCTAGTCAGGCCACATCTTGTATAGAGTCGGTGGGCGGGCTTAACATAATGACAGCAGAGTTGCGACGGTTCCGCATGAATTCCCTGCTACTTGAAAACAAAGAAGATGGCTGCTGAAGAGGTCTTTTGAATTGGCTTTGACCGCGACTCTGGAAGACTTGGAGTTAAGCTTTTCTTTGAGAAAAGAACAAAGAACGGCACTGAAGTCATTCTTAAAAAAGGAAGATGTGTTGCTCTGGTTGGTTGTAGCTCTATCCTATTGCATGCAGAGGGAATTTGAAAGACAACCGTTTATCCCACCCCTCGGATTGAGCCCTGCCAATGGTAAGTTCCCAGACCCAACATCTTGATGTGGATCTGGCTTGTCAGGCTATTTGACCCTGTGCTTGCTGTGACAAACCCTGAACGCCATTAAGCACTTAACATGAAAAAGAAAATGTTTAAAAAAATAAAAAAGCCAAGTATCTGATTGTGAATGTTTTTTATTTGGGTAAATGATACAAAAGAGACTCAACACAAACATCTGAACTGTACATTGCTATGGTCACTGCAGTCATCTAGACCACAGGGCCATACAATGAATTTGCCAATATCAATCAATTACTCGGGTAAGCATGATTTGCCTTGATTGAACCTAACTAACTAACACTATAAACAAGTTACACATAAAAGCCTTTTGAGTTGTTTCATGGGCATCCCACTGTCTCTGTATGTTGTGGTACATGCATAAGCTCATTATGTCCTCATCTTCTTTCATACTGCATGGCATATTGTTGCACCAAAGACATAAAGAAACCACCCTAAAGGTGCAATATGTAATATTGTATGTAATACTGGCAGCTAGCGGTTAAAATAGTTACTGCACTACCAATTCAAAATACTGGAGAGTCGTTTCCCCCGCCCCCTCCTGCCCAGACTCGAAGTTCACGGGGGTTGCCAGGCTGAGACCGCAGCATTCACAACAATGTTGCTAGACGCTTTTCTCACATAGCCAGACATTACTCCACAGCACCGCAGAGCATAGATATATACGACAGCAGAGTAGCTAACGTTAGATGCTAGTCTCACATAGCCAGACATTACTTCACAGCACAGCAGAGTAGCTAACGTTAGATGCTAGTCTCACATAGCCAGACATTACTCCACAGCACAGCGGAGTAGCTAACGTTAGATGCTGGCTATATTGACGGTCATAAAAGCCCGTGCTCACGCGGAGCTCTGTAAGCAACTGACAGACACACTTTTTCGTCTTAAAATTACAATAGGAACCGCTAAAAATACCACCACCATACCCGGTCTCATGGCAGTTCGTGTAAATGTGACGTTATTTCAATCTATTGATACGTGTTCACGGAGACGTTTTTGTCGGTTTTACGTGGCCGGAAAACCGCTCCGGCCGCCCACCTCCCGGCCGCCTCACATCAGCGCGTCCCCCGCAGCCGCTCCCCTGCCGAGCGCCTCCAGCGCCTCCCGGCGCCTCCCGGCTTATGGAGCTTCCTTTTCGCCGCCTCCGCCGTCCTTTCCCCGGAAAATAACGTGACGTTCGTCCTTTCCCCGAAAATAACGTGACATTTACACGTAAAAGCGAAAAACGTCTCCGTGCGCACGTATCAATAGATTACGTTAAAACACGTTGATATTATTTACACGAACTGCCGTGAGACCGGGTTGGAACTAACGTTGTAAACAGCCATGGCCCGCTTGCCTGGTCCTCCGGTAAACGTTAGCAGGGTTAGCATGGCGGCGTTAGCCAGGACCAGTCGGGATCACTTTACTGGCTATGTCTCAATTTTGTTTTTTGCGAGTAACCAACTCAGGTACTCTAGCTATATAATTAAATGTGAGTACACAAATGTTGAAATGACCTAAAATGCCCGTCCCTAGTGGCTGTGATAAATTAGCCTGAAGCTATGCTTACCTGTTCAGGAGGAAATAAGCCAATTCTGCGTCCTTTTGGGATCTAAGCTGTATCCATCTTTCAAATACATCTCCAATATTTACCAGGGGGTTGTTACGTCTCTGGTCACGCAACTGTTTTTTTTAGGTCAGGTAGAATCTATCTCCATTTATCCTGTTCGTTTGTTTGCTGCTTTCATGGCTGTACTACAGTTACAGCTGTAGCACGGCCTGGCTGTCAAACTGGGCAGTTGATAACAACACACAGATCAAAACATAAACAGAAATTCCGTCACGGAATGTAAATTTCAAAAAGAAAAAATACTGACATTAGCATTGTTGTCAGAAAAGATAGTATTTCAGCTTAACATGTTTCCTTAATATCTGATGAGGCATTGGTGTCATTTTTGGATTTATTACAGTACAAATATTACATATTGGACCTTTAAAAATCAATTTGAATTCAGCCCTTGATTTCGTTTGAACACAGCTTATCACATCCTTGTACCAATCCAGGTACATTTTGCTGATCAGATGTCTTATTTTAAAATGAACTAATATGGTAATTTAGTCAGTGTTCCTGATTTCTGATATAGTTAATCTACCAGATAAGCATGTATATCAAGGCTGTGGATCTTATATTGCCAGAATGACACCTGCAAGCATAAGAATAGTAGGAAATTATATTACAAAAAGTTCATCAGAAAGATTAAAAGAGCAAAAAGAAATGGAAAAACCGACATGCTATTAACACATAAATGCACCCCAAGAGAAGCTTGACAAAATACAAACCTCAGTTCATATGATTTAGGTCTGTTCAAGGTTTATTCAACAGTATTCGTTGTCAAAATAAATACAGGTGTCAAACAGCTAGTGGTAGATTAGCATTACATTGCATTCCAGAAATGTCAGGAAGTTGGCAGGCAAGTAATAATAATATTGCCTTGTAGGCTGCTTGAAACTGCCAGGTGCCTAACAGGAAGCAAACTAATACAGGACAGTCTGCTGGGATATCTATCTATTGGATGGTATCTAGCTGCCTGGCAGACTGCCCCTGTGCTGCTTTGCTTCTTATTAGGCATCTGGCATTATCTGGCATTATTTAGGCTGCCTGGCTACCTACTCGTGTTTGGCTCCCGGGGAGACTTAAACATGTTGTTCTGCTGCCTATTAGACTGATTATATTGTTCAGAAACCTGTAGTTAGTTACCTAGCTGAAGGGACCCACTGTCATGGTGCAGTGTATTTATCAGCAGTGGTTGGCTCACTGTAGAGAGAGATATGCCAGTGATCACTGACTGTGTTGGAGGTGGCTGTCTGACAGATAACACAGAGGGAACAACAACCTATTGGGTTAAATTTGTTCTGTTCCTGCTTCTCCTAAAGGCTGATCTCACATTTAATTCCTTGTTCATATCTACAATGATTACCATGAATTGCAGTAATTTTGTCTTACCGTCTTTTTCCAAGATATTAGGTTGTATCAGAGAATTATTCTTCCTTGCTCTTTATAAATAGAAATAAAAACATATGGAAAACGTATGATTATGTTTGAAATTATCTAAAACAGAAATTAAGAAAAATCTACTATTGTCTTTAATGTAATTGTTCTGCTAAATTAAACATCTTTGTTACTTCTTAATGGATAGTTATTGGTAATTGTATAAGTTACTGATGTCATTTATACTACTTCATTTTAATTTAGTTGTAGCTCTACAGTCAGCAGAGGAGGCAGGTGTGCAAAACATCCTGAGTTTAAGGTCTTAAGCAACATCAGATTCTCTTCATACTACAAATGTCAGGGTCCCACCGTCACCAGCACTCACTCCTCTCTCTCATTCTCCAGCACACACTCCTCCCACTGATTCATACTCCTCGTCACTCACGCAGATCAGACGCTCCCAATCCCCTCAGTCCTAATTACACACACCTGCACCTCATCAAGCCTCAGCCTCAGTTCACCACCTGCAGCTAATCAACCACCACCTACATAAGCAGCACAACAACACACACTCTTTGTCTAGTCTCGTTTCCACACGACGCTCTGACCACTCACGTTAAGCCTAGTCTGTCCAAGTTTGCCTTACCTGTACGTTGTATCCTGTTGTCTGCTGCTGCTCAGAACCTGCCTACTCAGCTACCAGATTTCCTGCCTGTTGCTTCCTGCTTGTTGTTGGATCATTGTAAAATAAAGATCTGCTTCATTACTCCAGTCTGTCTCCTGGTTGTCCGTGACAACAAAGGCTTTATTAGTTTTTATTGTTTTACATCTGTATTACATTATGTAGTATTATTTCTATTAAAATTACTTTTTCACATGCACTCATAAAATGCTGCTCCATCCCAAAGTCCAATGCTGACTTTTTGTCCCAGTACATTCCAGATACTATGTTTTGGCTAGGCATCAGTAGCTTGGGCGCAATGCATGTAGGCACTGCCGGTACGACTCCGCAAGCAGGATAACTCAGCTTTCTCAGTCAATATAGCATGCACTGAGGAATTTTTTGCTTCAATTGACTACATTTACCATCAACACTGATTGGACATGATTGCGTAAGCACCCACACTCTGCAGAGCCTGAGCTTCTGTAAGTGGGAAACAACAAAGACACACACACAAGTAGGTGAAAAATCAGTAAGGCAATAAGTATGCAGTCATGCAATAATTAAGACAAATAATAAATGCAGGCAGAAGGCAGCATTGCGCCTCATCTGTGCTGCTCTGCCCCAGGGTCCCCTGTGACTGGCTGACACAGTCATGTGACATCTCTGGGGCACTTCGTAGGTCAGCCAGTCTAGCATAAACAGAACTAGGGAGACATCCTGGGCTGCTGCGACGAGCACGTACAGAGACCTTAATTGACTCATGCACTCCCAACACAAACACAAGTCAGCAGACATTTATTCTGAGTTGTAGAAGAAAACTCGGTAACACTTTACAATAAGGTACACAAAAAAGTAGGTAGTTAATGATTAACGAATGAGGAACAAATGAGAAATGAATGAGTAACGAATGGTTAGTTATGAGTAGTTACTGACTGACTGTGATTCAAGCACTATGATTAGTTGCTGTTAAACAGACTGGTAGTTACTATTAAATGAATGAGTAACGAATGGTTAGTTAATGAGTAGTTACTGATTGACTTTGATTCAAGCACTAATGATTAGTTACTATTTAACAGAGTGGTAGTGTAAGGTTTAGCCCCATGGTGGAAGGAGGAGACATGGACTCAGGAGTTCTTCACCGGGTGCTTTGATTTATTTCTCCCCCATTCACGGGGAAAGTGCGGTAGTGCATGGATGAATTATTACAAAAATATATCAAAAATAACAAAAACAACAAGGAAACTAAGTACAAACTATTTAAATTATCATACTAAACAAATAAACAACAAGCCTAAGTCAAGCCCTGACTATTGGGCTCTAGCACCTGCACCCTTCCAGGCCAAAACTGTTCTGCCCCGAGGAGCCTCTGCCTCCTTCCTTTATACCTGAAGCCCGTCCTACAATACAAACCAAAGTTAATTGGAAAACAATCAACCCCATCATGTTACCTCAACATTCCAAAACATTTCTGGCTACATCAATACACAAGATAACAACTATAAAACCAGAAATTAAATGTTACATGCTGAACAAGCTTCTCAAAAACAGAAAACTTTAGACACTCCAGTACCCCCCCCCCTTTGTACTGGCTTACACTTGGACTGTTCCAGGTCCTCCCCCCTATAAATTACTCCGGACTCTGTCACTTCCTGTTTGCCGCTTCGACTCAGCTCCCTGCTTGAAAATGAGAACAGGTGAATGAGACATTTTGATGACCTTGGGTAAATCCATTAACCTAAAATAAATGACTTGAAATTAACTGTGTATGTGTCGTATTTATCAAATCATGCTTTCTACTCTTTCGACTAGTACTTAAATACATTGAAAGGAAATAACATGAATTGACAAGCCATGTGTCCATTGATGCTAGCCCACATGCTAATGGTAATGCTAATGCTACCAGTCATATGCTAATAAACTAAACTAAACACTAATGATTAGTTACTGTTAACAGACTGGTAGTTACTGTTAAATGAATGAGTAACAAATGGTTAGTTAATAAGCATTTCTAAAACTCAAGTTCAGCGAAGCTGGCTGCTGTCTGAAATGAAACTGCAGAAGATCACCGCCATACTATGTCATGTACCCGGATGTTTAAAAAAAATAGCTTTGATGTATAGTAACTTACTTTTGCCATGTTGCTGTAGCTTAGTTTGCTACATTTATTTGGGGGCTACGTTAGCATTTGACAGGTTCTACGCAAAATACTGCTGAGCTCAGAGGAAGGAGTGGTGGGAACGGCGCCCATAGGGCAACATTTTGGATTTTAAGCCGATGAAAGAGGTGAGCTGAAAAAGACAGGTAAAGTGTAAACACTGCAGGAAAAAAGTCATGGATTAGAGGGGCATTACCGCCAGCAAGGGAACTTTTAATACAACTGAAGGTGGTTCACAGAGTGCTCCTGAGCAAAGTGAGACTGGCTGAAATATACCCAGATTCCAAATTGAATTGTGACTGCTGTGGTAAGGCAAGGCAGCTTTATTTGTATAGCACATTTCACTAACAGGGCAATTCAAAGTGCTTTACATAAAACATTAAAGAGCAGTTAAAAACAATTAAAACACAAATTAAAACATTAAAGTGCAGGTAAAAATGATCAAAAAAAAAAAGAAAAGTGACTTGGTGTTTTTGTTACCCATTACAAGATTGCAGTAGTTCTACTTTTCACTACGATGTAGCCGTCGCTACAAAGCTTAGCTTAATCTCGGTAAACCTTGCTAAATCCGGGACAGTTCACAGTCTGTCTCTTGATAAGTTCACAGAAATATCTGACAAGTTCACAGACGTTGTCTTTCTTATTGACCTAGTTCACAGACTAAATCTGACCAGTTCACAGACGTGGTCCTTGTATGGATAATCTATTGTCACACCCGTTGTTTTTTGAGTTCTAATCTATGTCACACCTACGTTGGAGAAATTCTCAGAAATATGACCGTTATCTGTTCAAAAATACCACTAAATAAAAGACAAGAATAAAATTCATAGTGCAGTATAAGAATTTAAAGAACTGAGAGATAAAATACGCAAATAAAAGTTATAGTGCAGTTTAACAAATTAAACATTAAAGAGCAGTCATCGAGTGTCATACAGTGTCATCAATGCAACTTCAGTATAACAAATGAACAGTTATTTAAAGAAAGGCAACATCAAAAAGATAGGTCTTTAGCTTTGATTTAAAAGAACTGAGAGTTGCTGCGGACCTACAGTTATCTGGGAGTATGTTCCAGATATGTGGAGCATAAAAACTGAATGCTGCTTCCCCCTGTTTAGTTCTGACTCTGGGGACAACAAGCAGTCCTGTCCCAGACGACCTGAGAGGTCTGGGTGGGTAGTAGCAGATCAGAAATGTATTTTGGCCCTAAACCGTTTAGTGATTTATAAACCAGCAAAAGTATTTTGAAATCAATTCTTTGAGGCACTGGAAGCCAGTGATGTGATCCACTTTCTTGGTCTTAGTGAGGACTCGAGCAGCAGCGTTCTGAATCAGCTCCAGCTGTCTGATTGATTTTTTTAGGGAGACCTGTAAATACACCGTTGCAGTAGTCAAATCTACTGAAGATAAAAGCATGGACAAGTTTTTCCAAATCCTGCTGAGACATAAGTCAAGTAACCCTTGATATATTTTCAAGGTGGTAATAGGCTGACTTTGTAATTGTCTTAATGTGGCTGTTAAAATTCAGATCTGAGTCCATGACTACACCAAGATTTCTGGCTTTGTCCGTTGTTTTTAACATTGTCGTTTGAAGCTGAGTGCTGACTTTTAATCGTTCCTCTTTTGCTCCAAAAACAACTACCTCAGATTTTTCGTCATTTAATTTAAGAAAATTCTGGCACATCCAGTCGTTAATTTGTTCAATGCACTTAGTCAGTTGTTGTATTGGACTATAGTCCCCTGGCGATAAGGTTATATAAATTTGTGTGTCATCCGCATAACTATGGTAACTTATTTTATTGTTTTCCATAATCTGAGCCAGTGGAAGCAGGTAGATGTTAAACTGGAGAGGCCCCAGAACTGAGCCTTGGGGAACTCTGCACGTCATATTTGTATGCTCAGATGTATAATTCCCTATAGACACAAAGTAGTCCCTATTTAAATACGACTCAAACCACTTTAGTACTGAGCCAGAGATGCCAACCCAGTTTTCCAATTGGTCTAGTAATATGTCATGGTCGACCATATCAAATGCAGCACTGAGATCAAGTAATACTAAGACTGAAATTTTGCCACTATCTGTGTTTAAGTGGATGTCATTAAAGACTTTGACAAGGGCTGTCTCAGTGCTGTGATGTGGTCGAAAACCCGACTGGAAGGCATCAAAACTGTTGTTTAGTGACAAGAAAAGGTTGAGTTGTTGAGAAACCGTTTTTTCAATGATTTTACTTAAAAATGGAAGGTTTGATATCGGCCTATAGTTGCTCATTAGTGACGTGTCTAGATTGTTCTTTTTTAAGAGTGGCTTGATGACTGCAGTTTTCAGGGCCTGTGGGAAGATACCTGAAAGAAGAGACGTGTTTACAATCTGTAGAAGATCTGTAGCCAAACAATTCGAAACATTTTTGAAAAGGAGCGTTGGTAGAATATCAAGGCAACAGGATTCAAAACTTATTTTTTTTACGGCTTCAAATCTTTTTTTTTCGGTTTCAGATCTGTTTTTCACTTTCAGATCATTTTTTTTCGGTTTCAGACTTTTGGCCCTGATTTTGCTTGGGGGGCGTGGCTTCAACTCAGAGGGGCGTGGCATTAGGAGTGACAGCCTAACAAAGAAGGCAGAAGACTCCTCTGTCATGTTGCCTTCAGGAAATGGTGTTACTGTGAGAACTATGACTGAATGCTTTCTATCCACTATATACATTTGATTTTTACCTAACAAACTGATGCCAGTGATAAAGTTCCATTTAAAAAATTGTTTTGGACAACACATGGTACCAATTACACTATAAGAGCAATAAACTGTGCCAGATTGTGCAGTTCAGCAGGAACAATGACTTCTCCCACTTCCATGTATGACTTATAGCACCACAGTATTCACTGGCACCAGCCGACAGGTCAGACATGTGAACGATATTAGCATTTTTAATAGATACTTCTAATCGCGACATTATCCCTGCAGTGGCATTGTTTTGTGATTAACACATAAAGGGAAAATAGGTGGACAGCTGGACAAAGCTGGCAATCAAGCATCGCTAGCACTAAAGTTAGCATTAACTAACGTTAGCTTCACACTAGCTGGGGTTTTTACACAAATTTCAGTGTCCAGCTCAAGTTTTTTTTACTTTAACGTGTAGTGGTCTTTGTTAATGACCATAACTCGACAGTGGCTGCAGTGAAGAAGGTCTCTTTTTACAGAGTAGACAAATATGACTTTACATTAATGATCTGGCCTGATAAAGTACGTTTTACACACATAGCTAACGTTACATGTAACAGCATGACAGTTATGCCTTACAAAATATGCCAAGTGGGCAAACTTTGAAGGCTTCTACCACAGCCTAACTGTATCAGAATACACTAACTTGTCTTTTATGTATTTGTAGTATGGCTTACTGTCTGTTTTCTGGACCGTGTGTGTCCGTAATAAAAGCTTTGATTGATTGATTAACAAAGCAGACCAGGACATGTTGTTTAAACTAACCATGAAAAGGTAACACTATTAACTTAGCAATGTTAGTTATCTATAATGTTTTACATTTATAAGGCTCTGTACGGCTGCAGGCAGCCACTGTCGAGTTATGGTCATTCTGACAAACAGAGGTTAACAAAGAGCACTACACGTTAAAGTCAAAAAACTTGAGCTGGACACTGAAATTAGTGTAAAAACATCAGCTAGTGTGAAGCTAACGTTAGTGCTAGTGATGCTTCATTTCCAGCTGTCCACCTATTTTCCCTTTATCTGTTAATGACAAAAAAATGCCACTGCGGGGATAATGTCCCAAAGTATCTATTCAAAAAGGCTAATATCTTTCACATGTCTTACCTGTACGTAAGCAGGTTGCCTTGGCGGAGCGGACGCTATGCTGACTGCCGAGTGAATACTGTGGTGCTACATTCAAAGTCGTACATGGAAGTGGGAGAAGTCATTGTTCCTGCTGAACTGCACAATCTGGCACAGTTTATTGCTCTTATAGTGTAATTGGTACCATGTGTTGTCCAAAACAATTTTTTAAATGGAACTTTGTCACTAGCATCAGTTTGTTAAGTAAAAATCAAATGTATATAGTGGATAGAAAACATTCAGTCATAGTTCTCACAGTAACACCATTTCCTGAAGGCAACATGACAGAGGAGTCTTCTGCCTTCTTTGTTAGGCTGTCACTCCTAATGCCACGCCCCTCTGAGTTGAAGCCACGCCCCCCAAGCAAAATCAGGGCCAAAAGTCTGAAAACGAAAAAAAATGATCTGAAAGTGAAAAACAGATCTGAAACCGAAAAAAAAAGATTTGAAACCGAAAAAAAAAGATTTGAAGCCGTAAAAAAAATAAGTTTTGAATCTGAAAACATGAAATGTGGAACTGAAAATAAATATAAAAGTGAAAAATGAAAATGTATAAGTTATTCAAAATAATTCCAGAATTTAATCTAAATTTTATTCAAACTGAAAGAAAAATTGGTACACTTATTTTTAGTTTGAATACATGGTTTTATTTTTTCCAAGTTTTGACCAAAACTTAAATTTTCAATTTCAAGCTTTAGTTTTTCAACTATATATATTTTTTTCAAATTAACAAAACATTTGGCCCCGATTTAGCTCCATACAGGAGGAGGTTTTCAGATGTTGTATAATGTCCTCCAGGTTTTTACGGTTAATCATATGGAATTGGGTCATATTGGAATTTGTTTTGTCTGGACACTGTGACAACACATACTCTGTACTCAATATGGAAGTACTGACTGTTTGTCTAATTTTCTGAATTTTGTCTTTGAAGAAAGTGGCAAAATCATTGCAGGCCTTGGTGGATAAAAGTTCAGATGCTACTGGTACTGGAGGGTTTGTTAAAGGGGTGATAGAATGCAAAACCGATTTTACCCTGTCATAGTTGAATGAGGACAGTTCGGTGGGTAAATAGGACATACATAGAAGCTCAAAATCCCATTGACACGCCTTTACTATGAAAATCTCATATTTTGAAACTGCCGCTGAAAACGGGCGAATCCCAACAAAGCTGGAAGTTGACGTCAACCTCCCAAAAACCGGAACCTTTGTCAGCCCATGGGTGTATTAAGAGAACGGTCACGCCCCAACATTTACATAGGCTACACAACTGACCTGGGATCAGGTAGTTTTCTGAATCTAGCTAGGTCACGCAGATCTCTGCTATTCCATTACAAAATTCACTTCTGAAACTTTTTTATGCGAGAAATCAACCATATAAAGCTCAAATATGGGCCGCTTTACAAAAATGGATGGCTAATTGCAAATTTTCTCCGACTGTGTGTCGGAGTTTAGCGCCGGTGCTGCCTGGGTTGCTACATCGCCGCCCTGACCGCAGTGTCAGCGAGCTTGTTACGCCTTTTTCGCTACATTCAAAAAAAAAAAAAAATTAACGCCTCTTGTCCGCGAGTCTCATTGATAGAGCCGCGGTGAGATGGAGTCCATCAATGAGAGCTAGCTAGCCTCCTCCTAACTCTGACATTCACAAAAATACATTCAATTGAAATCCAAAATCGTGTTAGCTAAGCTTTGTAAGACCTTGAGGAACCTGTAATATTCATGCCGTGACGAAATTCGAACTGCGAAAGTGAGCAAGCTGCGATATTTCCCCATTGTAATGAATGGAACATATAGCAAGCAGCTGCTCGTCCTACAAAGGCCCTTTGCGTTCAAAAAATGCCTTAAAATCAAATCACACAACCCGGGTTAGCTTTATAAGACATTGGGGAATGATGTTGTATAAGTGGCGTGACGAAATTCAAACTGTAAATATAATTTAGTTATGGCAAAAGTGTAGCTAGCTAGCTGCGGTATTTCCCCATTGTAATGAATGGGACATATAGCAAGCAGCTGCTCGTCCTACAAAGATGCCTCGCGTTCATAAAAATGCCTTAAAATCAAATCGGACACAACGGTTAGCTTTATAAGACATTGGGGAATGATGTTATATAAGGGCGCGGACGAAATTCAAACCGTAAATATATTAGTTATGCCGGCAGCCATCGCGGCGCCGTAGTGCAGTATCCACAAAGGGTGACTTTGCGCTGGGTATGGAGCCCAGCAGGCTGCCGCTTTCTCGTCAGACTGTGTGGAGCTCCTAAAGTCCGACACGTCTTACCAAATTTGCAATTAGCCATCAATTTTTGTAAAACGGCCCATATTTCAGCTTTATATAGTTGATTTCTCGCTTAAAAAAGTCTCAGAAGTGAATTTGGTAATGAAACATTGCAGTGTCTGGAATATGAGATTCTGTCGCTTCTCTAATGTATGTGTATTGGGGATTCGCTCAACCAATCAGCGCGCGTCTCTAATGTCTGCGTATGGCAAGTCGCTCAACCAATCAGCGCGCAGCTCATCTAAATATTCATGACCATACCATATTTGGAAGAAAAGCTCTTGTTACAAATAGGGCCAAAACACAGGGATGCATAAGGGCCAATAAAATATCAACCAGGCCATTTTCAGCCCAACCAATGTTACATACCCCATTAGGAGACCATAAGGAACAGTGTGAAATACCCTATATAATCATTCTATCACCCCTTTAACCTATCGACAGTAGCATACAAGCACGTGAATTATTATTGTTTTTGGCAATAATGTTGGAGAAGAACGACCGCCTTGCATTCCTGAGTTCCAAATTATAAATGCGAAGTCTCTCTTTATAAGTGTTGTAGTGGACCTGAAGATTATTTTTTCGTATGACATTTCTCCATGGAGATCTTTTCTTACCAGAGACAGCTTTGACTTTAGTGGGTGCAATGGCATCAATAACATTTGTAATTTTACAATTAAAATTGTCTACAAGCTCAGTGACTGAGACCCCAGTGAGGGCGGGTGTGGAGGAGAAAAGCTGACTGAATGATTCACTTGTTTTTTCAGTGATATATTGTTTTCTGATTACCTTTGTTTGGACACTTTTGTGTATAGTGATATTGCCATTAAAGAAAACACAGGAATGATCAGAGAGAGCAGCATCAGTCGCCACAACCTTGGAAATGTTCAAACCCTTTGAGATAATCAAGTCCAGAGTGTGCCCCTTGTTGTGTGTGGGCTCCGTCACATGTTTCCGTCCATAGTTCTCAAAAATACAACACAGTTCTTTGGTCCCTCTTTCCTGGGGGTTATCAACATGAATGTTGAAATCAACAGCAATAACTACACAATCAAAGTTAATACAGATTATAGACAGCAGTTCAATAAAGTCGTCAAAGAAGGATGCACAGTATTTAGGTGGTCTGTAGATATTTAGAAATATAGGTCAAGGGCAGGACCTTAGCTGAAGAGCCACATATTCAAAAATAATTTTTTGGGACAGTTTGTTGCTGACGAGGAATGGATGCTAAATTTGCCAAGTTGGCAGTTAAGTGCTTCTTTTTCTTACTTAGCAGATTCACCATTTTTTTTCTATTACCTATCACAACATCGATTGAAGAAGAATTTAATACACAGGGCCCAGGCTTGTCCTGGAAAGAGTCATGAGTGCCACTAGGCGTGCAGCCTGGACCCAGCAGATATCAGTTAAAGCTTGTTGCATTTTGTCCACAAGCATACTTATCAGTCTGGGGAGAAGGAGTTCGCTGTAGTCCTTGAGGGGGCAGAGTTGCCTGGCGTTTTACTTTCAGTGATTGAGTCAAAACAGGGTCAGTTTGATGCTGGGAGCGAATGATGGGAGAAGGCAGTGGGGCAAACTTGATTCCAGCATCTACCAGCTGCTCCATCCGGTCAGTGAACCCCATCATGTGGCAGGGGGAAACAGGGGAAAAGGTGGATGGAGAGAGCGATAGATCCTCAAAGGCGTCGGGGTCAGTAAGGGGGTTAGAGGAGTGTTGGACGGGTGAAAGGGGGGGTTGAGATTTCTTGTCTCCGCTCTGTGGTCTCCCTTGGTCAAATCTTTGCTCAGGTGGGGGCTGTGGTGGATCACTGCCGCACTTTGTTGTGTCTTCCTCTTGTTTTGTTTGAGTTGATTTATCTTGTCTTGTGTCCTTGGCCGAGGGAGTAGATGTGTGGTGCAGAAAGTAAAATAGGCTAGAGGTGAACAGCTTTACTCCTGGCTTGTTAAGGAAAAGTCCATCTGCTTTAAAAAGATGTCTGCGGTCCCAGAAAATGTTAAAATTGTCAATGAACTGCAGAGAATGGTCGGTACATGCAGTTGAAAGCCATCTGTTCAGTGCCACCAGTCTGCCAAATCTCTCAGCTCCTCTAGTTGTGTAGTTCACAAGTGGTAGTGGTAGTTCACAAGCTGATCTCTCTCACATGTTTTAGTCCTGTCCAAGGGTTGGGTCTTCTTGGTCTTCAATATTCAATCTGCTTTCAACAGTCCCGAACACTAGAGTGCCATTGCTGGCCATTTTTGGAGTGCCGGCTGAGCCTCTACATATTAATTCAACCAAGATTAACATAGTTGCTTTTGCCAGACATTTTTAGCGAGACACAGATTACTCCTAGCTTGGAAATCATCGACACCTCTACCTTTCTCCACCTGGCTGAAGGATATGATCTTGTTTCTAAACCTAGAGAAGATCAAGTTTGCTCTCAGAGGGGTTAGTGAGGGATTTCTAAAAAAGTGGCAGCCTTTTATTTCCTACTTTATCTGTTCTCCCTCCTGAATAAGTAGGCTCATCTACAAAGTCCAGTTATTCTGTGTGTGTGTGTAATACTAGCTCTTATTTTTGTACTTTGTATTTTATCATTAGTTGTTGGGCAGGGGTTGGTGGATCGATGGGAAAATTGAAAACAGTGATTTGTACAGACTTTGAACTTGATCCAATGTTGTGGCACCAATAAAAACTATGTTAAAAAAAAGGATACGGGAGAGATCACGTGACCAGCAGCCGCAATGGTTGCAGAAAGCTAGAGCTCCGTACCCACCTCCACATTTCATTGAAAACCAGGTCTATTCCTTTTTCTTCAACGCCAAATTGGTTTATCTGTTATCACAGTGACTCAGTGAATTGCCTGCAAGCGCGAGAAAACAGGTCTCGTTGTTGTCTAAACTATCTACCCGGACAAAGAAATGGTGGCGGCTAACAGGGCGGTGGCTAACATAGCTACTGACGCTAGCACATTCCCGAACATGGAGGACTTGCTCGCTCAGGTCTTGGAAAAGCAACAAAGTGTGCTTGAATCACTGGTCTACAGAGCTTGAGACGAAGGGAATTACGGTGCGTGATCTGATGCAACCTGACTGCGGCACATTCACAATCCAGCAGCATTGGGAGCTTGAAGGGGCGCGGCACAAGCTACATGCTAGGGGCACCCCGGACCCAATGGCGGGGGGACTAGCGGTATCTGGGCTACCGTGATAAATTTGTCTCAAGGACACTGTAAGTTTTGGAGCCAAGCTTTAAAGGAACATTTAACCAGACTGAAAGAACATGTTAAATGCTGACTGTTCAGTTTATAAGTTTGTTACTCCAACCAGGTTAGTGTGTTTTTCACATAGCTTATTTCAGGATTTGATTGCTGGTTGAGACCTAGTTGTAGGGTTTTTGTAACCCCGTTCATGTTTAACATAAGAAGTTCACTAGACCTGTTTCAACGTAACTGTGACTTTAGACAGGAGGGGCAATTGTGGGCTAGAGTTTAGCGAGCTGGGTTTGATGTGGCCACGTAGCTTACAGATAAGGAACGGGGTCTGTGGTTTCAGAGGGTTAGGGGATTTATTTTATTTTTTTATGTTTTTACCACACTTTGCTCAGATCTAACTCTTTGCTATAAACTTATCAGTGAATTCCGGTAGGGTACACGAGACATGTATGCGTGTAAATTTTGAAGATGGCTGAACTTTCAATCCTTTCAGTTAACATCAGGGGTCTAAACGGGCCGATCAAACAAGCTAAATTCCTGGACTATTTAAGAAGGAAGAACATAGACGTGGCGCTTATACAAGAGTCACATTTACATAAAAGAGATGTAAACTGTCTACAAAATAAATACTACAAGGTTGCTGCCTCATCTAGTGACGACACCAAAACCAAGGGCTCCATTGTGTTGCTGGAAATGCGTACTCACTATAGACAAAAGTAGTAAAGATCTATCAGGCAGGATATGTTATATATGTACCACGATAAGGAGTAGGAAAATAGCCTTTGTTTTGGTATTTGCACCGTCTACATATGATTAAATGTTTTTCCCATGCCTAACCAATGAATTGCTTTCTCTCAATGAATATTCACTAATTATAGGGGGAGACATGAATGCAGTACTAGATTTAAATCAGGATAGATCAGGGGTCAATCACACAAAGGCCCAAAAACATACATCAGACATGTTTAGAGCAGTTGTGGAATCCTATCATCTTACAGATATATGGAGGATACACAAACCTACTAGCAAGGATTACACCTTTTTTTCCGCACCTCACCTCACCCACTCCCGCACTGATTATATTCTGTGTTCTAGTGAGCTTAAGGCAATGTTCCACACGATAGCAATATAACCAGCAATTCTGTCTGATCACAATGCACTGATAACCACATTCCATTGTGATATGTTAAGAGAAAGATCTAGGAGGTGGCAATTTAATAATTCCCTTCTCCAGAACGCAGTTTTTGATGCAGAATTTAGAGCCAAACTGGCTGAGTTTATATCAATCAATATTAACTCAGTTTCTGACCCTGCATTTATTCGGCAGGCAACTAAAGGATTTATTAGAGATTTCAAATCTTCCTTCGCGGTCAACTTGAAGAGGAAAAGAGAGGCAAGGACTGCGGAGTTGGAAAAACACAGAAAATCTTTAGAGCAGTCTCTTAAGACTTGCTTTTCTAAATCTACACATACTCTTTTAACCACAAGTCGAATAGAGCTAGATGATCTGCCAAGAAGGAGAGCTGAATTCATAATGCACATAGTGAGGCAAAATTATTATTTTAATGGCTGAAAACCAAGCAAATTGTTTGCTCTAAAACAAAGCGAATCCAGAGCTACTATCAACAGCATTCGCACAGACCGAGGTATCTCAACAAATCCTAAAGATATCAGCGCCGCTTTTCAATCTGGTAACACTTTATAATAACCATCATTAATAATTGATAGTTAATTCACCTTTAATTAATTGTCATTTAACTGTTAGCAAACAGTCATTTTACTGTTAACAAACAATTAAATTAGCAAGCTGTGCTTGAAGCTGTTGTCCTGTGAGCCGCCTATCACGCAAGCTGTTGACTCTCAGAAACTTGTCTTCTGATTCTGTTATGGCTTTGGGTCTGCCAGACCTCTTCCTGTCAGAGTTTCCCCCAGTTTCTAAGTGCCTTTTGATGGTGAAGAATACTGTACTCACTGACACCTTGACTTTCTTCGCAATTTCTGGAGTTGACGGACATATGCGTGGTCAAAGCCCCGGCTGTGAACAGTTTAATTTCCTATAAGTTCTTCACAATAAAAGTCCTCAGTTATTTGGGTATTTGAATGTTTTTATTATGAAGCAGCAAAATCTGGAAATCTTGGGGATTCATTAGCAGTAACATAACGCGACTCCTATAAGCATTGTGCATTGTTACTTAGCAACAGCATTCTTTGACAAAAGCTGTCTAATCCGTTACAAGGAATGTTTTACAATCCAACCGCCACTGTGGCTGGTATACAAGGCAAAGTCACCCATCACTTTGAAAAAATACCCGCCATTGGCTGGTGGCGGGTGCTAATTTCCCACCCTGTCCTTATTATATTCTAATTATATATTTATTCAAATGGTTGTATGTCCCATGGAGCAGGGAGATTATGGCACTGTTACCCTAGACATGAGAATCCAGGCACTCTGCAGGAGGCCAGAGGAGATTTTAAGTTCATCCAAGACCATTTTCTTCATTAGTCTTTATGGTGTCTGATGTTACTGTAACACTACTGGTCCAGAATCACAGGAGACTATATGTCACCTTTTCTCCACCAGTGGGACTATACAAAAGGTTTTCCTTTCAAGAGCTTGGGTTGTGTACAAGAAAAGTTTCATATTTTTATACTAAATTGGATTAACCAAATTCTCTTAACGTAATAAAAGTATAAATCTCTTGTTTCAACTTCATGAATACCACCTGTTCATGAGTAGGTGTGCGTATGTGAGATGTGGCCATTAGCATAATTAACGCTAATAAACTAGCTACTTGCTCCACTCGAATTGTGGGCAATTTTTAATCACAAAAATCTTACCCAAGAGTAACAAAAAATAATCTTTCATTTAAAAATTGTTCAAATGTATCTGGTTGATAGTGTGCATTTGACTTCTAAGGAAAACTTACCACAGAGAGCTAGATATTAAGATAAGTACTTACTTTGCTTGGGTTCTGCTGCTTTTTCTGCTTTTTCCACTTCTGCTGTGTGTGTTTGCTGGATTTGCTGTGTTTTTTGTCAAGAATTGACATTCAAGAATAGTGGTTTTACTTAAAGTGACTGAAACGGCTTAGTTTCAATCTAGCTAAGTGTGAAGTGTGTAGTTGGGAGTGTAGTTTAACGACTGTCCAGGTGCTTTGTTGACTGATTAGCTGGGGGGGGCCTCGGCCAACACCAATCACCTCCTTTATTTAATATTGGCATTTGCGTGAAGTAGCAGCTTCAGCGGGAGAAGACTCAGAGGACAAAGACAAAGGAGTCTACTTAGGAGTCTTCGTGGAAGGCTAAGTGGGAAGTTAAGTGGGCTTGATATCTTCCTGATATCTAATATCTTACTTACACTGCTCGGTGTCTTTATCCGGAAATGTGCTGCTTCTCCATTCCTGTCCGTGTATCCTCTCAGAGATACTACAAACCTTGCATAAGTTCGCAACATTCCTGCAATCCGACCTCTCTTACCTATCCCAACCGCTCCACACACACTCAACACCAGGTCGCAGGTGGCCTGTGGAACTGCCAATCTGCCACTCACAAGACTGAGTTCATCTCTGGCTTTGCCAGCCTGCAATCACTTGACTTCCTTGATCTCACTGAGACCTGGATTATACCAACTAACACATCCACCCCTGCTGCCCTCTCTCTTCTGCCTACTCTTTCACCCACACACCCAGACCTACTGGTAGAGGCGGGGGTACAGGCCTACTGATTAACCCCAAGTGGAGATTTTCTCTCTACTCACTGCCACAGTTCACTCCACTCTCTTTTGAACTTCATGCTGTCACCATGAAGCATCCGGTATAACTACTCATTGTTGTTATCTACCACCCACCAGGTCCTCTGGGAGAGTTTTTGGAGGAGCTGGATGTCCTTCTTTCAAACATCCCTGAAACTGGCCCTCCGCTGATACTTCTGGGCGACTTCAACATCCAGACAGAGAAGTCAGCTGCCTTTCTAAACCTTCTCTCTTCTTTTGCCCTCTCACTCTCACCTTCCCCACCCACTCACAAAGGTGGCAACCACCTAGATCTCATATTCACCAGAAACTGCTCTACAACCAACCCCACTGTTACTCCACTCCATACCTCAGACCATTTCTTCATCTCTTTCTCTCTCCCACTCTCCCAAGCTCACAACCATATCTCAAGAGACACTATACCCACTCAAAACTGGGGTTAATCAGGGATCAGTCCTGGGTCCCCTCCTTTTCTCTCTGTACAACAACTCTCTCGGGTCATTCAGTCGCACAGCTTTTCTTATCACAGCTACGCAGATGACACCAAACTAATTCTCTCCTTTCCGGAGTCTGAAACTCAGGTAGCAGCACGTATCTCGGCCTGTCTGACTGATATTTCTTCTTGGATGTCCACACACCATCTGAAACTCAACCTTGACAAGACTGAGCTCCTTTTCCTTCCAGGCAAAGGCTCTCCTACCCAGGACCTGACTATAACAATTGACAACTCTGTCGTAGCCCGCACCCAGACCGCTAGAAACCTGGGTGTGACACTTGACGACCAACTAACCCTCACTGCCAACATCACTGCAACTACCCGATCGCGTAGATACATACTGCATAACATCAGAAGGATACGTCCCCTTCTCCGTCTTCTTCTCAGGTTCTGGTTCAGGCTCTAGTCATCTCACGTCTAAACTACTGCAACTCCTTGCTGATCGGCCTGCCTGCATGTGCCGTCTGGCCCCTGCAGCTCATTCAGAACGCAGCAGCTCGACTTGTCTTCAACCTCCCCAAGTTCTCTCACACTACACCGCTCCTCCGCTCTCTTCACTGGTTACCAGTTGCTGCCCGCATCCGCTTCAAGACACTAGTACTTGCATACAGGGCCACAAACGGATCAGCCCCAGCATACATACATCCAGGACATGGTCAAACCCTATACCCCAACCCGCCCAGTCCGCTCTGCATCAGCCAACCTGCTTGCTGCCCCCTCACAGCAAGGGAGAACTAATCACTCAACGAAATCCCTGTCCTGGCTCCTAAATGGTGGAATGAGCTCCCTATTGGCATCAGGATGGCCGAAAACCTGTGCATCTTCTGCCGAAGTCTAAAAATACATCTCTTCCGACTACACCATATTCATATGTGGCACGTAAGAAGAAATATGTTTGTCCGAGTAGTTCCTGCATGAAGCCCATTGTATTCACTGCAAAAAACAGGTCATCACTCAATGAAGAAAAATAATTTTCATAAACATCACTACTCTACACATTTCATTTGTCTTTCCAGCTCACATTGTGGAAGATGTTAAACTACTACAGCTCAGTGATTGCAGAGCAGCAGGCCAATAAAATACTGAGAAGCCTGATTTAGATTCAGGATGAAAGATTTCACCTTTTTTCACCAAACCAATAAGTAATGTTAGCCTCAATAATGCTAATTAAATTTTTATTTATTGGCTGTAATGGTTTTAAACACAATAAAACATCTTCCATGCCAGACACAGCTTTTCCTATGAGTTCATAAACTCTTTCTAAGAATACACCAAAAAAGAAACAGATGAAATCCTGCATATTAATACTGCACTTTAAACAATTAAGGATTATGGCTTTGCTAAGCTGAATACCTTCCTGTCTTTTTTTAACAAGATGCATCTAGTGAAATTGCCCGACACAGACATACATGCACGCACGCATGCACACATGCATGCGCACACACACACACACACACACACACACACACACACACACACACACACACACACACACACACACAAATTGTACATCAGTGAACTCCGGAGCCTTTAGCTCATGTGGAGCAATACACAAGGGGACAAAACTATTACATCATCTGCCTAAATCCATTTTCTCTAGCAGACACACACACACACACACACACACACACACACACACACACACACACACACAAAGATGAACCATGGACAAGCACGCACACACACAGAAACCCAGACATCCAATGCATGCAACCAAACTCACAAACAAGCATAGCCGAGATATGCAGGGACAAAAACATGGCAAATAGAGGATCACTCACACAGGAGCACAGACAGACTTACAGAAGAAAAGCCACAAAACAGGAAACGCATCCAAACCCTAAGAAACACACGCACACATACGCCAGCTCAGGTACCATCTCTCGCTTCATTTCTCACAGCCAATCTGCTGCTGCTACTTCCGTGACAGCAACTCTTTGATGACAGATGACGATAGATTGCTGTGAAAGTGTGTGTGTGTGTGTGTGTGTGTGTGTGTGTGTGTGTGTGTGTGTGTGTGTGTGTGTGTGTGTGTGTGTGTGTACAGATGTGTGGTTACTTTAAGGTAAATCGATGGATGTTGCTGAGGCCCTGTTTGTTTATCTGATGGTTTCAAAAAGTTTGTCCTTTTCAGCCTTCACCTTGTCTAATCAACATTACAACTACAACACTGAAAGATTCGTAGATTTTTAAGGAGATCAAACCACCACAAGTCAACATGACAAATAACAGAACACGTGTGACAGAGGAGGTATTATTTGTTAAAGTGTTGATGAATTTGCAGCCCGGGAAGCCCGTATGAAAATACAGAGAAAGGTATGAGACACACATTTGGATCTAGCCAACGATTTTGCAGCGGAAATGTGGAATACGTGAAACCAATTCCTACTGTGTACCATTACATCTGTCAGGCAACCTGGCAATGCAGACATAATAAATCACAACCCCAGTAGGCATAGATTTGGATTTATAAAATGTAAGCAACTGTAACTTAAACAACCAAAGTGTAAACAGGGCATAATTAAAGCAGAACGCAGGAGCACAGTGCATCATGGGTTAAGGGCTGCTCACTCCTGTTCATCGTCAAAATTGAATTTTCCTGCACCAGGACCAATCCCTGAAGCTCAAAGAAACTGTAGGACTGTCAAACTGGACAAACGTCAGAAAACCTTAGGGGATTTATAACCCATGTGTCAACAACATAAACATTTACACAGTTTAATTTAAAATATAAGAAAAAAATGTTTCTAAAGTTTCATCAGTGAAAACTTAATATTTAACTTTTGTGAACCTTAATGGCTACATTATACAGAATGTAGATCACTTGCATTATAATATCAAACAGAGACATAGATATCATTCAGTTCAAAAATAGAAAAAAAAAAAATTAAATGTCATAATTTAATGGTATTGTTGTATATTATTGTATTGTTGTAAATTACTGTAAGACTGAAAGATTGTATGCTATATTTGCATATCTATTTTACTTTGCCTCTCCGTGAACCATCACCTTATCGTGGTGGAGAGGTTTGTGTGTCTCTGTGAACCTGAGGGCTGTGTTGTCTGGAGCTTTGTGCTCCTGGTAGGGTCTCCCAAGGCAAAGTGGTCTCAGGTGAGGGGCCAGACAAAGAATGGTTCAAAACCCCAATGGAAAAACAAGGTAGAAATGGAGTGACCCTGCCCGGAGGAAGCCCGGGGCCCCCGTCTGGAGCCAGGCCCAGACGGCGGGCTTGTCGGGCGCAGCCTGGTGGCCGGGTTTGCCACGGAGCCCGGCCGGGCACAGCCCGAACAAGCTACGTGGCTCCCATCTCTCCAGCCCATGGGCCCACCACCTGTGGGAGGAACCGCTGGGGTCGGGTGCGCTGCCACATGGTTGGCAGTGAAGGTCAGGGGCCTCGACGGACCAGACCCGGGCAGCAGACGCTGGCTCTGGGGACGTGGAACGTCACCTCTCTGTGGGGGAAGGAGCCGGAACTGGTGCGGGAGGTGGAGCGCTACCGGTTAGATCTGGTGGGGCTTACCTCTAATAACAGTCTCGGTTCTGGAACCGTAGTCCTGGATAGGGTTGGACTCTTTTCTTCTCCGGAGTTGCGGCTCGGGGCGGCGCCGGGCGGGTGTGGGGATACTAACAAGCCCCGGCTGAGGCCGCTACGTTGGAGTTTACCCGGTGGACGAGAGGGTCGCCTCGGTTGTGGGGGGGAAAACTCTGACTGTTGTTTGTGCATATGCACCAAACAGGAGTTCGGAGTATTCGGCCTTCTTGGAGACCTTGAGTGGAGTCCTGCATGGGGCCCAGTGGGGGACTCCATTGTTCTGCGGGGGACTTTAGCAGCACGGGGCAATGATGGAGACACCTGAGAGGCGTGATTGGGAGGAACGGCCTCCCTGATCTAAACCAGAGTGGATGTTTGTTGTTGGACTTCTGTGCTAGTCATGGATTGTCTATAACGAACACCATGTTCGAACATAGGGATGCTCTATGTGTACCTGGTACCAGAGCACCCTAGGCCGAAGGTCAATGATCAATTTTATAATCGTTTCATCTGATCTGAGGCCGTATGTTTTGGACACTCGGGTGAAGAGAGGGGCAGAGCGGTCAACCGATCACCATCTGGTGGTGAGTTGGGTCAGGGGGTGGGGGAAGACTCTGGACAGACCTGGTGAGCCCAAACGTGTAGGCGGGTAAATTGGGAACGTCTGAGGAGGCCCCTGTCCAACGGACTTTCAACTCGCACCTCCGGCGGAGCTTTCCGGCATCCCTGTGGAGGCTGGGGGCATTGAACCCGAGTGGACAATGTTCAAAGTTTCCATTGCTGAAGCAGCGGCGGGGAGCTGTGGTCTTAGGGTCTTAGGTGCCTCAAGGGCGGTAACCCACGAACACCGTGGTGGACACCGGTGGTCAGGGAAGCCGTCCGACTGAAGAAGGAGTCTTTCCGGGATATGTTATCCCAGAGGACTCGGAGGCAGTTGCAGGGTACCGGAAGGGCCCGAGGGCTGCAGCCTCTGCCGTGAAAGAGGCAAAGCAGCGGGTGTGGGAGAAGTTTGGAGAAGACATGGAGAAGGATCTTTCGGTCGGCACCAAAGTGCTTCTGGAAAACTGTTCGCCACCTCAGGAGGGGGAAGCGGGGAACCATCCAAGCTGTGTACAGTAAGGATGGGACACTGTTGACCTCAACTGAGGAGGTAATAGGGCGGTGGAAGGAGCATTTTGAGGAACTCCTGAATCCGACTAATACGCCCTCTATGTTAGAGGCAGAGCTGGAGGATGACGGGGGATTGTCGTCGATTTCCCGGGCGGAAGTCACTGATGTAGTCAGAGGCGCGGGAAGTCATTTCCAGCAGGGGGTGCGGGGTGCTGGCGGGGGGGGGGTGGGGGGGTGGTGCGCAGAACAACTCTACCTCTGCCTCCCCACCCCACCACCCCCCTCCATGAAGTAGGCTACATACTGCTATATACTGCACAGCGAAATATATAGGCACTAAATCACATGCCAATCACTACTGGTCAAAAGATTCCTTTGCAGCGCGCCGGTTTAAATCCGACTCCGCGCCCTTTGCTGCGTGTTAATCCCTCTCTCTCTCCCCCGTTCCTGTCTATCCACTGTCACTATCGAATAAAAAATAATAAAAAGATGAATGACTAGTCCAGCTGAGCAGGCGTCAAGTATGCCTTTCCAGTTCAATAAACCAAGTACTGCCATCTGACTCACACATCACAAGACAGTGTTACAATTAATTAAATCATACCAAAGCGTTGTATGGCTCAAGACTATGGCGATATAGTATTCACTATAAATCACCCAAGCAGAAAGCACAATAGTAATTCTGAAACGTGATTGACTGAAGATACAACAATGCCATCACACAACACAGCTGAGTGAAGGTTGTTAAATAACAGTCACTTAGTCAGCTGCTACTTCACAAACTGCAAAAGCCAACATATAGGCGCCGCTGACCACTAAGTCTCACACAGGCCTATAGCAGCATCACAAAATTATGATGCAATACGTCTGATATGCATGGCTTTTCAATAAACTAAACTAAATATGTACATTATCTGGTCACACGGTCACAACAGATTATATTAACCTACTCAATTTACAGATAGCATAATAGCTCTTACCTTTAGAAGTTCTAATTTCTTGTCTTTTTCTTTGCAAAGTCGCAGATCAAATCCTCAAAGTCCAGCTCCCTCAGCAGCTCGCTAAACCCTACTACAGATGCGCTGCTGTGTGTTGGTAACTTTACAGGCAACGCAATAAATGTCTCCGGTGGACAGTGAATATAGAATCCACTCCCGTGGTACCGTTTCACCGTTGTGAAGGTGTCGGGTCAGTGCCTCGTTAGTGAGAGAGCGGGTCTTTCTACCGCCAGCCTCGTCCCCCCTCCGAGATGCTGGACATTTAGCCGCCCGATTCTGAAAGGCTGATATCCCTCTGGGTATAACTTCCTCCCGGACGGTCTCTGTAATCGGTCCCCGTAGTGCAGGGTCTTCAGAGATGATGGTACCTGAGGGGCCATTACCTTTGTCTTTTTCCACAACAACTTCGCTGAAGTTAACGTTAGCTACCGTTAGCTGTGGCAGATTGTAGCTGGTAGAAGGCAGCGATTCTTCCAAGCTAACGTTGGCTAGCTCCTCGACATCCTCCTCTTCGTCATCCCAGCTCTTTTTAAAAAGCTATTTATTCGCGGGACATTTTTTATAGCAGCCGCTTCTTTCTCTCCCTTTTCCACACTTTCACTCGCTGATACAACCCAATCTGACCGGGGATCAGTTACAAATTAATTCCACTCTTTCAATCTCAACTCGTTCTTAGAAAACTGATCTTGATTCAGTGCGATGTAAACAACCTGCTCTATGCCCACCCACCTTTATCTTTAGCCAATCTACACAGTGCATGCGGCCTTCTCCCAATCATTACATTAAACAACTTTTATTTTATTCTGATTGGATAATTATCACCATAATGATTAATGCCCATTGGGTAATACGGGCTTGATCGCAGTTTGCCAACAAGGGGTGCTGCCGCACCCCCAGCACCCCTACTTCCCGCGCCTATGGATGTAGTCAAACAACTCCACAGTGGCAAAGCCCCGGGGATTGATGAGATCCGTCCAGAAATGCTCAAGGCTCTGGGTGTGGAGGGGCTGTCCTGGTTGACACGTCTCTTCAACATTGCGTGGAAGTCTGGAACAGTGCCAAAGGAGTGGCAGACTGGGGTGGTGGTTCCCCTTTTTAAAAAGGGAGACCAGAGGGTGTGTGCCAATTACAGGGGTATCACACTTCTCAGCCTCCCTGGTAAAGTCTACTCCAAGGTGCTGGAAAGGAGGGTTCGGCCGATAGTCAAACCTCAGGTTGAGGAGGAACAAATCGCGATTCCGTCCTGGTCGGTGGAACAACGGACCAGCTCTTCACTCTCAGGATCCTGGAGGGGGCCTGGGAGTATGCCCAACCGGTCTACATGTGTTTTGTGGATTTGGAGAAGTATGGACCGGGTCCCCCGGGAGATACTGTGGGAGGTGCTGCGGGAGTATGGGGTGAGGGGGTCTCTACTCAGGGCCATCCAACTCTGTACGACCAAAGTGAGAGCTGTGTCCGGGTTCTCGGCAGTAAGTCGGACTCGTTTCAGGTGAGGGTTGGCCTCCGCCAGGGCTGCGCTTTGTCACCAATCCTGTTTGTAATATTTATGGACAGGATATCGAGGCGTAGTCGGGGTGGGGAGGGGTTGCAGTTCGGTGGGCTGGGGATCTCATCGCTGCTTTTTGCAGATGATGTGGTCCTGATGGCATCATCGGCCTGCGACCTTCAGCACTCACTGGATCGGTTCGCAGCCGAGTGTGAAGCGGTTGGGATGAGGATCAGCACCTCTAAATCGGAGGTCATGGTTCTCAGCAGGAAACCGATGGAATGCCTTCTCCAGGTAGGGAATGAGTCCTTACCCCAAGTGAAGGAGTTCAAGTACCTTGGGGTTTTGTTCGCGAGTGAGGGGACAATGGAGCGGGAGATTGGTCGGAGAATTGGCGCAGCGGGTGCGGTATTACATTCCATCTATCGCACCGTTGTGACGAAAAGAGAGCTGAGCCAGAAGGCAAAGCTCTCGATCTACCGGTCAGTTTTCGTTCCTACCCTCACCTATGGTCATGAAGGCTGGGTCATGACCAAAAGAACGAGATCCAGGGTACAAGCGGCCGAAATGGGTTTCCTCAGGAGGGTGGCTGGCGTCTCCCTTAGAGATAGGGTGAGAAGCTTAGTCATCCGTGAGGAGCTCGGAGTAGATTGTTCATACTTTTTAGTTCCCAAAGGAAAAGAAGCCAAGTTTTGATGGGATTAAAAGTTGCTGATGTCAAGTTTACTTTTTGTTTTGCGTCTTTTTTTTCAAGATATTGTAACCGAAATTGTGAAACTTTGTATCACATTTGCTGGTGGTTTGAAGCCATTAAAGGTCAACAATGAATAAAATGACAATGTTTAGTACTATGTTAAAGGTGTCACCCGTAATCACAAACTCAACAGATAATTATCACCAGACTCTGCAGTTCCCCTCAGCTCTACAGCGCATTTAGGCATCTTTCAGCTCATTGTTTTGGTTTTATGACCATCAACTTTATGTTTGTGATTGGCTTAGAGAACAACAACAAATAAGCCAGCCATTTTTCCCCCCTATACCAGAATGTTACCTCATGCAGTCAGACCTTTCTCCAGCACTGTGGATGTATGTCTGGAAATGCAAGACTAACAGAAACATGAATCCAAATGAATGCTAATGTTACTCTGTACCTACTGGATGTGTAAATAGGCAACTGGTTCGGTTGCTGACAAATTTAAATCAAAAGTTGAGAATAAGTCAATGTTGTGTTTACAGCTTGTTTTCACTGCCGCGGAGTGGCCAAGGAAATCTGCAAATGCCGGTTTAACAAGACATTACTGGAAAGATTTTCCAAGTTGGGAACCATCCCTGCCTATGTGACAGCCCACAGTGTTGCCCTGTTTGCTGGGTATGGTCACTGGTGGGAAATCTTCTCCACTTACACAAAGTGACAAGTCCAATCTGTCTACTGAACAGCAGGGAAAACTACTGTATTCAGACAAACCTTTATCATTCCCTTTGGTATACATTGTTTACATCCCATATGTAGACAGATTTACAGCAGCGCATGTACAGTTTTGTAAGTCAGAAAAGGATGAATAAAGTACTATTCTTATGATGTGAATGTAGCAAAAGCATCACAGACCACCTATGTTGGTGAATGTGAACATACTCAATGCAATGCAACTGACTGACCTTACAGGATTTCTGGTTATTGGGAGTTACAATTTGTCAAAATGTTATTGCAGTTGAAGGAGATATTGTTATTGTTTCTTAAAGAGGATCTCAAGTCAAATTCTTGAATAGTGTAAGTCCGAATTGACAGTTGACAGTTCTGACTTATTCAGTTCAGGGAAACAGCGGGCGATGATTCCTAATACCGCGCACAGGTCAGTGGACACCCCAAAATACCTCTTAGTGGCTTTTAGTGGTGCTCTGTATCCACACAACGTCACAAAGTGCAGTTTGTTTTATTTTTAGATATCAATTTTCAACTCTGGTTCAATGGAGTATATATTAAGTAGTGTCTGCTTTTGGATCTGGGATTTGCCACTAGGGGGAAATTCAATGTAGTTTTAGCAAATCCATACAGCAATATCAGAGACACACAGTAATTAAATAGTTTTAGAGCGTCAGTTTAACATCACCAACGGAAGAGACTCAAGGTTGCATAAAAATGTTTTGCCTCCTTTTATCTCTGTTTTGGTCCCCACCAACCCCTGAGTGAAATATCTGTCTCTCTAAATGCTGCACTTTCTTCACTTGCTAGTCATTAACTTTGACGATCAGCGTTTTGTTGCTGAGCAGGTAGTAAATCAATCAATCAATCAACTTTATTTGTCCCAATCATATGTTTTGTACAGTAGCATAAAATGGAACTTCTCAAGAACTTCAAAACTATACTTCATGTAAATAAACTTAGTTACTTTCCAACTCTGAAAACTGAAGTCTGAAATAAGTAATGAAACTATAATTGAATAAAATCAGTATGGTGTTACATACACATTATGTACGCACCTGGTGCCACATGGGGGCAAATGGGGCTTTGCCCCCTCAGTTGTATTTTCTGCCCCCTTGTTTCAACATCATACATCCATAAAACGTACTAACATAACACAATTACTAGAAGGCTAAGTTCTACTTGCCGTCTACATCGCATGGGGGCCTTCATCTATTAACAACAATGTAATCTGCAGCGATATCTGACACAGAGAGCGAGCGCTCCAGCCGTCCTCTCACTTCATTAATAAGTCTATGACTTTACACCTTAAAAAAAGCACTGCGGTCAAGCCAGCCTCCACTTCAAAATGAGCAGTCAAACTAGCCACCCCTATATTTCGCGGTGTGCGTATACACTTGCTATTACGGTGAAACTAAAAAGAGGGAATTTTCTGACGAAGGCAATTTCCCATTCATTTATTCTGTCTGCCTGTCTGTCTATCTGCCTGCCTGTCTGTCTGTCTGTCTGTCAGAAAGAAAGAAGGAAAGAAAGATTTTAGCACACCTCACAACCTCTGTGACAACTGCATGATATGCTGAATTCCAAAATAAGAGCCCCCCCAAAACTCATATTATTATTATACTATTATTATACATTATACTGTATTGTCTACACATTCAGAAAATCATAAAAAATAAAAGTCCTAGCTTCATGTCCGATGGAGAGGACTCCTTCTCAATGTGTGATCTACAATGTTTCAGGACATTCTGATGTTGTTTTCCAAAATAAGAGCCCCCCAAAACTCATATATTAGCTGTTTTGTCTACACATTCAGAAAGTTATAAAAATAAAAGTCCTAACTTCCACAGACCAATTTCATGTCCGATGGAGAGGACTCCTTCTCAATGTGTGATCTACAATGTTTCAGGACATTCTGATGTTGTTTTCCAAAATAAGAGCCCCCCAAAACTCATATATTAGCTGTTTTGTCCATACATTCAGAAAATCATAAAAATAAAAGTCCTAGCTTCCACAGACCACTTTCACATCAGATGGAGAGGACACCTTCTCAATGTGTGATCTACAATGTTTCAGGACATTCTGATGTTGTTTTCCAAAATAAGAGCCCCCCAAAACTCATATATACGCTGTTTTGTCTACACATTCAGAAAGTTATAAAAATAAAAGTCCTAGCTTCCACAGACCAATTTCACCTCAGATGGAGAGGACTCCTTCTCAATGTGTGATCTACAATGTTTCAGGACATTCTGATGTTGTTTTCCAAAATAAGAGCCCCCCCAAAACTCATATATTAGCTGTTTTGTCCATACATTCAGAAAATCATAAAAATAAAAGTCCTAGCTTCAACTGACCAATTTCACCTCAGATGGAGAGGACACCTTCTCAAGGTGTGATCTACAATGTTTCAGGACATTCTGATGTACAGTTTCAAAATAAAATATTTCGAATATGAGACAAATTAGATATGATTTTGGATTCAATTTAAAAGGAAACGCTATCAAACAATAAATCCACTTCAGGGTTATATTACACGACCCCATGGTGTGACTCATTCAGTATCAAGACATTCTGATGTACAGTTTCAAAATAAAAGCCTGTCAAAGTCTCAAATATGAGGCATATTTAGGCTGGTGACAAATGGTCAAAAAGGGCTTTAGTTTTTGAGATACCCCTACTGGAGGTAGAACTAAACCCAACAATGTTTTTCCTCATCCCTAGGGTCTCCCATATATGAAATTGATTCTTGGCTAAAGATATTTTACTGCTAAGATTGTTAAATTAACAGATATTGTTACACAACCCAAAACCAAAGAAGGACTAAAATATAGCCTGTCCGTATGGGAGTTAAGGCATCTAAACTAATGCAGATCAATCACACAAGCTCTGAGAGCTTTGAAACTTAGCATGTTTGTAGTCAGGAAGTTGCTTTACCTACTAGAAAAGACTGGATGTGAATATCATGATGTATGGAATAAATAAAGACATACCTAAAATAGGCGAACATGCAAAAAATTAATATCTATGCAGAATGTTTTCATTTACTTTGTGGTTACTTTGCCAGGGATTATAATAGAAACACATATGATTTCTTGTTGGAAAAGTGGGGTTGTGCTTAATCCAGCAATACCAAATGTGTAAATATAGCATGACAAATCAGGGTGTTCTTTCACTCAATGTATGATGTGTCTAAAATGAAAGAAGATGGAACACTGACATAATTTAGTCTCAAGTCCAAAGCCCATTATCAGTGGTATCATATGGCACCTTGTACTATATAGTCCATATGGAAACAAAGATTGAAATCGAAAGATAACACCTTACCATAGCACAAACAGGAGACCAGGAGTCAGGATTGCAGTTTGACCTTAATGAGCCTTTTAATAAAACTATAACTTAACACAATACAAATTAAATGACTGTCTTAAATCAAACAAATGGCAATCTAACAAAACAAACACTGTGAGGGGGAATGACCCCCCTCATCACTGAATCTCAAGCTCTTTCTAGCAGCAACCATTTGGAACATGAACTGCTTTTGGTAGTCATTCTGGGGGTTAGGCCATCTCCAGTGGCCACTTTGGGGAGGTCAGCTCCCCATGATGTTACCACTGCAACACACCACTGTCACTCATCCACATTGTCATCAGTGACAAAGTGGGTCATATTTGGATAGCCTGGGAAAAGGCAAGAGCAAGACTCTGTGCAGGTCAAGCCCACTGAAAGACACTGGCATTTGGTAGCATCGTTGCAGTTTCCATCTTTACAGTATAGTAGTGGGTGATGTCTCTAACTTCTTTAGGTGCTGGTGTCTTCTGTAACATCACAGGTTCAATGCACCCATCTTCTTTGAGCCTCCATCCTCTACCAACTGGGTTCCAGAGAAGAGGTTTGACCAGGTGGTTGTGACGCCACACTGCTGTTTGGTACAAGGCTCTTAGCACTTGTTGGCCCAGTACTGGCGATGTACAGTGCCTTGCGAAAGTATTCGGCCCCCTTGAACGTTTCGACCTTTTGCCACATTTCAGGCCTCAAACATAAAGATATAAAACTGTAATTTTTTGTGAAGAATCAACAACAAGTGGGTCCCAATTATGAAGTGGAACGAAATTCATTGGCTATTTCAAACTTTTTTAACAAATAAAAAACTGAAAAAGTGGGCGTGCAAAATTATTCAGCCCCTTTACTTTCAGTGCAGCAAACTCTCTCCAGAAGTTCAGTGAGGATCTCTGAATGATCCAATGTTGACCTAAATGACTAATGATGATAAATAGAATCCAGCTGTGTGTAATCAAGTCTCCGTATAAATGCACCTGCTCTGTGATAGTCTCAGAGGTCCGTGTAAAGCGCAGAGAGCATCATGAAGAACAAGGAACACACAAGCCAGGGTCGAGATACGCTGTTGTGGGAGAAGTTTAAAAAGCCGGATTTGGATACAAAAAGATTTCCCAAGCTTTAAACATCCCAAGGAGCACTGTGCAAGCGATAATATTGAAATGGAAGGAGTATCAGACCACTACAAATCTACGAAGACCCGGCCGTCCCTCTAAACTTTCAGCTCATACAATGAGAAGACTGATCAGAGATGCAGCCAAGAGGCCCATGATCACTCTGGATGAACTGCAGAGATCTACAGCTGAGGTGGGAGACTCTGTCCATAGGACAACAATCCGTCGTATACTGCACAAATCTGGCCTTTATGGAAGAGTGGCAAGAAGAAAGCCATTTCTTAAAGATATCCATAAAAAGTGTTGTTTAAAGTTTGCCAAAAGCCACCTGGGAGACACACCAAACATGTGGAAGAAGGTGCTGTGGTCAGATGAAACCAAAATCAAACTTTTTGGCAACAATGCAAAACGTTATGTTTGGCGTAAAAGCAACACAGCTCATCACCCTGAACACACCATCCCCACTGTCAAACATGGTGGTGGCAGCATCATGGTTTGGGCCTGCTTTTCTTCAGCAGGGACAGGGAAGATGGTTAAAATTGATGGGAAGATGGATGGAGCCAAATACAGGACCATTCTGGAAGAAAACCTGATGGAGTCTGCAAAAGACCTGAGACTGGGACGGAGATTTGTCTTCCAACAAGAAAATGATCCAAAACATAAAGCAAAATCTACAATGGAATGGTTCACAAATAAACATATCCAGGTGTTAGAATGGCCAAGTCAAAGTCCAGACCTGAATCCAATCGAGAATCTGTGGAAAGAACTGAAAACTGCTGTTCACAAACGCTCTCCATCCAACCTCACTGAGCTCGAGCTGTTTTGCAAGGAGGAATGGGCAAAAATGTCAGTCTCTCGATATGCAAAACTGATAGAGACATACCCCAGCCAAGCTTACAGCTGTAATCGCAGCAAAAGGTGGCGCTACAAAGTATTAACTTAAGGGGGCTGAATAATTTTGCACGCCCAATATTTCAGTTTTTTATTTGTTTAAAAGGTTTGAAATATCCAATAGATTCCGTTCCACTTCATGATTGTGTCCCACTTGTTGTTGATTCTTCACAAAAAATTACAGTTTTATATCTTTATGTTTGAGGCCTGAAATGTGGCAAAAGGTCGAAAAGTTCAAGGGGGCCGAATACTTTTGCAAGGCACTGTAGGTGCTGACAAAGCTACATACAGGGATATTCTTTAGCAAAACCTGTAACACTGTGCGTGATTTGAGGCTAGGACGGAGGTTCACCTTCCAGCAGGACAATGACCCCAAACACACCTCAATCCAATAGAAAATCTGTGGTCAGACTTAAAGATTGCTGTTCACAAGCGCAAACCATCCAACTTGAAGGAGCTGGAGCAGTTTTGCAATGAGGATTGGGATGATGTAGATGTGGCAAGCTCATAGAGACTTATCCAAAGCGACTTAGAGCTGTGATTCCCTCAAAAGGTGGCTCTACAAAGTATTGACTTTAGGGGGGTGAATAGTTATGCACATTGACTTTTTCTGTTTTTTATTTCTAAAAAATAATTTTATGTATATTTTTCTCATTTCACTTCACCAACTTAGACTATTGTGTTTTGATTCATCACATAACATTCAGATAAAAAAAACAACATTGAACTAAAGCCTGTAATGTAACAAAATAGGTAAAAAGCCAAGGGGGGTGAATACTTTTGCAAGGCACTGTACATGCAATACACCTTGCACAGTCACATTCTTGTCTAATTGTTGAATGTGATGATACAGATGTACTAGTTTTGCTGCTATACTATTCAAGCAAAGGGATGTTTGGATCCTCAGCAGTGTTTATGCACTCGGGACATGGCCTTAAGGAAAGATTTGTCCCTAGCTGATCGCTCAGAAGCTTGGAGCAGTGCTTTGTGATTGTTTACCTGCATGACACGCCCTCACAGGTTGTAACACCACAAGCAGTTTGTACAGAATTGGGAAGGCCACTGCCCTCACAAGACTGAAGACCCATCTTTGTAAGTTACAGGCAATTACTAAATGTGGACTCTCTGGTAGCCTGGAAGAGGCTTTGCCTGTGGCAAGAAGGTATGCCCTCCTTCTGTATGGCCAAAAGAAAAAGTTGGATGGACATCCAACCTGGATGTGCTGAGGTACAGATTAGCATCTACCAGAGATTCGTCAGCAGCAAATCTACCCCCAACAGAAGATGCTTTCCAGCATGTCTTCATGCTTTCCAGCTTTCCAGAATGTCTTGATACTTACTGGGTCACACTATGGGGTCGTGTTTTATTCTTATGATTTTCTGAATGTGTAGACAAAACAGCGTATATATGAGTTTTGGGGGGCTCTTATTTTGGAAAACAACATCAGAATGTCCTGAAACATTGTAGATCACACCTTGAGAAGGTGTCCTCTCCATCTGAGGTGAAATTGGTCTGTGGAAGCTAGGACTTTTATTTTTATAATTTTCTGAATGTATGGACAAAACAGCTAATATATGAGCTTTGGGGGGCTCTTATTTTGGAAAACAACATCAGAATGTCCTGAAACATTGTAGATCACACCTTGAGAAGGTGTCCTCTCCATCTGAGGTGAAATTGGTCTGTGGAAGCTAGGACTTTTATTTTTATGATTTTCTGAATGTGTAGACAAAACAGCGTATATATGAGTTTTGGGGGGCTCTTATTTTGGAATTCAGCATATCATGCAATGACAGGTTGTGAGGTGTGCTAAAATCTTTCTTTCTCTCTTTCTGACAGACAGACAGACAGGCAGGCAGACAGAATAAATGAATGGGAAATTGCCTTCGTCGGAAAATTCCCTTTTTAGTTTTGACGGTCTCACCGTAATAGCAAGTGTATACGCGCACCGCGAAATATAGGGGTGGCTAGTTTGACCGCTCATTTTGAAGTGGAGGCTGGCTTGACTGCAGTTAAACAAGCGCTCAGACCACCGCCGGTGGCCTAGCAACGCGTATTGTTTACATGTCTTTTGACAAGGCCGATGCATTATCAGAAGCTAGAGCAAGCTAGATTTGGACATAAGTGATGGAGAATATGATCGGGGAGAGATAAATGACCCGTCATTTTCATCTGATGACGAGGAGCGTGCAGCTCTCCCATAGCATCGCAGCGCAGCCGCCCTCAGACCCTGATGTGACAGGTGCCTCAGTTACAGTCAAGCAATAGCCTACACATCCTAGTTAGACGTAACTCGTGTAAAATTAGCAGTTTCCAACGTTAGCTTAACGTTACTGCACTAGCTAAACTTATTAGAAATATTTTATTTTTACATGTCAGCTCAACCATTACTGGACGGAAATGTCTACAACCGGGAGCACACACTGAGAGAGAGCAGTCACAGCCGTGTGTGTGTGTGTGTGTTTGATCTGTAACGTTAATGAAAGCCTAAAGCTTATAAACTGACTTTTAAATAGTTACTTTGTCAAGTAATTCAAGTCTCTGTATATATCTTATATATGTACCATGATAAGGAGTAGGAAAATAGCCTTTGTTTCGGTATATGCACCGTCTACATATAATGAAAGCTTTTTCCCGTGCCTAACCAATGAATTGCTCTCTCTCAATGAATATTCACTAATTATAGGGGGAGACATGAATGCAGTACTAGATTTAAATCAGGATAGATCAGGGGTCAATCACACCAAAGCCCAGAAACATATATCAGACATGTTCAAAGCAGTTGTGGCATCCCAGCATCTTACAGATATATGGAGGATGCACAATCCTACTAGGAAGGACTACACCTTCTTTTCCACACGTCACTTCACCCACTCCCGCATTGATTATATTTTGTGCTCCAGTGAACTTAAGGCAATGTTCCACACCATAGCAATAGAACCAGCAATTCTGTCTGACCACAATGCGCTGATAACTACTTTCTGTTGTGATATGTTAGGAGAAAGATCTAGGAGATGGCAATTTAATAATTCCCTTCTCCAGAACACAGCTTTTGATGCAGAATTTATATGAATTTATATCAATTAATACCGACTCAGTTCCTGATCCCGCATATACATGGCAAGCAACTAAAGGGTTTATTAGGGATTTCACATCCTCCTTAGCTGTCAACTTGAAGAGGAAAAGAGAGGCAAAGATTGCGGAGTTGGAAGAACGCTGTAAATCGTTAGAGCAATCTCTTAAGACTTGTTTTTCTAAATCTACACATACTCTTCTAGTCACAAATCGAGCAGAGCTAAATGATTTGCTATGAAGGAGAGCTGAATTCATAATGCACAGAGTGAGGCAAAATTACTAGTAAGTAAGTAATAAAAGAAGCCAAAAACCTCCCAACAATGTCAGCAGTTTTATCAGTGGACGCGGAAAAGGCTTTCGACCGCCTAGAGTGGAACTACTTGTGGCAAGTAATGGAGAGGCTTGTTTTGGTGCCAAATTCATTGACATGGTACGTACTTTATATGTGAATCCTACGGCCATAGTCTCAACCAATGGCTTGCACTCTCAGCCATTTCCCATTGAGTGGGGTTCGTGACAGGGATGCTTGCAATCTCTCTTGAACCGTTAGCCCAAGCCATAAGGCAAAATAAAATATGTAATGTCCAGATTAAATCCAATAGCAGCTCAATATCATTATTTGCGGACGATATTTTGTTGTACATTTCTGATCTTGAGGACTCTATTCCAAAAATTCTTAAGATCTTCAACGAATTTGGTTCAATCTCCGGCTATAAAATTAACTGGAATAAATCTAATCTTCTTTTGGCTTCAGCCAGTAGTTACAATACCAACCCAAAGCAAAATTGCATATTTGGACATCACCATACACGCATCCCTACAGCAAGTTATCCAGGACAACTATGAAACTATATTAAGTAGTATTCAAAGGGATCTGGCCAATTGGTCTGCACTGCCGGCATTACTACGGTCCAGGATTGCTGTTGTTAAAATGAAGATAGTTCCTCGTGTGAATTTCTTAGGTACAATGATCCCCTCATCCCCACTGATAAATTTCTGGAAGAAACTTGATACCTTAATTCGGCAGTTATATTTGGAATAATGAACAACCTAGGCTAAAATACTCTACCCTGCAACGTACCACAAACACAGGAGGCCTGGCCCTCCCCGATCTTAAAGTGTACCACAGAGCCTTTCAGCTACGGGCCCTCAGAGTGTGGATGGACTCCTTATCTACAATCCCATGGAGAGAAATAGAGCAAAACCTCACTGGAAGGCTAAGACTGTAAGACCTTGCCTTTACAGGTGGGTGTAACTCCAATACATGGCATTTGAACACCCCAATTTGGCACAACATACACTTAATGTCTGGTAACAAACCTTTTGTTTATAACCAGTGGAGTGACAGAGGTATTTATACTCTAGACCAGCTATTCAATGATGAAGGTATGTTAAGTTTTGAAGATCTGAGAGCTAGCTTTGAGGTTCCTAGGTCATCCTTCTTCCTTTATCTTCGCTTAAGATCAGCCCTAAAATGTTATGGGGGAACAGTCTTGAGATGCACCCAATCATTAAATGGCTTGTTGATTCTCCGGTGAGAGGATTAGTGTCCAGGAGTTATGCTAAATTGATGCAAGTATCTGTAGGAGAACTCCCAATACTAAAGAAATGGGAGCAAGAGTTGAGCTTGGAGGGGAACATAATTAATTGGGAGACAGTTTGGGACAACATTTCCCACTGTTCCAAGAACCCAAACCACCAGCAGATCCACCTCAACATATGCTATAGGACATATTGGACTCCTCAGAAGAGATACGTCTCTAAAGCCATTCCTACTCCCTATTGCACGTTCTGCCAACCTAAGCAAACTAGAACTTTTCTGCACATGGTCTGGGAGTGTGAACAGGTGCATGAGTTTTGGAATAAAACAACATCAATCATATCTGATGTGACAGGATGTTTAATTCCTACTGACCCGATTGTTTTGTTACTCAATGATGACTCTAAATTACATCTGCTTGGGAGACAGAAGAAAATTTGGCTAGCTAGATCAACCTTGACCAAGAAAATGATAGCTCAACGCTGCCTTCACGCTTTGTATAAAACAGTGGTTGGCGTATTTTCTGGACATAGTTATGCTTGAGCTCTCTACAGCAAAGATTAACAAAGCCAAGTCATCGACTATAGACCTATGGAAAAATGCAGCAGCACGTAGTATCGGTCCTAATGGCCTCAACATCACAAGAATTAGAGGAGAGTGACTAGGCAAGGTGTGATTTTTGTTGTTTTGTTTGTTTTGTTTTCCTCGAGACCGCAGAGGGTGGGTGAGGGTTTTGGTTCCTGTTCGATTGTATTTGTTTGTTATGTATGTTGTGTGTTAAATAATAATAATAAAAACATTGATCATAAAAAAAATTAACAACTTAACTGCTTCAAGACATGCCATATTTGCAAGTGCTGACCCTGCGGCAACGCAGATAAGGCCTGGGTAAATTAGTTAATTTCAGCCTACTTTATGAAAAATAAATTGCCCACTCGCAACTTTTACCAACCCCCTTAGTCACTTTACCCTGCGTCGGGCCTGATTATGTACATGGTGTTACTAACATTACAATACATGCAGTCAGATGATAGCAGATAGTATTCTTAATAGGGATGCACCGATTGTGAAATTCTGTGCTGACAATGATGTTTAAAATAACAACTTGGCCGATACCGATGTTTTGTTGTTTTTCCCCACTTTTGTGACAGAGAAACGAAGAAATCTTCATTGTAAAAATATAGGCTAACTGAACTGTTTTAAAGTAATTTATCGACTTCATTACACTTTCTTTGAATGAGCACAAATTAAATCATACAAATTAATGAAGCAAACTTTAATATATCCTTCTTTTACAAGAAAAATAACTGCTTCAAAAGCCCTTTTAGCCTGCTATACAACTATTTTTACCTACTTAATGACAATAATCTATCAGTACTTACGTAATGGTCGATATCTCTGCATTGCTTCAAGCTAGTATTGTTCTGATTGTTTAGCATGAAGGCTAACATCTTGGCATTTCCAAAGAGGGCTGTGCGATCATAGGCCTTCCAGAAGTTTGGTAATCCAGCCTGGAACTGCAGTGTCTTTTCGGAGACTTTGCACAACACAGAACAAACTAGGCAATCTCAACAAAATTATTTCTGGAATTCCATTCCTACTGTGTGAGGGAAGTTCAAAGCTCTAATATGCACATGAATTCCTATTAACTCAAGTGCACTCTCAAAAAAAAACATCACACACTTGTGTCGTCACATAAGTGAACTCTCACTCGCACACTCAGACTCGCACACGCTTATGCAAAAGCATAATCATAGTAGATTGTTATGGCACTTTAACTGATGATTTTTTAACATTGTGAACCTGCGTGTGTGAGAATCTGTATACTGTAGTGTGTGTAGCAGTATTGATTTTCCAGTAAAACACATGCCAAAACTGCTGCAGGATGCACCATGTGACTATGCAAAAACCAATACGTGAGCTGAGTGAATTTGATTGGCCCTGAGCACATGATGTGTGCTTGCCCTTACTGTGTCCCCTGTGGTGGCACACTACTCTTAGTGAATGAGTGAGTGTGTATGTGTGTGTGTGTGTGTGTGCATTAGTGTGTGTTTTATAAGACACATATGGTGTGAGTACAGAGTGCCATTTCATTACTGACTGTAGAGATCACAGACATTAATCTGATTAAGCGTGGTCGTCGTTATCCTTAACCTGATTTATACAGTATCAGTAACTGCCTCTACCCAGTGATGATGTTAAGATGATAAAGATGGCGATGTTGATGAAACTTAAGTCTCTGCAGTTCTTTAAAATACAGTAAAGAGAATAAAGTCTTAACTAATTAGTCTCTGCCCGTTATGTAAGCGTCTGAACTATAGAATCACGCTCATATACGCACAGAGTGAGTACAACATCTACACCGACAGTTTGTGCCAGTTAAGGATACATCACAGACTTATAAAGTTTCTAAAAAATAAAAAATAAAGTGATTTTACGGCAGAAGTCACCAACAGCACTTTACTTCAATCTTAAAATATAAGAAATAAAAACCACAGAGACTGTTCTCCACTGTTTTGACCTTTCATCTTAAGGTTCTGAGTGCTTACACTCAGGTCCTTGTTTTATAATGCCTCTGCAGCAAACTACCTTTGATGTTCACAGTGATTTTCATACAGCCATCTGAACCAACGGGTACACTAGTTTTTCAACATTTCCTTCTCACAAACCCAGAATCTAATATGGGTTGTTGAGTGCAGGGGCAGTTTACGGCTTCCTAACACATAAACTAGGTCTTGAACAGCATGTCTGATTATGCACAGTTATGAATATTTTATGTAGATATTTTTTCTTTGGGCTGGTAAGTAGACAGCGTGTGTGTGGGGAGGTCAGAACCACATGGGTTGACTTTGTTTTACCCAGGGGGAATAATTACCTTACTCAGTGAAAGCAATTGTTCAGTTTACACAGCAATGCAACTTCGGTCAAGCAGACAGGCATAATGAGGAAAATAAACTGTCATATGGAAATAGATTTACTTAATTGCTGCTGATTGTCAGACTGAATTTAACTGCAATTGAAATGTATGTTATTCAAGCACAATATCTTTTATGAATATTACTGTTTATCTGCCATACAAATATGTTGTGGCCTGAATTTAGCTGTTATTTGCATGCACTGAGTGAGCAGGATGAGCTGGCTGAGGTCAAATTCAGGATAAGCTGTTTAAACGTATCTTCACATTCCTATCACAGATAAGCAAAGAGAATATTTCAAACATCACCATGGAAACAAAAGAGACACACTACAACATGAGCTTATCTAGTGAAAAAATTAAGGTCATTTTAGGCTTGTATCACCATGCAGCTGTTATATCATCATACTCAGATGGCTCTTATGAGCTTCTCTTTCTTATTTGGTGATGAAATACAGCGTTGGCATTTACCAGTCAGCATAGGCAGTATTAAGCAAGCATTTTGTGGGGTATTTTGTCATTATGAGTAATCATTTTGGGATTGGGGAGATCTGAGTAAGAGAAGAGAGGAATCTGTAGAGATGAAGCAGGTCTGGATAAGCTCTAAGAAAGGAGACCAGGTTTTAGTGAATTGGTTTAAATTGTGGTCACTGATAACTTTTCGTCATGATGGTCCACAGATACTACCTGCAAAGTTTCAAGAAGATTGAAATCACAGCCTAGGAGGAGTTCGAAAGAATATAAAACACATGAAAAATGCATGAATTAAAAATGACTACTTTCCGGTTGGGCGGAGCTAATGAAGGTAAATTGGAAATATGTCTGCAATGATGAGAGCAATATGTGTAGTAAATCTGGTGAAAATCAGAGCAACTATGTCCAAGCTAAGGGCTTCCACGCATTAGGGAGCGCTATGGAGCCCGCTTACAGGTATGGGCCAAATTGCTGTACAATCTCGTAAATCTCCCAGGTGTAGGTATGTGGGCGCCAATTTTTGTGAGTTTTCCGAGTCCGTGAAAAATGTGCCCAAGGGCTAAAACCAATTAGGGGCGCTATAGAGCAACCATACCACTCCCAAGCCTAAATGTGAACTCAGATCAAAGAATTTACTATTCTTCACATGGCTGCCCACGTTTGAGAGTTTTCATGCATCCTAAAGTCCTCAAACAAGTGTTCGTAAAATTAACCTATGTTCCCTCAAAATTTGGTATATTAAAGTGATGGTTCGGAGTTATTTACCCTAGGGTCCTTTGCACCATGACCTCGAGCCAAACACCCCCCCAGAAGCTTTTTTCACCTGGGTCTAAACACTGGGCAAGTTAGCGTAGAGTAGCGTTAGCCGCTGAGTAGCTTAGCGCGGGGCTAATGGACCCACGTTTGTATCTCTTAAATGACCCCACTAATAATGCCCGAAATGATACCAAAGGTCTACACTAGTATATATAGGTTATGCTCTCATAAAACGATGGATTGGAAAGTTTGTAAGTACACCAGAAGTTTATGAACACTTGCCTGCTCTCTTCTGCTCTCTGTTGCTGTTGCTGCTGCTGCTGCTGCTACCTGCAGTTAGACGAGTGCTTAGGGCCGTCTATAAATTACTACACCGAAAAGAGATACAACAAAAATATGTATTAATTTAATGATTAAATAAGGTAATGTCTCCAAACTTACCTCAATTATTACTTGTCTCCTGCTAGTTATATTACAGCACTTACTTAGTAAAATAAGTTAAATTAAAAAATATTTTTGTTGCATCTCTTTTCGGTGTTGTAATTTGTAGATGTCCCTAAGCACTCGTCTCACAGCAGCAACAACAACAGCAGAGAGCAGAAGCCAGCAGGCAAGTGTTATTTACATAAACTTCTGGTGTACTTACAAACTTTCCAATCCATCGTTTTATGAGTGCATAACCTATATATACTAGTGTAGACCTTTGGTATCATTTCGGGCATTATTAGTGGGGTCATTTAAGAGATACAAACGTGGGTCCATTAGCCCCGCGCTAAGCTATTCAGCGGCTAACGCTACTCTACGCTAACTCGCCCAATGTTAGACCCAGGTGAAAAAAGCTTCTGGGGGGGTGTTTGGCTCGAGGTCATGGTGCAAAGGACCCTAGGGTGAATTACTCCGAACCATCACTTTAACTTCTCATTTTTTTCCGAATCATGGAGATCATCGCCAGATGGCAACGCCAGAGCCCAACCACTACTGAACTTTGTAGGTTTTGCCAGGTCTGACGTGTGTGCAAATGTTTGTGAGTTTTCCATCGTGCTAAGCCCCTCAAAAATGTGAGTGACGCATCGGAATAATAATAATCTGTACAAAAACAATAGATTCCTCGCACTTCGTGCTAGGCACCATTGGGTGCACTTTTGTGCCTGGGCCCTAATAATCTCTACAAAAACAATAGGTTCCTTGCACTTTCAGCCCCAATGGGGCCTTGCACTTTCATGCTCGGGTCCTAAAAATGGTGGTCGCCTAACAGAGAGATGGATGGGGAGAATATTGAAAATAGTAGTTTTTAAATATGTAACTTTTTGGGTTGAAATTAGTTTAGTTTTAGTAGTAAGGGAGAAGTGAGATTTTTAATACTGTCAGTAAGCTTACACAGATTGTTGATACCTCCCCCAGTTCTGTTTTCACTGCGTATGATTTTATGACGTTCTTTAAATCAAAGATTAACCAGATCAAAGAAAAAATCATCTGCCCATTGGCCGCATCTCATACAGAGGAAGAGGGTGCTATGTTCCCCCACTTTAGCATTCTCTCACAGTTCAATATCATCTTCCCTGAAGCATTAATGAATATAGTCTCTGCTTTAAAGCCTACAACATGCCAACTGGACCCAATACAATCCAGTCTCCTTAAAGGTCCCGTGACATGAAAATGTCACTTTATTATTTTTTTTAACATTAATATGAGTTCCCCCAGCCTGTCTATGGTCCCCCAGTGGCTAGAAATGGCGATAGGTTTTACTTTCATGTGATGATGGCCAAGCATCATTTCTACTACTCCTCGATCTGAGCACAGCTTTTGACACAATAGACCACACTTTACTTCTCGCCCGGCTTGAGAAAAATGTTGGGATGAAAGGGACAGTACTTTCTTGGTTTAATTCTTACTTATCCGGTACATCTCAGTGTGTCATTTTTAATAAATCCACTTCTGAACTGTGCGAGGTAGGCTGTGGTATACCACAAGTGTCAGTACTGGGCCCTATGTTGTTCTCCATCTATATGCTCCCTCTTGGTTCCATCAGCAGCAGCTTTGATGTTCAGTTTCATTGTTATGCAGATGACACACAGTTGTTCCTCTTCTACAAAATAACCATTCACAGATTCTTAAATTACAGACATGCCTGGCAAAAATTCAAAATTGGATGGGCAAGAATTTCCTGCTGCTTAATGCAGACAAAACAGAGCTGCTCATAGTGAGGCCAGCCAAAAGTAGCACCCCTGCGGAGAAACAAATTTTAACGATCACAGAGAGTGACACTGTTAAGAACCTAGGTGTCACCTTTGACCAGACTCTAACTTTCCGACTACATATAAAGGCTATCACTAGGACCGCCTTTTACCATCTAGGCAACATTTCTAGAATAAGACCAATGCTATCAATGCATGATGCAGAAATACTAATTCATGCATTTGTCTCATTACTGCAACTCACTGTTCTCAGCTCTCCCTGCCTGTATGACCAAAAGTCTCTAGCTCGTACAAAATGCGGCAGCCCAAGTTTTGACTAAGACAAAAACATTTAGCCATATTAAACCAGTTCTGGCTGCTCTACATTGGTTACCTGCGCAAGCCAGGGCTGATTTTAAAGTTCTTCTTTTGACTTACAAAGCCCTAAAAGGACTTGCGCCTACCTACCTAAGTGAGATACTTACACCATAAATCCCAGCACGCCCCCTTCGTTCTATGGATGCTGGTCTCCTGATCATCCCAAATATAAAAAAAGATCAGCTGGTCACCGGGCCTTTGCCTTTCATGCACCCTTCATTCTATGGATGCTGGTCTCCTGATCATCCCAAATATAAAAAAAGATCAGCTGACCGGGCTTTCCATCCAACGTTATGGAGGCAGGCTCAGTGGACATTTTTAAATCCATACTTAAAACATTTCTTTTTTCAAACCATTATGGACATGTTTTAAATCCATAACCTCTGAACCTTTGTTTTATTGTTTATTTTGTTATCCATTATCCTTCGTTATTTTATTTTATGTTTTAACAATCTTAACCTGTGTTGCTCCAATTATATTCCTTTTTGTGTTGTTGATTTTATATTTAATAGTTAACTTTGTCTTTTATATGTGCTAAATTGTTGTTGTGAAGTGTTCTGAGACCATGATCCATGGTGATATTTTACTATAAATAACAATAAATTTAATTGAATTGAAAGTTATGGAAATCGATTTGCTCTATTATGGTCTCTTTAAACTGTATGTATTGGTAGTGACAGCAGTGGGGTAAGTTTTATTTTGTTTAAAAAGTTCATAGGTCATGAAAGAGCTGCCACTGAAAAGGGGTCTCAGGCTAGTTACTATTTCTGTTTCCATTCAGGGAAGTTGATGTTTTCCTTATTGATTTTAAACATCCTTACAGATGGTCTGTTCAATATCAAGCTAGGCAGAATTGGAGTTGTTTGTCCAGTGTCAGATGAACGAAAGCTGTTGAGAGAGGACGTAGTGGTAGAAATTTGGTGCATCGAGCATGCCGTATTGTTTGGCTTTTGGGAGTGTAGTTATTTAGATTCTGGGCCTTTTACCTTTCCAGTAGAATACATTGACTGTTGAATTTAACCAGGTATTCTTTGATGCTATATAGCACGTGTCAAACTCAAGGCCCGAGGGCAAAAACCGGCCCCTCGCAGGTTTTGATCCAGCCCGCATTTCAATTTAGGTTCACAATAAATTTAGGCCCACCTAGTTTTTGTCGCTTTTGCCAAAGTTTTTGGTGCTTTTATTTTTTACATTTTTTGTGCTTTTTTTCAACATTTTTGACGCCTTTTACGGCGGTTTATGCGCTTTTTTCAATGCTTTAGGCACTTTGTTTTAAACTTTTGGATGCTTTACTCAATGTTTTGCCACTTTTTCAGAAGTTTTTGCACTTTTTACAATGTTTTTGTCACTTTCTGATGTTTTTGTCACTTTTTCAGACAATTTTGACGTTTTTTTAGGCCTTTTTCCAACTTTTTTTCACTTAAATAAACACGTCAATAATCTCTACATGTCTGGCCCTTGATGTGATTCTTATTTTCCAGTCTGTCCCTTAGGAAAACTGAGTTTGACACCCCTACTATATAGTAATGTAAAATTGAGTTTGAATATGTCAGTTGGGTTTGTTGAAACATGGATTCCAAGGTCTTTAATTGATTGATTGTTTGGAAATATGGTAGGTCCCCAACCTCAGCATCCCAGTTGGAATGGCTTAGATGCAGGAACTCTGACTTAGCCTAGTTAATAGAGTAGCCAGAAATCAGATTGTGGACTAATGGGAGGGAAGTTGAGGAATTTGATAGATATAATAAGATGCCATCAGCATATAGACTGATGTTATGGTGAGAATTGGTTTTAATGTCTGAAATGCTGTCATTCTGTCGTATGGCTGAGGCGAGTGGTTCTATGTAAAGGGCAAAAAGTAATGGTGATAATGGGCATCCTTGTTTAGTACCTCTGTTTAGGTTGAATGATCTAGATATTTGTCCTTTGGTGACTAGAGATGCTGAAGGTGGGGTATAGAATCTTAATCTAATTGATGAAGTAGGAGCCAAAGCCGAAATAGTTTAATAATGAGAAAAATGAAGATCAAAAGGCCAGTTTACCATGTCATATGTCTTTTCAGCATCTAATGCTGAAAAGGAATGGTGGCAGGATGTTTAACCTCTGTATCGGTTTTGGTTTTATATAGATTAATTATGTTGAATAATCTTTGCATGTTTTCTGAGGAATGTCTCCCTTTGTTGAAGCCAGTTTGATCCGTGTGTATCTTTTGAGCAAGACCCTTAACCCACAATTGTGCCACGGATCAGCAGATCAGACTGTGGTTGCACTGGGGAGCCTCCAGGTGTGAAAAGTGTAACTGTGTGAGTGTGAATAGGGCATTCCTGAAAAAAAAGGTTGACTTTCAGTGAAACCTCCCTGAGTAAAAACAAAAAATAAATTAAGGCTGCAAGCAGCATTGGACGGGTCCTCGCACCTCTGCGTGCATCGGGGTTACTGGTGGACGCCGCTCCTTGTGACCGTGCATTTGCAACCGTGAGTGGCAATTGAGTGACGCCCACAACATTGGACGAAAAGTTTTTCTTTTAATAACTTTTCATCTTTAACGTCTTAAGATGGCACAGACAAAATTTGGGAGTTGATCAGATGAACTCTCTAGGAGGAGTTAAAGTACGACGTAGAAATTGCCAAAATCACACTAATTTCAAACTTTCAATTCAAAATGGTGGTCTTCCTGTTGGGTTTAGGGTATGGCCAGTGATGCCACGTAACGCGTTACTTGTAATGCGTTTCTCTAATCTGACCACTTTTTTCAGTAACGAGTAATCTAACGCGTTACTATTTCCAAACCAGTAATCAGATTAAAGTTACTTATCCAAGTCACTGTGCGTTACTATTTTTGTCATTTTCCTTAGTAAAAATATATATTTTTGCTTTCTTCTTGTGTTTCATGGAGTGAAGTCACGTATGCGACAAGTCATGTTTTCAGCATGAGGACAGGTCACGTTTTCAGCATGTGGACAGTTCACGTGTACCACGCAGCGACACAAACGTAAACCACAATGGAGGGAGGAGAGAGATGCGCGCTTTCTAGCTGGAAATACAGTCACTATTTTGAGTTTGTGTCAGCTAAAGACGGCAATATTAAGGTTCGTTGTACACTCTGTGCTGGTGGCGACAAAGTGCTATCTAGCTACGAAAACACTACGTCAAATTTGAAGAAACATTTGGAGTCGCAGCACTGCAGTCAAACTTACAGAGCAAGTCCCAGCAGGTGGTGCGAAGCAGAGAGAAGGAGGTCCCCCACCACCCAAACAACAAAAGCTGGACATCGGTGCAAAACCAGTAAGTGGGGGAGAGTTGAAGAAGTTGGTCGGGCAGTAGGCCTATGTTGTAGCGGAAATGCTGCCCTTAAACACGGTTGACTCGCTCTCTTTCGTGCCATAATAAACCAGATCCCTACTACTGGCAACGCCGAGCTGCCTCACAGTAAACCGGTTGTCATTTTTATGTTGAGGCTGTGGGGGTGTTGTCGGCAGTTGCTGAATGTGACTAATAAAGTAACTTGTAATCTAACTTCGTTACTTTTAAAATCAAGTAACCTGTGAAGTAACTAAATTACTTTTATAATCAAGTAATCTGTAAAGTAACTAAGTTACTTTTTCAAAGTATCTGTGGCAACACTGGGTATGGCTCCCATTAGCTTTGTTGTACGTCTTGACATGCTACATATGTGTACCAAGTTTCGTTAGACTACGTTAAACGTACTGCAGGGGCTACATTTTTTTAACATTGTAGGGGGCGCTAGCAAGCCATTTTTGTGTGCCTATTGCCGAAACCCTTAAAATACATACATTTTCACCAGACTTGATGCGACTGCCAATTTTGGTGAGTTTTTGAGTATGTTAAGCCCCTCAAAAAGGCGATTCATTTGCCAGATAAAGAATAATAATTCGTCACTGTCAGCGCTCAGGCCCTAAATATTGAATGTAATCAGAGATTTTGCAGAATAGTCCAATATCAACATTCTGTTTGTGTTAAATCAACAGTTTATCTAGTATATCTAAACCACTTTATTTGGAGGTAAAACTGAAAGTGCAGCACACCCAAAATGTCAATAATAATCCCACAAGAAATGTGTCAACTATGCAACAAGTCCTCCAACAGTTAAAAATGACCAATACAAACTGACTTATTGTTAGCAATGTCACCCTGTTCTTAGATCTTAGCCATAAACTTGGTGAGTGCTGAATATTTATTACCGATAGGAATGATGGCCAAACTACAAAAATAAGACCCATCTTTCTGTAAAGCCATTTTTCCACTGGGGCTTAGGCAACTGCTGCAGTGAATCAAGCTTACTACTGAGTAGAATGCTTAGAGAGAAGAAAATGCAGCGGTTACACACACAACTGTGACTTCAAGTCCACATGACAGATCAGATACACAAATTGAAAGATACACACACACAAACACACACAGCAGTGAGTGAGTGATGGAGTGAAGGAGGGAGGTGAGCAGCTGCAGTGATACATGGTGAGTTGAAGGAGAGGAGGCCAAGCAGCTATAAATCCTCTCTCCCAGTCAACCCTTAAGAAGCAAGGGCTGATTACATTTTCTCTCCCCCTTCTCTTTTTTTAGATGCTACAGTAGATATGAGTCCCTGGTGCTTGCCTGTTGGCCTGTTTGGAGAATGAAACAACCTCCTGTGTGAGGAACTTATCATCTAGTTTTATAAAAAAAAAAAAACTCAACCCTACAAGTTTCATCAACTTGATTTTTCTCTCAAAAAGCTCACAAGCTGGATTGCTTTTTCTGTGTGCTGGATTTTCTAAATCAGCTGATTTTGAATTGAATAGTGGAACAATTTGAGACCAGGGGCCTCATTTATAAAACAGTGCGTAGATTCTATTCTGAAAGATTTTGTGCACCAAAAAGTCAGAATTTTCATTTATAACACCTTGCGGCGCACAACGGTACGGACTCTTCTCGTTATAAATACGGACGTGCGTTACCTTATGCGGTCATGCACGAGCCTCACGCTCCTCCCAAGGTCATCCCATATTTGTCCTAATAATGTCCATGTTAATCAATCAATGACTATTGCAGCCTTGTAAAGAAGCCCTTGGAAATGGAAAAATGGGGAAAAAACACGATTCAGTGATTGTGAGATCGAGCTGCTCCTAACAGAGGTAGAACATCGAAACAAAATCCTGTTTGGAGGCCTTAACCCTTGTGTGGTGTTCATATTTTTGTTACACATCCAATGTTCCTTGGTCTGGTGGACCCACCACATTATTAGGCTTTTAAATCAATACAGCCATAACAATTTATGTAAACATACTTAACAGATTTAGCTCAATTACCAATGATATATACATTATTTATGGTTGATATTTGCCATTTACCCCTGTGAGATCACATTTACGATCATATGATCACTTTCGTTTTTGTAAGAAAACAAGGAAATTCAATTATAAAAAAGGTACAAAATATAAACAAGATTTTTGATCATTATTGGTTCTTATTTCTTAGAACTTAAAGGGGTGATAGAATGATTATATAGGGTATTTCACACTGTTCCTTATGGTCTCCTAATGGGGTATGTAACATTGGTTGGGCTGAAAATGGCCTGGTTGATATTTTATTGGCCCTTATGCATCCCTGTGTTTTGGCCCTATTTGTAACGAGCTTTTCTTCCAAATATGGTATGGTTATGAATATTTAGAATAGCTGCGCGCTGATTAGTTGAGCGAATCCCCATACACACACATTAGAGACGTGTGCTGATTGGTTGAGCGAATCCCCATACACACACATTAGAGACGCGCGCTGATTGGTTGAGCGAATCCCCATACACACACATTAGAGAAGCGACAGAATCTCATATTCCAAACACTGCAATGTTTCATTACCAAATTCACTTCTGAGACTTTTTTATGCGAGAAATCAACTATATAAAGCTCAAATATGGGCCGTTTTACGAAAATTGATGGCTAATTGCAAATTTGGTAAGACGTGTCGGACTTTAGGAGCTCCACACAGTCTGCTGGGCTCCATACCCAGGGCAAAGTCACCCTTTGTGGATTACTGCACCACAGGGCTCCGCAGCCGGCTGCCGGCATAACTATAATATATTTACAGTTTGAATTTTGTCACGCCACTTATATCACAGCTACCCCAAGGTCTTACAAAGCTAACAAAAGCTAACAGTCCGATTTTAATTTAAGGCATTTTTATGAAGGTGAGGGGTCTTGTTAGAAGGAGCAGCTAGCTAGCTAGCTATATGTCCCATTGAATACAATGGGAAAATATTGCGGCTAACTAGCTACACTTTCGGCATAACTATAGTATATTTACAGTTTGAATTTCGTCACGGCATGTATATTACAGGTTCCCCAAGGTCTTACAAAGCTTAGTTAACACTTGTCCGATTTCGGATTTAATGCATTTTTGTGACTTTCAGAGGTCTCATTAGGAGGAGGCTAGCTAGCTCTCATTGATGGACTCCAGCTCACCGCGGACTCTATCAATGAGACTCGCAGACAAGAGGCGTTTATTTCCCCAATTGTTTGTTTAAATAACTCAACACACATATCTATTATAAGATTGCGGTACGAGATTGCGGGCGTAACAAGCTCGCTGACCGCGCTCTCAGTCACACATACCGGGCATTTAGCAGGAAGAGGGGAGGGAGAACAGCGAGCTGCAGGCCCTGGAGCTCTGTCAGGGCAGCAGCGTTTGGTAGTCCAGTCACCCAGAAAACGGTGAGTTGGAGTATGGAGAACCGTGGCGATGTAGCAACCCAGGCAGCACCGGCCGCTGAACTCCGACACACAGTCGGACAGAATTGCAATTAGCCATCCATTTTCGTAAAACGGCCCATATTTGAGCTTTACATAGTTGATTTCTCGCATAAAAAAGTTTCAGAAGTGAATTTTGTAATGGAATAGCAGAGATCTGCGCAACCTAGATTCAGAAGACTACCTGATCTCAGGTCAGTTGTGTAGCCTATGTAAATGTTAAGGTGTGACCATTCTCTTAATACATCCATGGGCGTGACAAAGGTACAGGTCTTGGTTACGTAAGTTTCCAGCTTTGTTGAGATTTGCCCGTTTTCAGCGGCAGTTTCAAAATATGAGATTTTCATAGTAAAGGGGTGTCAATGGGATTTTGAGCTTCTATCTAAGTCCTATTTACCAACCGAACTGTCGTTATTCAACTATGACAAGGTAAAATCGGTTTTGCATTCTATCACCCCTTTAATCAGAACAGGTGAAAGTGTTTGAAATGTAACAATTTTGTAACTTTGTGTGGAAATAGCAGGTGCAGAAAGACAACATTCCCACACACAGACAACTACCTACAATCAGACACACACAGAGACGCACAGACACATAGACAATGTATCTTGTTTGTGTTAATTTTGTGTTTAATTTTATTTTAGTGACAGAAAAAAAACTTCTTGTTCAAGGCAATGGACCCACAAAAGCACGACTGCGTTAAGTAAAATTCCAAAAGCTGTAATTGAAGCACAAACAAAAGTCACGGGCAACAGTTTCCAAATCAACAGGCAAATGTGAAGTCTAAAAACAGGCAATAATCAAACTCAACAGGAATTAGGAACACAAGAAACAAAGGTAACTAGGAAAACCACTCAAAAGCTGTTCACGGAAGAAGCAGATGATCTTGCACTGAGATGGGCTTATATACAAAAAGACAGGGGTGACAACAAGAGACAGGTGCAAAACATTAGGGCAGGGAAAGGTAATCACACAGGCGGGAAAGCAGACAAAGACCAGGAAGTGAACAGACCTGAAACGAGACAAGACGGTGAGTGTCAAAATAAAACAGGAAATGGAAAACCAAACAGAAAAACATGAAATGGACTAAAAACATAAACTTGACACAGGAGCAGGACGTGGCAAAAATTGGAGTGTAATAGGTGAAAGGCCACATTGTATGACAAACTAAATCCAGAAGAAGGATCAACTCTTTCCTTACTTTCTTTCTGTTGCATACGACTGGAGTCTTAGTTTTTAGTGTATTTGAATAAATACAGCAATTGCAGATCTAATGATGATAATGCTATGATGGTGATGATGACGATGGTGCAGTTATCGAGTGAGGAAGTTAAGTCAGGAAGTCAGCTTCTTTCACTCCCTCTTTCTCACGCTGTCAGTCTTTTCCACAGGTGACATTTCCTGTGTCTTCACTTCATATTAAGCCAATCAGGAAATAGAACTTCTTCCGTGCTTGTCTGACTTCTTTCTTTCAGCGCTGTCAATCAGTCTCTGCACGTCAACCCTGACCCTGAAATTCCAATTCAAGGGTTGGGATTGGGGGAGATCATTTGTTGCCTGTATTTGCCAACTTATGAAAATCATTTCAATCGCCGAAAAACCGCTGATTGTAGCGCACCCCTCTCTCTCTTCACATGTTTGTTACTTCTGTATACCTTCTCTTTAGTACATAGCCTACCTAAAGGGATTGAATGAATCGTCCCCTTAAGGAATATCAATTTTCTTCTTTTCCTTTGTAAACACAATGCAAATGTTCATTGGTCAACATACAGTGTAATTAAAATACGTTACTTTTCTTCCCTTACACAACATCTGGGGGGATGCACACAGATGTCTCTAGTTTACTGCAAGAAGCTAATTACCTGCACACTTCTGCATGTACAAATCCATGCTGTAATTGCCCTATAGATACATTAAGACGTACACACTGCATTGCATGATACTAAACAGACTCCATATTGTGTACCTTGTGCACACATGAATGCACTTTGAACATGAGGAGTGTTCTCATGTACATCAAAGTGCTTCTTACATGAAAATAATTAACCTTCCTAAAATACACCACCAAAGAAACATGCAACCTCTCACAGCCCCCACAGATTACAAGAAATACAAAGTGTGGCTAATTTGGATTATAAAAATCTATTTATTCAAGAGAGCTTCTGCCTTCTCGTATGATTTGTAACAGAGCCCTGCTATGCATAATGTATTTAATGTACAAGCTGAGGAAATATTTATGATCTGCATATGAAACCTCTCTCCCCCTCTCTGACTTGAGGTGTATAACAGCTCAGATAATGTGAGAGATGTTTAGCCAGGTTAGTTTGTTCACAGTCACAAAAACAATGTGAGCCAGAGCTGTAACTAAAACAGAGTTGTGTCAATCGCATCATTAAAGTTTATCTTCCTTGTATAATAAAGCTGCTTCCCTGTGTTTCTGACTGTCAGCATTGAGAAGAACGACAATGCTACCAATAGAAATGTTCAACATGACAGCAGGCGTCATTACACATTCTACCTGCAGTGCATAAGAGTCTCTGAGGTACAGATGCGTCATAAACGACCTAAAAAGAGGACGTACAACACTATGAGAAAAAGCAGGCATTTGGTAAAAGATTTGCATTTTGTTATGAAATGTTCCTTTCTTGCAGCACATTATTATTTACAGAGATTATTTAATAAAATCTCCACTGCCTTCCAGTGTCAGAATGTTCTCATGGTTCTGGTTTAAATCTGTGTGGGATGTGATAGCCAAACCTCCAACATCTTGTCAGGGTGAAATGCTCCAGCAGTGCATAATCAAAGAGGCACAAAGAAGTACAGAATGGAGTGCAGCTGAGCAGATTGATGCAAAATGAGCCACTGCTGCTTTAACACTGAGAAAATGTGTGGGGATGATGCAGTGCTTGCCCCCCTTCTGCCCATGGGACCACATGCAGGATCTTTTGCCTAGGATCAATTCCAGCTAGAATCCTTCTCTTAGATGGACCGCTACACCTCTGATCATCTGAGCTCCTCAGATTAAGGAAAAAAATGGGGCAGTATGGTGACGCAAGGACAGATGATGTCTGAGCATGAGCAGCTGGCATAAATTAAAGCTGCAACATGAAACGTTTATACTTCAGTGCATTTACATGCAGTTTAAAAAGCTGATTATATTCAGGTTAAGGCAATACCCCAATTTCTCAAACGCCATGTAAACACCTTACCCCAGTTAAAATCGGAGTTCTCATAACCCGGTTAACAGAGGTAAAGAACTCCTTCAGTAACAGGGTTATTCCGGTTATTCCTTAAGCGTCTGCGCATGCTTCCAATGCACCCACTCTCCTGGAGTGGTTATTGAACCGGACATAATTCGTCAGCGTGCTGAGTTGTAGTCGTTGCTATGACACCATACAAAAAAACAACGTTACCCGAATCAGTGGGCCATCGGTAGCAAAAAGCCTGCGTTCCGTCTGTTTTTTAGCTAACGAAGTTAGCTTACTAATTTCACCCGACACAGGTTACAGATAACGTTATAATGAGCCGAACAAGTTGTCGGTCATCTGGCGGGAACACTATTGTCCTACGCTGTGAGGAAACAGTAAGTTGTTAAATTTTACTAATTTAGTGATCGGTCTGTGTAATTTTGACGCATTATTATGGATCCCTACGAAGCAGGCCCATTAGTTGGGGTTAGGCATTGACCTTGAGTGATTAAGGTTAGGCTAGCCGATTGGTCAGGGGATAGGACCTGAACAAATCGGGTTACGTTACCTAGTATAAGCATGGACGCCTGGCCAATAGTAGCGAATGCTATTGAAGGGCGGGTCTTGCCTAGAAGTTGCGTGGGTTCCATAATAACACAATTTTGACATAGGTCAACTGGAAGAAAAAGCGCTGTGCGTTGGCAGAGCGCCACATATTGTACCAGAGATAGAGTTACTCCTGCCATTTTCCCCATTCTTCCCCGCTCATGTATACGGGGAAAACTGGCATGTCCCGGTTATTCACTTAACCAAACCCAGTTATTCACTTAACCGGGGTAAGACCATACCCCGGTTACTGCTAGTGTGAGGCTGAGTTAACCAGCAACTGTAAAGCCTCAATAAGTGAGGCAGCCAAAAGCAATCCTGACACTAATAGTGTTTTGAAACATTTCACTTCTCTCTACTTCTTTCTTCTGTAGTTATTGCTATATGTTCACTGCTCTGTGGCCGAAGCCAGCCGGCCATATAGCTGCTTCTACAACAAATGGTTCATACAACCAAACATCCCAGCCAAGCCAAGTCCATGCAAATATGGGAATTTATGTGATTATGGAATAATTATTAATGCATACTATACCAGCCCTGGAAAATACTTGCTTTTAATTGACTGTAATGTGTCTATTATGCAAGGTTCAAACTACACAATATATATATATACGTATATATACTTTTAAGATTTTTGGGGGGGCTTTTGTGGCCTTTATAAAACAGCTTGAAAAGAGGAAAGGGCAGAGAGAGGGGGGACAACATGCAGCAAAGGGCCGCGGGTTGGGCCTGAACCCACAGCTGCTGCCAAGGACCCAGCCCACATGGGTCGCACTCTCCACTGGGCGAGCTAGATGTCGCCCCCAAACTACACCATAATTTTGTCTGTTACAATGGTCACTCTATCAGATTAGGCATTTATAGAGTCATAAATCCTTGAATCAACAATTCTTCTGTGCAGGTGCATTGGAAAATATCACAGACTCCCTGGGACCGAAACGTTAGTTTCCTTAAGAAATGGTGATGCTGTAGCAAGAGCAGAGTGAAGGATTTTCCTTTTTTCAATTCTGTAATTTCTGTATTAAACAGCGGACAGATATATTGTTTAATTTTTTAACAAAGCCAAGTCATTTCCTTAACAGCTTTCATTTTTAGCAAACATCTGTCAAACAACACTAAATAGTGCTTTTTTGGGGGACTATTTTCCACAACAGATTAATACACTTTTGATGCACTTGTGGCAGCAGGGCAATGTGTGTATGTAAATAAACTACAGTGGGGGCGCCTCTGACCTGCAGCCCTTTGCTACATGTCATTCCTCCTTTCTCTCACCTTTCACATCTTCAGCTGTCCTGCATTATCAAGGCCTAAAGTGCCCCAAAAAATCTTTAAATAAAAATAAAATACAGTGAGTGTGTGTGTGTGTGTGTGTGTGTGTGTGTGTGTGTGTGTGTGTGTGTGTGTGTGTGTTCATGTTAATAAAGGAACAGTGTGACTCAACATTTGAGCTATACGTCAGGCTTTGACAACACAGACAATACTGCCCTTGGGAGTAAGATCAGTTCATTGATGGTTTTTGTCTTGTCATGGAATTTGTTAATAGTAATAAAAATACAGGCTATCACCAGCCTTATTCTCCAATCATAATCAAAGACTGCCTTGAATTAAAAAAAAGATTACTTTTAGGTTGTCTTTGTTTTGTTTTGTTTAATAGTTAAGTGACTGTTTTGTTGCATATTATTGCTTATACAATATATGGATCGTAAGTGTTGCCATGCCTGTAGCATACTTGGTGAAGCACTGTGCTTTATTTTTCAGTGTTAGGTGACATAACCTTCCTAATACACTTAAGATACATGCTTTGACAAAAAATTAATTCAGCAGAAATGAACTGTGGCTTCAACAACCTTTCGAATTGAATTTTGGAAATGTTATTTACTTCAGCGCTGAAGAGGACACAGTGGAACATGCTGCCATTCATTCAATATGTCTAGGTTTCTAAACCGTAGACGATCGTGTCTGAGCGAGAATCCTTATGAAGCCAAGTAGCTGACATCAAATGAAGCAGGTTGTAGCACAGCAAGTGTTCTCATCTGTCGACCATCATCATCTCACAGTCTCTATGCATTAAACAGGAGTTTGGTGCTTTGTGCACCATGAACCTTGTGAAATTTGCTGCAATTATGAGTCAAATACTAAAAATTGACATATGCAGGAAAATACACAGTAAAAGCATTCTCCTTTCACATTTAGTAAATCTCTGCAAAGATAGATATTTATAGATGTTATCCTTTACATGATCGAATGCAAAAGCAGATTCGGAATGAGTCATTGTGACACAATGCTGTTTCCAAATCAGCTTTAACAGTGTAAAAGCTCTGCATATCCATATCTCATCAAGTTCACTATGTGTGACTGTACTGATATGAAGCAGCAACATGCAATATAACACCCTCTTAATGCCAATCTTTACTCTGAGCTGAAATTGTATTGACCCTGTAATCACAATTTAATTCAACATCAGTAAGTCTGAATCTGACTGATTGCCCGCTTTCTTTCTTTATTGATTTCTTTCTTACTTACTTTCTTTCTCTCTTGTATAGGCAGGTAACAACAACTGTAACACTACTTTTCTTCTTACTAGATGCAAGAAACTTTTTCTGGGCAGACACTCAACTTTTAATCAGTTTCACAGAGCGCAGATTCTCAGAGTTCTGATCCTCAGCCAACTCCTGCGTGCTCAGAAACCTCAGGAGACAGAAAGAAGCCAGAACATGCTGCAACTAATCAGCAAAATCGATCTCTTTAATTGATGGCAGCAGATAAATGATGATCAGCAAAGGATTTATTTGTGACTTTGTGGCCTGCCATTCAATTCCTCACTGTTCCGGCCAGGTTATTTGACTCTATGGGTGAGTCTGATTCCTTTTCAGCACCTTTTTGGCAACTAAAATGTTCACTTCCATGTATCGGGGTGGTGGCAGAAATCTCACATACCTCAAAAGGCAAATTAAACTCAAACTATTTGCATGGCAAAATACCACTAGAAATAAGTGCATACATTTGCTTTTGATTAACATTTTGGTGAAATGACCCTTTGACATTGTTGCCCATGATTAAAAATAGTAGCTAGACTGGTTGCCAGTGTCTTTTGTGAAATGCCATTCATAGAGGCGGTAAGATGAAATGCGAACCCCAAGTTGACAAATGGGTTTGGACATTTATTTTCATACTTTTTAGGTATGTTTACTTCTTTTTTTATCAGATCATTCTTGACTTAGATCAGAATTTTGTGCTTGTTTCATGGACAGTATTTCCTTATAATGTATGTTCTTTAATTTGTATGCTGTTTTTAGTAATTATATTATATTAGACTATCTAGATAGATATAAACACAAAAGCTGTGAGAAATGGCTCTCTTTATTACAGATTCATGGAAGGAAAGATATTTTGCTCCTGTTCATTTTGAACAAATTAGTTACTGGCTGCAGCCCAATCATTTAATCTTCCTTTATTGCCCAGAGCCCTCTGGACACCTCTGGTACATCTAAATTATGTGTTTACCTCCAAATGTGTGTAATAGATGTCAAGTATAGAAAGTGGTGACAAAAGGGTCACATACACAAATGATGTTTAATTCTAAGAAAACGACAGTCCAATGTGGTAAGTGACTCAGAGATGACCAGAAAGCCAGATATTTAGCAGCTGGGAGGGTTTAAGGTCAGTTCAAACCCACAAATCAGTGCTTTAGAGAATGGTTTATCTGCACTGGTGTGTCATCTGACGCTGATTATTGGGCAACAGACTCTAACCTGGCACTTACTCAGATGTTATTTCAATCTCTGACTGACAAACACAGACACACAGTGAGAAAAGTACTAGCTGCAGATCTGTTCCCATGGTAACATGGACCAATAGATCTCAGCTATTGACTGAGGATGAAGATCCTTGTAGACCTATTTAAGAAAACACACACACACACACACACACACACACACACACACAGCCTCCAAAACATCCTTTTTTGTTATAAATGGAGATGGAGAATACAAAAAAAGGTTTTCTCTCTGAAATACCTGAAACAGCTGAATGCTCGAGAAACCAGGTAAGAGAGAGAAAGTCAAATCTCCCCAAGCCATGCTATGGAAAAGCTCGCTCTGGCACGCAGTATGATATAAAAGAGGATATGCTGTGTGTGAGTGGGCGATTTGCTTAGATTTAACTGGGGAGGCTGGGCAGATAAACTGTCTTTTTCCAAATCATTTGGCAATCTTCTCCATATTCTGTATTTCTGCTTTTATTCTCAAATCTGTGCTTAACAAGGGAGTATGCATTTAATACATTTGTGCTTATCATAGGGGCACAGTCTTTCCTTATTACCCTCAAATAACACCCTGAATAGTGTTGGACTGTGTTATTACGTTTCAGTATTTCATTGTTTTCCAATTTGAGAGTTAATGAGAAAGGTTGCTGAGGTGGCACTGAGGGAATCTTCTTCTGACTTTCTAACTCTCAGTGTAAGTTAGCCAGTCAATCACTTATATAATTATCAAAATATAAAATAGCAGCAAGCCAACAAAGCAGCCAGTAAAACGTTCAACAATTTAATCAGAGCTGTGATTTGAATCAAAAACAGAAAAAGGACCATTTGTTCTGCTTTTGTCCTAAATTACACAATTTTGGAAAATGAGAGTGATCAGTTTCTTATTTTATAAAGTATTGAGTATCCTGGGTGTTTGTACATGAGGTGTTTAGGCAGGATAGATTATTGTGAGGCACCAAATTATATTTGCCTAAGAAGGTATTATTTGTTGTCCATAAAATGTAAAATAAATGTAATGTTGATTAGTGTACTTAAAAACAAAAGAAGAAAGCTTATATCCTATTTTTTTCTTTTCTTTTCAGTTTGGGTGGGGGTTGACATTGCTTTTTTGTATTTGTGGATAACTTGTATTGTGACAGCTACGATACGTATATGTAATGTAATATTTTTGTGTTGTTGTGGTTTTATTGGATCATTATAATTGAGAAAAGCTAATTTTTTTAACTTCTGCAGCACCATGTCTAACACTGAAAACCTTCCACAGTTGTCTGTGAAATGTGGCATGAGTGAAACACAGTCATTATTCCTGGAAAGAGACAAGACATTTGACATTTAAGTTTTTCAAATGTCATCTTCAGTGCTGCCAGCACCAACATTAAAATTCCATTTAGCTCCAGTGTGAGTTGGCATTAGAAGTCTGAGAGGCCAACATCTCCAAACCTCTGCAAATAAAACTAAAAACTAAATCTAAACTTGCAAACTATCTATATTGCTAGTTACCAATAGCCTATGGTTAAGTGAAAAAATGTTGTTATTGTTATTTTTTTTAAATAATGTGGGTGAATAAATCCTTTAATAGCCAGTTGCATCTCTGAGCAACTCTGGACCTGGCTTAATTAGATTCCAAATGAATCTTGGACGCATTTACATCTCCATTTTTTGCAGGTCTACTTCTTGTAAAGGATGCTTTATTACTTTGGGTGTATACTTATGTCAATTGTATATAGGCCTACTTGACTATCCTTGATGTTAAATTGTTTTCAAGAAGGTGTCAAAAATCTAATCAATCTTTAAGAATTCTAAACTTGACTATGTGCAGTCATGGCCTCCAAAGTTGAACCAATGCAAAATTAAACGCAAATGACAAACAGTGACGCCTCGAGGTTGGTTGTGGTTGAGGTTATGCAGCCAGAAAGCTCAGTTGAGCACCGTCCAGTGCTTCAAAAAACATGAAATATATTCCTTTAATGATATATCTTAGGGAATCAAATACTACAAAAATAATAATCAAAAGAGGGATGTCAAAAGAGGGATCAAAAGATAAATTGCATTTTGTAGTCAATATTATATAAAAATTATTACAAACCCCTGTCTGTTTACTGAAGTACAATAATGTCCTGTCCTCTGTACTCAAAGCAATATGACTGAAATATGTAAACGTCTTTGCTGCTATTTATGTCTATATATGTCGTCTTTTGCTGTTTTCTTCGGATGGCTGTGGAGACACGGAGATCATAAATTATTAATATGTGCCACTATGAAACGTCCCCTATGGATGGTGTTCGAGAGTGACGACCTCGGGCCTCAATGCTCCATGAATGAATTAAAAGTTCCCTCCTTGATGCAAAAACGGCGGCGGCGGCGCAGCGCTGCGGTCCAGCTGTGTGCTCCGGTTGCGTGTTTGGGGACGTGACTTCGGTTAGGGCCTGTGTGCTACTACACTGATTATTTAAATACAACATAGACATATATAAAGTGCAGTCAGAACATCAATCCCCTCAGAGAACATCCCCAGACGCGTCTAAAAGGACAGCCATATGGCCTAGAACACAGCTGTTGTTTTATCACGTATCAACAGAGGTGAAATCTTCCACACACTGATATTCTCCTAAACTGGCAAATCAAGAACTGCATAAGGCTAATAATATGGTAAATCAAGCGAGCTTGAGACTGTAATGGGAGTATGAACATCCAGCGCCACTCAAGCTGCTGGACTTGTGGTGTTTAAATGGTTTATTTGTATGATTAATCTTACAGGTTGGATAATAAACACAGCATCAGTGGCTTACCGTCAGCGGCCAAGGAGCTCTGCAGCATCAGCATCAGCACCGCGCCGATGGTCACAAACCACCGAGCCAGCATCCCAAACAGCGCTCGCGTCCTCTTCCCGTTACTTGGCGAACAGACGGCCACCATCCCCGCATTCAGGATCCATGCCCTCGGAGAGGAAGAGCGGAGGTCTCCTTTATTTTTTACCCCTCCAACCCCGGGGTCACTGCTGCCGCTGTTGGAGAGGAGCACATGTTTTGGAGCCATTGGTCAACCAATTAATCCTGAAGGGAAAACAAACGGCGCTGCTGTGGCGAAAGGCATCCGATAAACCTGCCCCTGGTGCGGACAAGCAGGGCTCCGCTCTCCATGAGCCTGATGGAGGCTGTGTGGATTAATAAAGGAAACAAAGAGATTTTTCTTTTTCGTTTGCGCGTCTCACTGTGTCTGTGTATACGCGCGCTGTGTGTGAGGTCTGTTGTCCCTACTGCGACCGCAAAAAGCGCTGTCCAAATCTCCGCTTGCAGCTGCATCAATACGAAGATACAATACCGGAAAACAGCCTATGCTGTCTTCAAAGTAAAAGCGTTCAATTTCTCTGGAAGTGCATTTGACATAGGGGCACTTCAACTGTTCTGTTCAGTAGCCTAAATTATATCAGCTTAACAGTTCTAGGCTATATAGTCTTCCGTAGTTCTGGGCAGTTTTTAGTTTGAGAAGATCGTGATTAGGATTATATGGCTTTGAGACACATTTCTTAAAATTACAAACTTGGGGCATGGAGTTTGAAAGAGGTAGGAGTTTTCTAGGCAGGTATGCTCAAGCACAAAACAACGCCATAAAGCTGCTGCCTGCATCAAGGGGAAATTATCTATATAGTTATCTGATTATTTGTTGTTAAAGACCCATGGTTCCTACTCAGATGTTTTATAATGTTAATGAGCATGATATTATGCCCCTATGCCAAAGACTTGGCTGAAGGCGAATGAACTATGTGATCATTGATCTTTTTATAACGTGGAATGTATATTTGTATTTTGATCTATGTGTTAGTACTGCTTGTTACATGTTGTTTGTTGTTAGGTTTTTATCTGTTTTGATGGTATTGTCTGTGTTGTTTATATTGTCTATATTGTCGTTTTATCTCCCTTGCCCAGGGACCACAGATGTAAATTAGCTGTATAGCTAACTCTGGTACAGGGCCTGAACTGTGCATGGTCCCTGACAAATAAAATACAAAAATGCTAAAAGAATTATCAGTTTACCTGCTTACACATCCTGCCAATGTGTTCATCTTCATTTATAAACTAAAGCATACAATCCAGATTTGCTTGTAAAATACAATAAAATATTGTCGTCCGTCCGTATAATAATTGTTGGCATGTTTTTATACATCATGTTTTAATGTTAAATATTTACATGTGGCACACTGAATCCTTATTGTATCTGTGGATGGCTACCTTAGTGACTACCTTACCTATAGGCCACTTAGCATATCATTAATGTATTTTTTTCACTAGTAGGCTGATTTATGTTTGCTAATAATATTTTGGATTCATGTTAAGATGTTTACATTTTTGAAAAAACTTATTATAAATAATAAAAATGTGGTAGCCCCCCTACAGTAGGAGACCCCCTGTTGAAGATCCCTGGGCTAGATCACTAACTTTGCACTGAAGAAATGTTTGTAGCCTACCTTAACTTAAAAAAAAGTGTTAGTAAAAAGGCAATAGGCCTAATTCTTTTGTGGCAAGATAAAAAATAAATAAATTGCATGGTAAAATGCCTAACTTCCTGTCTTGTTTCTGCTAGTTTTGGCTAGCTTGACGCAGCTTCTAGTAGGTAGAAACAGACTGCGTGTTTGGTGTAATTATGGTTAAAATGACAGCAACTGACTGGTCATAACGGTCCGACTAAAACTCCACGTCTTAAACGCAGATGAGAGAAGAGACAACTACAGCCTGCCATTAAGCACGATGCATCATTAAAGGACCAAAGATCAAGACGGTGACGCCACCGCTGCTATGCTGTAAGATGTTTTGGCAGATGTGAGTTCAGCAGGAGGCAGGCGACCCCTGGTGGGAGCTGAGGGCACAATACTGCCTGTCACAGAAGTAGGAAGGCCTGTTCCCATTGAGTCCAATTTACTGTTGAAGAAATAATGGTGAAATCATTATTTTGCCGCTGAAACACCCTAGTGCCCTAACCCTGTAACCACTGGTAATGTCATCATTAAAATGCATTAGCCTAACCGGTAACACTTTATAATATGGTACACAAAAATGTGAGTTGTTACTAAGGAATGAGTGAAGAATTAATCAGGAATTAGCTGACAATGAGTCGCTAATGAGTCATTCCTGAATAACTGTGATTCAAGGATTATAAATAGTGCCCTACATAACTAGAGAACTAGTCTCGCATTGCCAAACCTATCTCCACAGCGCTGTGGAGTAAGGTCTGGCTACACCAAACATACATTCTGGGATAGGAAAAAAAAAACATCATTAACATTCATCACTAGCAACAGTCTCTAATCGGTCCAAATACGTCATAGTGAGATAGTAAATGCCGTAAACAAATTCTTCATAATTCTTTACAATCATTCACTGACAGAACCAAGCAGGTCTGCCTTACTGCACAATCCAAATTTTCGTCAAAACTCACCATTTTCAGCATGTTGCTTGCTTGGTAACTCACAGTTTGTTGTTGTTTCCCATTGCAACGGGACTTTGAGAACGGCAACACAGAAAGCAGAAGGTGAGGGACAAAGCCTGACTCGGGCTTTATCCTGGAAATGTACTTCCGTTGATCCACACCACTAGAGAACAAACCAGGATTATTGTATTCTACTGTATTAATAAATCACGAGCAAAGAAGCTGGATGCACAAAATCAGCTACTTCACAGACGACACGTTGCTAGTGGCAGAGGTTTCATACAATCACTGACTACTATATGCCAGGATCCTCCTAGAAGTTCAGCTCAGCTATTAAAACAATCATTCCACAGCAGCTGGTGGAAAAGCTGAAGCTGTAGGACACTGGCACCTGCAATTGCGTCTTTAACTTTTTGACGCAGCAGACTTTCAGGATGGGTAGCAGGTATATCAAGAACCATCACTTAGAGCACTGGCTCACCCCAAGGTTGTGTCCTGAGTCCTCTGCCATTCAGTCTGCTCACCCATGACTGCACTGCCAGACAAGCAACAATTACATCAGCAAGTTATCTGATGACACAACAGTGGTAGGTCTCATCAGTGATAACAATACATCGGCATACAGGATGGAGGTGGAGCTGCTTACAGAGTGGATGCCGGTCTCATAACCTCACCCTCAACATGGACAAGACGAAGAAGATGGCTAGTTGATTTCAGGAGGGCTGGCAAACACCATTATACACCGTTTGACGGTGCTGCTGTGGAGAGGGTCAGCAGCGTGAAGTCCTTGGAAGTTCACCTAGCGGCAGCCTGACCTCAACGAACAACAACACAGCAGTCATCAAAAGAGCACAGCAGCTGCTCTACCCCCTCTGGAGACTCAGAAAAGCAGGTCTCCCCACTGTTCACCCTACCCCCTTCTACAGGGGCACCATTGAAAGCATACTGACCTACAGTATCACTTCCTGGTTTGGGAGCTGCAAGGCCTACGAACAAAGACAGCTTAACAGGATAGCGAAGACAGGCAGTAGGATCATGCGTGCCCCCGTCCGTTTCCCATGGCCGCGGGAACTAGGGGTGTGGAGGGTGCTGCAGCACCCTCTAGCGAAAGGACAAACTACTACAACCATAATTCAAAAAAAAAGAAATTCATCAATTCAAAAAATTGATTATTAATATAAACCTAATCCCTTTCATTACAATAAAATGTAATACGAATTAATCTGAATCTGAATCTGCTGATTTTGCCAAGAGGGAGGCGCACCGCGCGCCTCTGACGCTCATTCATGAGTGAAGATAGTTGTGGAAACTTTCCCGGCTGGTCAACAGTAGGCTACAGAAGTTAGCTAGCCATGGCGCAAAAGTGCATTTTGGATTTCTTTATAAATCATCCACAGGCTAAAAAGCCTAAAAGACCGGAGGCAACTGTAACTGAAAGAAGTAGCAGCAGCACCTCTATACCTGTCACTCCCAGAGTGACCCTGCTAGCAACAGACAACGAGGGAGCTAATCTCGTAAACCAAACTAGCAGCACCTGCGCAGCCGCAGATTGGCTTGCTTCACTTTGATTTGATTTAATATAATTCAGTGATGTGTTTTATACCCTTGTGTTTTGTGGCTTTTGATCTTGTAGTAGGCATATTCTGTACCATTGTCGTAGTTTTGTTCCTATATCCTGCGTTACCCGTGCCTAGTTTGTTCTGTCTTGGATTTTGGACATTATTCTTGTTTTGTTTTTTTTCGCTTGTGGAGCGTGTACCTGTGTTCCAGTTTTATTACCAAAGCTTTAGTACTGTTTTGACCCCACAAATAGCCTTTGTTTTAATAAATATTGATATTTTGTCTTCATCCTGACAATATGGGTATGAAATAAATTTTACTTGGTTGAATAGCGATAACGGTCTATTATTTTCCGGTGTTTTGGGATCAGTAGCCTATAGCAGGCTAATTATTGTCTTGGATAGGCTATTTATAATGAATTGAATCTCTATACAGTTCAATAAATTGTGATGATGCAGTTTGGTGTGTGGTGGTTGACTTTGGCTGAAAACTTCACTCTGGAAAATTTGTCAGCACTCCCAATTCAAAATATGTTCCCGTGGCTTTGCGCCTTTCCAGTCAAGTTTGTTTTTATAGATCACAACTTTTATGTGGGAAGTGATGTACGCCTCTTTCAGGGAGACCCTGAACAGAATCTGAAGGATATTCTCTGCCTCTGACAATCCTGGATGGTGTGTCCCAGACATGCTCGATTGGGTTGATGTCAGGAAGCCAGTCCATCACAGCGATACCTGCGCAAGGAAGGTCATGTACGAGCTGCGAGTTGTGTGGGGACGGTCATTATCTTACATTAAGATGAGGTAATCACTAACACACCTACAAACGGTCTGACAAGGCCATGCTGTACAGTGTTATGCAGGGAGAATATTACCTGCCCATGGACTACAGACGTTAAATACAGTAGTAATTGTGCTAAAACTTGGTACAATGCATCTCTCCTTGTTTTTATACAAGGTTAATCTTTAATTGTGCACTGTCCCTGAATTCATAAAATTACATTACATAAAATAGGGCCTGAGACCACTCGTCTCCTACCATCGTCATGGAGTCCATATCCAACAGTCTGGTTGGTTGGTTCGGTAGCACGGTGGAAGTAAGTTCTGTGATTTCCACGAGACAAGGTGATAAGATATTGGCCTTGTGTAGGCGTTGTCATATGCAAACAACCTTTACTTTGTCTCCTGCTGTACTGCCCAGTCTCCCGGTAATGTCTCCATAGTTGGCTGACACACTTGAAGACGCATCAAACTGACGAGCTACCACCCAAACCCCTTTACTCAGTTGAACTGCTGACAACCTGTCTGGTCCAAATGCCGTCTGACACCGCCAACGACCATCAGGAGACATCCAGCAATCACCATAGAGAAAACATCACCCTGCCCATAGATGGGATAATTAGCTAATGAAAATAACACAAATATACTGAACACAGCCACTTCTATCGACATTGTTTTCACTTCAGATCATTTAAACATGAACTCTTCTGTAGCTAAAAGAAGCCCCTTTTATGCTAGACCAGGTATGCCATTCTAAAAGTATGTTCCTTTAATTTTCTTTGAGTAGTGTATTACTGTATTTTACGCAATTATCACTTCATAGTTCATGTCTTTGGATACACTTAATAATAAACATTGAAAGCTCACCTTTATTGCAGCCACACACTTAAAGTAATACCTGTACATGACATGTATATCAATAAAGACAACAGCGACTGAAGCAAAAGATCTTTTTTAATTCAAAGTGAATCTTGACATAGTACACCATCAATTCATAATTTGACACTCACCAATAAGAGTCACCAAGAAGGAACCCGCTTTTTGTGACAAGGTACATAAGGCTTCATCACATTGAAACTCACTGAGAACTAGAGGGGGGGAAAGAAAACGACCGCAAACTGGTAAGACACACATTACATCCAAACAATAATCATTTCCCCAGTCCTCATATTGTTGTATATTGCACAGTGCAGGTGCTACATGTCAAAACTAGTGTAGCATATAAGAATACAATAAAATCAAAAAAAATAAAAATCATAAAGCCACACAGATCTACACACATATTTAGAACAGTAACAGTTTCGATTTAGCAATTATGTCTACATATTTGTGTCTAACTACAATTGTCAACCCGATAATTAGATAGTCGTGGTACAAAATCTACCTAAAACATTTCTTAGGAATCTGATTTTGCACAATTTATTTCTCAGCCCAGTACCCAAATGAGATGCTCAGACCCATGTTTGTGGAGCTGGTGGTTTTGTCATGCTAGGGCCCAAAAAAAGCAGGCCTTAATTTCTGAAAACAGATTCCAACCTAAAATCTAGATGCACTGGACCGAATCCTTGTTTATTGCCATATCCCCAAAATGTCCCCAATGTTTTAGTATTTAAACAGTTCTAAGGCTTGCACTGTTGCTTAAGGCTGCTGGACTCTGTGTGCTTGTTGAGCTTTAGATCTGGGACTGTGTGACCCTCTGCTGACTTTGATGATGCAACTGTCAAGGCTGCATGGTGGCGGGATTATCTATCATAAGCAATCAACCCAAATTGGTGGGGGATTACAGCGTGGGACATCACTGAGGTGGGACATGTGTTCATCTCATCACAGGTGCTAAGCTGACAGAAATAATAAAGCCATATGGGAATCACCGAGAGGCTGTACACCACAGGGTTAAAAGAAAAAACAGAACATTTTCCTTGAAGTAAAGTAAAGATTACTGTGGTATGACACACACACACACACACACATTAATTATAATTCTAGGCTGTACTGCAAGTGCATCCTCTCATTTGTTTAAGCATCGTCAACATAGTAGCATATTAGACGATCACACAAAATACACCCATTGCTTAAGCAACATAGCAAAAACATTACAATGTTATACATTAAGTAGAGTAGCACCATGACAAAATATATTTGCTCAGTTTCATGTCATAACGAACTTTTCTTGTTTTTACAAGATAATTTTCCCAATATAACAAGATATTGTTTAGATATGACATTTTCTCATCTTTACTAGATACCAAATTACTCCTTAACGCTTTATCTTGTTATATCCCAAAACATTCTTTGTATTTTAATAAAACCAACCATCTTGGTTCAACATTATAGGATCTTGTAAAAATTAGATAGGTTTATGTTATAATAACAAGAAACTGAGCAGGTTTTTTTTGTTATGGTAGCAACAATACACTGACGTAGATGGAGATGAGACAACTTTGGACCTAAAATTTGAGTTTGATTGATGGATAAAGCATTTTGAAAGAACCCCTGACTAAAACACATGGTGATATCAACCTATGGTATTAGCTGCATACAAGAACTATCAACATCCCAACACAAGATAAGAGAATACGCTGTGCAGCCATTGGAAATGCAACAAATAACTCATTTGCAAAGCAAAAACAGATGTCTCGAGTTCCACAAATACATTCATGGTGTGATAATAAAGCTTTGCATTTGTGTATATTCAGGCCCTAGGTTTTTTCAGTACTGCAAGGTGTTCTTGGTGAGCTCAATGAAACATTCCCTGACTTGTACTTTCTTAGGATTATGTAAAAAAGAGATTGTTTCCAGACCTTATCTTTGTCGAACAAACAACTTTGGGGTTTCGTGATGTGAAAATAGGAGCTGATCCCCTTAGAAGGATCTAGTCTACAAATTTCTGACTGCTGTGATATCAATGCAAGATGTCATCTGTCAGCCACTTGTTTGAAGAAAGGCACTAGTTGTACAGTATGCAGAGTTGCAAATACAGTCCAAAAACGGAAATAAAAGCCATATAATCAGAAGAAAACGAGAAAAACTCTTAATACATCAACAACAAACCGGTTACAGAATTAAACAGTGAACCCAGCCTATGTTTGGAATACTGATGCTAAATGCACACGCACACAAAAAAAAACACACCAAAAAGCAACAGAATAAAAAAAAAAGGAAAACTCATAACTTCCATTACAGCAGTTTACAATCACTTCAAAACAACAAAGCCAATATACAGAGGCACTAGCATATAGGAATATCGTTCAATATACTACAAAAAAAACACTTCTAATGTATCTAGTCATCAGAACTACAATACAAAAGAACAAAAGAGAGAATGCAGGCTAGAATGAGATTATTCCTCTAAATTCACAGCTACGAAGTGGCAGATAATCGGTACATAGCAGCTTATTATCTATACATTCCAAATACAATTTGCCAAATATAGCTCAGAAAAATAAAACCTCAACCTCATCCTGATTTTTAAAATAGAGATCTCACAATATATTCCAATGATGATAACTGCAACAGTATGCTGGAGGTGAAAGGAGAAATAGTATTGACCATGCTTCAGAAATGATTGATGAACAGTCTTTGGTGCTGATAACAGGAACATACCAGCTGATATGACAGGTAAAGACGCAGCTCTACTACACACTGGAAATCAAAAACACAAAACCAAAAAAAATAATAATCAAGGCTATGCATCCACCCTGAAGGAATGTATTAAAACTGACAACAGGCTTCAATACATGGACAAAAAGGTTTGTTTCACACTAATATTTAAAACAATTACCGATACACCGTTAACACTCAATAGCCCAGCAATGATACTGTAAGTTGATAGGTTATTTCAAACACTGAGAAGCATTTAAAAGTAAAAACATGAAACAATCTTTTTTTGTCTATACCACTCCCAAAAATTAAAACATAAATGCATTAATACAAGTCTAGCCTAAATGCTAAATAATAAAAACACAGCAACCCAGAGGCTATCTAGATTGTATTGCAGTTACAGTAAACAGTGACAATACTGTTGTGAATTAAGTACTATAGTGAATAGAAATCGATTATCAAAATATCAAATCACTCTTTATGTACATAAAAAGCTCATTCAGTCAAAGCCCTAAATGTGCAGCCTCTAGCTAAAGTAAATACATTCTCTGAGTTAGAAAGCAAACTGAAGTCCAACATTTGCTAATATTAAAAACATAACCACAAGCATTATTTATCCAATAAGCCCATCATATTCAGAGTCTAAAAGGTTAAGTGCTGCAAGCCCATTTAAATTTCCAACCTATAATCTCCTGAAGTAATGTCATAGACTCTGGTTTTAAGGCACTAGGCGATGGCAGCAGTGAAGTCTGCCTCAAACAAAGACAGAAGCTTTCAATCCAGGTTAATAATAAGACTGGGATGGCTTAACAAACAGATCTGACCAGCTAGCACATGCTACAAGATAAGAAAGATAAAGGGTAGGGGAGGCTGAGCGCATTGACAGCAACAACAAATGATTTCCCATCTCCAATTAGATCATACTCTCTGAAACAACTCTCTCAAAAAACAGGAGGTAATGTACAAAGAACACATTCTTAATTAAAATATCCTTATCATCATACTTTGTGAATTCATTCCCTCCTGTGACACTATCTTATAAAGCTATGCAAATTTTATCAATCACTGTTTCCTCCGTTGACTGACATGATTTCTCAGGAGGTCTTTTCAGAGCTGAAGTTGCTCTGACAATCAAACACGACTTGACTTTTGACGATAACCTCCAGATTACAGAGGCTGTGAATTTCTTTATCCTCGAAACACCATAAAACATTATCTTCAGCATTGTTAATTTTGTTTTCTTTCTCAATCCCCTATGATACATTGTTATCCATTCTCCTCGTTAACCATATTTTCCTCTTCCTCATAATGACAAGTGTCCATTTTGTGCTCTGCTGCTAGCTCTTCCTGCCCAGGTTGCAGCCCCAGTCCATTTCCCGAAGCCCTTCCTCACCAGAAGGTACTGCTGCGGCCATGTTCTGCTCCTCAGATATACGAGAACTGGGGGTGGTGGCTGAGCTTGGTGGGGCTCAGAGGGAAGCCTGTGTAGGTGGCCGGGGAGGTCATGTAAGGGTGAGGAGGAGGGAAGGGAGGCTTGTACTGGTGGGGGTGGTGGGCGTAGCCGGGCTGGTGATGCGGATGGATGGTTGGGGAAGGGAGGAGCCTGTGTGGTTGGGGAACGGGATGTCCAGGGTGGATGTGTAGTGCTGACCAGTTGAACTGGTGGGAGAGACTGTAGGCGGGAGGGGGTGGAGGGGTGGATGGATGGAAGGGGAGGGGGAGGGAGGGGCGCGTGGGGGGGTGATGGGAGGGGGGGGGGGGGGGGGGGTGGGGGGGGGGGGGGGGGGGGGTGTGGGGGGGGGGGGGGGGGGGGGGGGGCGCCCGGGTTGGGCTGTTTGTTTTTTTTTTTTTTTTTTTTTTTTTTTTTTTTCTTTCCCCCCCCCTCTCCCCTCTTTTTTAACCGTGACGGCTGCACCTGAGAAAGAGAATAGACCAGCTCAATGAGAATCTGTTAACCATCCAGACTCTATACAGTCTGTTAAAGGAATAGTTTTGACATTTTGGGAAATGCTCATTTGATATCACTCTTGTCTATCCATTCAGTATGAAGCTGGAGCAGGCAGCTGGCTAGCTTAGCACAAAGACAGGACAGACAGGAGGAAAGAGCTAACCTGACTTATTTACACAAAAGTGTAAAAACAACACGTTGTTGTTTTATGGAGTATATGTGCTGGACTACGTCTTTGCCAGGAACAGAAACTTCTTGGAGTTTTCCTGGCACATAATCGTTTTTAAAACGACAACTTGTTGTTTAAACACTGGTTTTTATTCAGATGTGTGTCTAAGCTAATGCAAGTGAGATTTAAAGGGTGCAGCAGGTAGGTGGATTTTGTCACCTCTGGACAGAGCCGTTTTCCCCTTAACTGACTACTGGCTCTAGATTCATATTTAGTACAGTGTTATCAACAGTGTTTCCTATATGTTGATTTTGTAGTGGCGGCCCGCAATGGCAAAATTTCTGCCGCCACGGTATCAGAAATAGGGCAGACGCACAATGTAGTCGCGGGGGCCTTTTAAATTATCCTGCCGACATAATGTTGGCTGCCGCTCACATTGCAATTTAATTTAACTCCACATACTTTTATGTTGATGTAGTTTATTGTCAAAACATTCGATTTCTTCCGAGTCGACTATTAAAACGAACAGCTCCACCAAAAACGTCACCACGGTGGGTCCGTTCTAATTGGACAAGGTTCAACTTGTCAGTTCTGTCAGCTGATATCAAACATCTGGAAACATTAAAACGGTAAGTGAGTTAGTGTAATATAATATAAATTAGAAATAGTCTATAGATGTAGTTGTAACCCACTCCTCTGTGCGTCTGCCGCCTGGAGGTACCCCTCGGCACTGCTGCGATACTTCTCGTTGTGTTATGTTAGGGGTGAAATGCAGAGAGAAGGGGGCACAGGATGCCAGGTTGAAGATTGTGGCTGAGACCATCAGGTTTTATTGTCACAGAGAAGGCTGGTTCCCTCATCCCCTTAACGGAGTACATACAGTTTTAAAACAAAAATGGCGGCCTACACAGATCAAGTGTAAACTACGGTGGGGGGGTTGTTCGGACAGACCTGCCCCCACTGCTAAAAAACACTGATCAATCTTCTCATCTCACTCTTGGCAGGAAAGCGAATATCCGAAAATGATGAACCATTCCTTTACAGTCCCTGCCTGGTGTTTGAAATTAAATTAAATCTTTCATACAAGCAGAAAAGACAAACCACACAAGTCCACAACATATCAAGGCATTTTAATCAAGCCCTTGAAGGAGACTAGAATATTGTTGTTTGTATCAGACCAGCTATAAAATTACCCAAATGTACTGCTGCTCTGACAAACAATGCCCTAGAGCTCTGCTGCAAAGCACACACAGCCCCATTAATATTCACCAATCGATTTCAAAGTGTTCAGCTCCTTCATAATCCCCCATATATAATAAAGTAAAAGGAAAAGAACTGAACTGACCTGTCCATAGCCCAGAGGGTGCTGATGCTGGTGCTGCCCAGTCACTTTTTTCTGCCGGGACAGGAGGGGGGCGGATGGGAGGAGAGGGAAGGAGGAGGGAGTGCTCTGATGTCCTACGAAGCTGCAGCGGCCTTTGGAACGGGACCAGGACTCTGAGACTGGAGCAGAGAGAAGACATGAGTGAGTCAGGCAAGGACATATATACTGCAAAAATAAATGGCAAGTTTAGTCCACATGGCCTGCAAGACTAAAGACAGTGAAGAAGACCAAAAACTACAAAGACTTCAAACAACAAACAAGCATGCACACCAGAGAGAAAATAGATTCAGATACCTTAGTTCACGGTGTTCTTTCAAGCCATACATACCAGTTTGGAACTTAAGTCCTGCTTTTGTATGTGCAAATCATTATTGACTACTTAAAGTGCCCATATTATGAAAAAAAATCACTTTTTCTGGAATTTGGGGTGTTATTTTGTGTCTCTGGTGCTTCCACACGCATACAAAGCCGAAATGAGCTGGCTAACTGCAACCGTTACCTCGTTCTCAATAGCAAAGCACTGCTACAACACACACAAGTTCACCATAGTCTAAAAAAAAAAATTTCCTATGTCCCCCTTTAAAAAAAAAACCAAACAAAAAACTCTTTTTTTTTATTACCGTGTTGGGAAAAAGATAAAAATAACCCCTCTAATTTTTTTTTTTTTTGAAAAAAAAAGAAAAAACGTTAAAAAAATAAAAAACTTCCATGATCTACATCTGAGCTACTACGCATGTGCGAGTGCAATCAAAGGTAGTACAGAAGAAGAAGAAGAAAAGAGGTCTTACTCTGTAGCTAAAACAGAGACAAGGTGAAAAGAGGATCTGCAGCAGTGAGAGAGAGCTGTGCAGTACAACAAAAATATGGTGTTTTTTGAAAATTAAACCATGTAAACCTATTCTGGTACAACCTTAAAATACAAGTATGAACCTGAAACTGAGCATAATATGGGCGCTTTAAAATATCTCATCTTACTGAGGAATAAAGGCTGCATACATACAAATAACTGATCACATTTACTAATATAGACATGGACATTGTATTTGCATTAACTGAAGCTGAAAGTGGAGTTGCTTTAATACATTCAATGTGTAGCACTTCATATTGCAAAATGAATTATAAATAGGACAAGTAGAATCCTTTAATGGGTGCAGAGTAGCTTTGCCAGGCAGACAAAGGCTAAACAAACAGGCTAAAGAGCAGCATATAATGTGACTTAGCACACTACCAAAAACAAAATATTTGTAGAAACTTGAGAAATGCAAATATGAATTTCTAAAAAATAAATAAATAAAAAAAATAATGAATACTAGAATTTAGCAAATTGTTCTCCTGAGTGCTGACAATCAATGTAGTGGCACCAATCTACAGCTATATTAAACATTTCTGATGGGTCTGTGCAATACACAGTAAAAAAAATTTCACAAACTAAATTTGCGTTTAAAGCAAAAGAAGTCAAACCTGAAAGGACAACAATATCTGAAGACCAATATATCAAACTAATCTGTGAGACACAGCAGCATGTGCATCCAAATCATGAAGCCAACTGAACAAAAACAGCCTGTTTATTTCATGTACAGTCAAATGATAGCCGGAAAAGCTCAGGCTTAGTTGTTGAGTTAACACTTCCACAAATTCTTAACATCTGACACGGATCAGACATTACCTAAACTTTCCTCATGGAGTCCTGTTTAAGGATTTATCAATATTTAAACTATACAGGTATAATCTGAGACTTAGAAGATCCTAGCATTAGAAGTTATGCATTAGATGTGAATGAAACAACAATAGATAAAACCCAACAAATATAGTCGTGAACATGTTCAGGTGTTGACATGTTTCACCCATTTCAAAGACTTGTTCTAGAATTCTAGTTCTAGAACAAGTAGAACATGCTGGCCCAAAAAGAACTATCACTGGACACTACAGAAGCATGCCACACCTTCTGGATTACAGTCGGTGTGGAAGAGCTTTTATATTAGCAGGGCAGTGACCCTAGTAAACACGAGAACATTTCTGCTGCTATTAAACAATCATCAAACATGTCTTTCACTTTTTAACAGTTGGGCATCTTCCAATTCAACACAGCATCATAAAAATAGACAATACAATCCATAAAGTTGGGGAAAGAGAGTGAAACAGAGATTTTTGGCACTCAGAAAAGGCACATGAGGAGCAAAGTTGCTTCTTGGACTCTGATCTGTATCAGTTTTAAATTCACTCCACCATTTATAAAAGAAAATAACATCTGGCGAAAGAAAAGGTGAAGCTGATCTCAGATCAGTGTCTTAAGGGCAACTTTTGCAGCATGGCAAGAACCAGCAGAGAAAGCATAGGCTCTGACTCAACACCAAATTAAATGCATCCACCTTTCCCTTCGGTCCGAGGAACCAACAGACCTCGGACTGGACATGGACATGTTCAGAAAGCATTTCTGCTGTACTCTGGTTGAAGTAAACTCTCCCTCTTCTTCTTTTATATAAAACTTCTGTATCACTGATGCAGGTGTTGTCAAGTAAGGATGGATTTGTTTTAAATACTTAAAACTGCAGTTAAAATATTCGTTTTGAGGGGTTGGTGACAGTTACTTAAGGAATTAACAGGAAAGAAATCTAAATAATTTAATCATCAGCCAAGGTTACTGCTCAGATGAGAAGAGCTTTCATCATTTTACTCTTTCTGGACAGCATCCAAACAAAACTTGGTTTGCCTTGGGATATCTGGTTCACTGAAGCTTACGCTAGATGTTGAAAAATTTCAAACGATGCACACATGTACACACAGGGTTCAAAATTAACTTTTTCATCTACTATCCTCCAAATGGGTAGTGAATGGTCACATTTTAGCAGCCACTCAATAGATTACCTTTGTTTTTTTTTGCCTGGTGAGTGAAGCAAATCTACCAGCCATTTGCATCTTTTACCAGCATTTAGCTGGTAGGTGGTGCTAATTTTGAACCCTGTGTACACATATTTAAAAGACACTGTTTATAACCCTATCTAACTGTGCATGTTTAATAGGTGAGGCACAAACACACAAGCTCCTTATTCTTGGAAACTTTCTTTAAAGAAAACTACTACTTTGATGGAGGGAAGAAGAAGAAGACTCTCGGGCAATGATAGCATTGCCTGCTATGGATGCATCTTTGAGGTATTGGTACAATGTGGCCAGTTCTCTGTTGGTGTCTCTTGATCACCTGTTAAAGCCTCTATGACCCACTAGGGGGCGGTAAGCCCCTACTGCTTCCATATGACCTGTAAAGCACACACCGCCAAAGCACAGGTGACAGACTACATGACAGGTGGCAAGATGAGGACACATGTTGCTACACAAACATTTTCATGAGAGCATTCATTTTTTAGCTTGTAATGACAAAAAATGGTTAAAACCTAAAAATAGACAACACTCCTTTTCTTCTCACCTATAAAATCCATCATACAGTACATAAACATAAAAAAAAGGAATATTTGTTTCCTGTTGTAAAGGTAAATATTTCCACTGACCTGTTCTCTGAACACGCTCCTCTGTCCCTTGACTGTTGTTGTTCTGCACTCTCATTGGTGGAACCACCATTGTCCGGACGCCACGGGGACTCCTGCCCTGCACTGCAGGGTAAGGCATTGGCGCTACGATGGCAGCCAAAGGTGAGCGCTTGTTGTGGTTACTGTTGTCGAGGTAACGGTAAGGACTGTTGCCTCGTGGGGAGGTTGATGTGTCAGACGTGGGAGAGCCTTCCACTGTGTCACAGCCACTCTCGTGGCCATCATCTTCAGACATGCTGATCACAGAGGAAAAGTAACATTAAGATGACTGGAAGTTAGGAGTGCATTTCTCTTTGTAGAACATTATGTTCTTAGTTATTTGGAGATGAAGACACACTTCCAATACCTGTTGGGTCTCTTGCATGGTGAAACCGAGGGGCTGGACTGAAGGGAGTTGGAAGCAAAAGAACTGGTGCTGAGGCTGCTGTCGGGGCTGCTGAGGGAACACACTCTCTCCATAGACACACTGGTGTTTCTGCATGCTTCACACACACACTCCTCTTTACACCTACGGAGATCAAAATTAAGGTTATCATTTCTAAAGCTCATGATAGTAGAATTAAATCCTTCATGGATCACTGACGTTTTAGATTTATAATTTGAATTCCAGATTTTTCTTAGAGCAGACACTGCCTGTTACAGAGGCTCATTTGGCTACTGAAAACTAATATGGGAGGGTCTGACTTTTTTACTACCACTCTGTGCTATATCCGGTGAAGACAAATGTTCAAGCCCATAGAAAGACATAGCGAAGATAAGTGTTAATGAGGTTGATTTTGTTAATCCCATTTTCATTGTCTGTGATGTTACTCACTCGCTCAGACGGCACCGCTGAGGGTCTTCATCCTCTCCGTCAGTCAGTTCACTGCGGATGCTTATCACACTGGGGGCAGGGCTTGGCGTGTCACCCATCAGAACTGCCACATCCCGCTGTTGTTGACTGGACAGGTCCAGCTGGCTGTTACCATTTGGCACCACCTCTTTAAAGCAGCTCACTTCCTTCTCTGCATAATTTTCCTCTTCATCTGTGATTTGAACTCCCGGTTCCCTAGTTTCTACCAGAGGTACCCCCCTCTGAGGCTGCTCTCTTCGTGCTAGTGCCTGTCCAACAACATTGGCCATCTTGGGGGTCCGACATGCTGATATATGGATGTTGCTGGGGTGGGACAAGTTCCTTTAAACAAAATAATTGATATATTAGATATCAATAAAATGGAAAAGCAGTTTAACTTTACTAGACAGCAGAATCTCACCTGTTATGACTGTATCTGTTCCTTTTATTGGCTGGCTGTGGCCACACAACATGAGCTATGCCAATGTTGAGTGGCTGATGGGCAGAGAGGGCTGGCATCTGATTAGTCAGGAGAGGCTGTTGCATCATTGTGTAGTGGCTGCTGTGGGGACACAATTTCCTTTTAAAAGGTATGAAATGAAAAAACTAAAAAGAGGTGCAAGAGAAACACAACTTTATAAGATGTGCTACGTTGATGTCATTAGGGGTGCACGATTCAGAAAATGTCACGATTCTAGGGCTGTCCCAAATTATTATTTTTTAAACGCTTAATCTAGCGATTATTTTTTTGATTAGTCGACTAATCTAACGATACATTTCTTGATTAATCTAACGATTAATTTTTTGATTAATCTAACGATTAATTGTTCGATTAATCTAACGATTAATTTTTCAATTAATCTAACGATTAATTTTTCAATTAGCGATTATTTTCCCACTGCTCAATTATTAACAATTTACACAAAACTAATTTCAATAAGGTTCAAATCTCTATTTATTAAAATTGTTTAACACTGCACTGTTCCAAGTAAAATTAATTTTTAGTGCAACCTGAAACCAGATGTAGGCTATCAATCCAACCATAAAATAAAGTCACTTTCAGGAGGAATACAAAAATAAAAACTTAAAGTAAACAGAGCAAGTGCAAAAAGAGTAGTGTATGAGAGATTAACCTGTATTTCCTTTTTTAACAGTAGGTAAAATAATGAATAAGCTCTTGTTTAAAATCCAAGCTCTTCTCCCTTTAATTTAACTTTAATTATTTGTATCTAAAGGCTGGTTAAGCACTGTAGGGAGGAGAAGTTGGACAGTTGTTTTTGTCTCGTTCCAGTGTTTGGCACATCTGGGTGATGGCGTCGGATATGCATTAGCATGTTAGATGTATTTCCACTCAGATACCCAACAACTGCTGAACAACGGCGACACACAGTCCTTGTCTTATCCACCACTCTCTCGCCTGTAGCCTACTACTTGAACTGACCCGAAGACCGACGTTTTCGAGGCGGGCACAGCGTGAGACGAGAAGGCATGACACGGGACGGAGGCTCCAGACTGCAGCCATAGAGTCTCGAAGTTTTGCCAAACTTGCGATCTTAAAGAGGCCGGCGGGAACTCTTGTGGGTCGCCACCACTCGCCATACGTCCTTTCGTGTTGCTATCTCTGACTCACTCACTGGACCGTCGACCTGACAAAAAACTGTGTGTATGTGGAGGAGCTCGGCTAGCTTCAGAGCTAAGGCGGGGCTACAGATCAGGTGTCCCTAGAACCCTGCGTATCTAACAGTAGTTCTGCATTACATTAGTTCCACATTACATTCATTAATTCGCACGCAAGTTTTATTTATTTTATTTAGAGACGCATCGACGCAAATTATTTGTGTCGGTGAATTTACCTAATCGATGACGTCGACGAATCGTCCCAGCCCTACACGATTCGATTCAATATCGATTTTTAGGCTCAAGATTTGATTAAAAATCAATTTTCGATTAAAAAATGATTCTCGATTAAAAAAACGATTCACAGTATGTTTAATTCAAGTATAAAATAAAACTTAAATAAAAAGAGCTTTTCGTTCAGAGTTCGGTGGGAGTTTAGAGCATTGAAAGAGAGTGCATTGGTTGACTGGCATGTTAGGTACTTTAGGTTGTTGTTTGTCCACGTCTTTAATGTTAATCTCTGGGTGATGGTGTACCATGTGAGTTCGCAAGTTTGTGATGTTTCCAAAATACTTAACTTTTGCTTTGCAAAGCCTGTATATAGGATGATTCCTATCAAGTTCCGTCTTCCCCTCGAGGTTATAAAAGCCGAAATGTGCCCAAACTCTCGCCTTCAATGAGGATGGAGCAGGTTGAATAATTCTTTCTGTGAGGTTTGCCATTGTTTGCGCCGACTAAACTACTTCTTATTGATTAAGAGTGCCCAGGCGTCAGTGTGAATTTGACGCAGCGCCATCTATGGGAATGGCTAACTAAACTAATTTCAGGACTATAGTATACACGCCATTACAAAAATGTATAGATTTTTGGAATTCTATGAATCGATTTTGAATCGGTAGAGCATGAATCGCGATACGAATGTGAATCGATTTTTTTGCACACCCCTAGTTGTCATGCACATTTGCAAATGGAAAAACCCTGTTAGAATCCTGGTTAAGCATATACACATTGACAAGGAATTGTGTTTCGTTACACAATTTTTTTATTTTTTTATAGCTGGGTTAACCATTTTTTGGTTTACATTACATTTAAGAAATCATGTTACAACACAAGCCAACAGTATTCCGGTAAATTTAGTGCATGCATACACACTTAATGCAACATAAAAGATTTTGAAGATTTAGTGGATGTCTTAATACAGAGAATTCCCCAGACTAAGTTTGGGTGACTTACCCCCAGTCGCTGATTCTCTGTGGGCCGGCTGTGGTGTCATTGGTAAGGGAGGATGGGGGTGGTGGAGGGGGGTGAGAGGGAGGAGGACCCACTGGTGTCATCTGCTGCCAGGCTGCTGAGACGAGGAGCTGCTGCCCCCGGCTGGACCAGGCTTGCTACAGGGACAGAATAGGAATATCAGGGGTATTATACAATCATCTGTGGATCCCCATAGCTGTGACCAGTATTAAGTCACCCATACCTACGCTGATGTTGGGGGTCGGAGGTTGACTTGGATACACAAGCTACACACCTATTTAGAATCCATGTTTGGGTCTTACCTGAGCAATTACACCAGGTCTCACTGGTAAGGGCTGTATGGGAGGAGCCTGAGTTACCATGGGAACAGAATACCCTGCTGGTTGGTTAAGGTTACCTTAAAAAAAAAAAAAAGGGAAAAAAAGGAGCATAAAACAAACCATTTGTCATTCATGCAGTTTAAAAAGGCTGTGGCTAAATTTATTAGCAAAAGTCAATTTGAAAAGTCAATGTTCAGAAATGTACTGATTATTTATTTTGACAATATGCCAGTATTTGAGTGCCTTAAACGTATAATATGTAATTTTCTGCAGCTAGGAGTCTCTCAATCCAAACAATGTAGTTAAACACAGCCTTTTGATGACATCGTGAAGTTGCGTGGGATTATGGGAGTTGTAGTTTTCATTGTTAAACACCATTGCCGATTAAAATGTATCTGTTCACGGATGAGGGAGAACATTCCTGGCACAACACCGGTAACAGAGACGTAGCGTTACGGATGGCCGGTGTTTGGATTGTTATAATGATAGTGGCTGGCTGCTAGCTGGCTGGGGGGTAATTGTGGATGCATCCCCAGGGCTGTTGTCAGCTCTCATCCTGACTGCAGTCTCTTAGCACCGGGAAGTGAAGCAGACAGACCAGGGTGTGCTAGCTGGCTAAATTAGCATTAGATTAGTCGGCAAACTTGATCGTGGGTTAGCCCAGTGCTGTAAACCGTGGTCAAAACAATCATATTCAAAGTAACTTTATGAGCGTGTTGAACGATGTTGTAATCTTATAACGTTACCCACCAAGCATTAGCTAATTTCAATGTAGCATATTGTAGTAACCCTAAACTGGATCTATCGATATTAAAATATCAATAAATTAGGTCTCTGCTATATTACTGTGTTGCAAAGTGTCATGTTATCAATTAAAAAAATTATGCTGTGTGGCAGAAAAAAGCAGTATTACGGCTACTGAGTAGAATTCTTTGTAACATTGTATGATTTACAATTACTCTTGAACGTATCATCTGATGTATCCCGTGTTTTGATGGAAGTTAGAGTAACTAGAGGGGTCAAAGGATATATGATACCACTGACAGACATCCCATGTCATTGAAATAAAATTACAGATTTCTCTGAATTGAACATTGTTGGAAACAATTGGGATAATGTAAGTACACAAGTCAACAAAATATATAACATAGGTTGAGTCATTTTTAGACATTTTAATGCAGAAATATTAAATTTTGTACCTTTAACCTTGACAGTAAGTATTATGGCCAATGAGTCACCATTGAATGTTCAAAATGTTTGTAAATGTGAGTAGATGTTAATGTAAATGCAATAAATAAAAGAGACATAAAATATATATAAGAGACATAAAATATATTTAAAAATATATTGTTGCATGTACATCCCTAATGCAAGTTGTGTTGTGTCTACTACAAGATAATGGAAGTAAATTCATGTGTTTTATTTTTATTTTACACATACGCTTTACAACATATGCTTTAAAAGAAGCAAGTTATAACACAGTGAGAACAAATAAAATCATGTATCGAAATAAAAAATGTTAAGTCATTGATAATCGTTTTATCATCGCATCGTAGGCCTCTGAATCGGAAACGAATTATGAGGTGCCTAGAGATTCACACACCTAATCTTGGTGAAGCTATAGCACCACCTCATTTACAGTTTGGCACTTTTTATTGGAAAAGATTGAGTACATGTCTTTAAAACCCTTCTTATAACACTGGAACGCATTTTAAATATTCAATCTGTGAAGAAAAAATTACTTAAATAAAAAAAAAAAAAATGTTATGTAAAAACTGTAAGCAGCGTGAAGTCTGCATACCTTGCATGGTGGGAGGACAAAGAAGAAGGGCAGGTGGGAAGGGGTCAGTGCACCCAAACTGACCATTCCCAGTTGTTAGAGCTATTCCAGGATGCAACACTGAGGGAGCTGACTGGTTTATAGCCTGCATTAGAAAAGAGTACAAGGAGGCATTGGCAGATAAGACAGTGGAATTAATGAAACAGAGATCAAGTGGCAGGCAGAAGAGAATATAGCGAAGAAAGAGAAAATGTGAAAAGAATAGTCAGAATATAGATTTAGAGGAAATTAGGTGAATGAAACAAAATGAAAGGACAGACACGGTAAGAAGATTAGCGATAATTCTTGAGCACAACCATTAACCATGTCACATCAGTGAGAAATACGAAGACCGATATTCTGAGATTATACGTTATAGTACCTTCTTCCCTGAAGAGGGCAACATTAGGTCATCAGCACCAGAGCCGTATATTAGAGAGAGTTTGGCCAACTAGGGAATTGAATGTTCTGAGCTATCCCGTTATGCAATTGGTTCCGAGGTGGTCACGTGTTTCATGGACTCCATGTTGTATACCAACATTCATCTGATTCCCATTGACATAGTGCAGGGAATAGTGGAAAAATTTAATAAATTATTAAAAAAATGACATAAATCACTGAAAAAATGCCCTACTGTTGCGCGTTTGGCTGCAATGAAAGACAGGGAAGCGGCAAAAGATTTCACAAGTTCCCCCGTAAACCAAAAAGGCAAAAAGTATGGGAGCTGAAGGTGAAAAGAGCAAACTGGAGGGCAAGTGACTACTGATTATTGTGTGAGGTAAATGTCAATTTCTTTCTTTGACTTATGATAATAAATTACATAGGACAAATATAGTAATACCATCGTTAATGTCTACCATGCTGTCAAAAACACACACTGCTTTAGAAATGAATGAAGTTTGAAGTTATCCAAGCCTTATGCTAGCGTTTTTCGCTAGCACTCCATGTACCTAAATGCTTAGAAATGCTTGTCATCTTGTCATAGTCATGACTTGAATTTAAGCTAGTCTGACTTCAATTGTCATCTGTAACTCAGATGTAATCTACTGTGACCACAAAGGCATGTCATTTATGTTGATTTAGATCACCAAATATTATTAATACATAACTTTGCCTCGGTTACTACTAAGTTATTATTTCTAGCGTGATAACGTTATGGTCCTGTCCTACTGCGATTTACAGCTGACCAAAACACACTTTTTACCCGTATGCTGTCGGTCGCATTATCATTGTCTTATTGTGTATTTTGTCAAAAGACTGAGTAACTTTTTTAAGAGTTCAGTTGCTAGTCATGACGTTTTTGGATGTACAGGAATCGTGTGTTTGTAGCGCAAGTAAGTTACTGAATGCCCTTCTGTATTTGGCCTGTCTTGCTCTCCTGACGTGGTCACTCACTACAACGGGCATTTTTTTAGGGGCCCATTTACGATATAGAAGGTAAATATACACTGGAATATTTCCGTAAGGGCCTTTTACATATTGACAAACATTGATAATAACATGTATATGCCTGTTTATAGTGAAAATTTGCAATTTATTTCAAGATAGCATAGAGTCATCTGACGATGGTATCCAATATGGTGCCCATGATTTGAGTTGGCCAAACTCTCTCTAATATACGGCTCTGATCAGCACAGAAACATTACCAAAGATTGGAAATATTTATAGGTGTATCTATTTATTATTTATTTATGTTCTCTGTCCTGACAAAAATGGGGTGTGACAATGTGTAGTGGCATAATTTTCAAATGATATAATCTAGCCAATGCTATGCTGAATGATTTAATGATTTTAGAAGCTAAATGGCATTGCTACTGTAGTAGTTTAAAAAGACCTGACTGTGGTGTCTGTAAATCAAGATCTGTGTCACACGGATATAAATGATTACTGTTGTAATTAAAAATACAATACAGGAGGTGAACATGCCCTGGTCCAGAAAGACAGAAAAAGTATTAGTAGCAAACATTCACACTGCTACAGTATCTCACCTGAGTGTGGACTGGTATGTTGCTGTAGCCTAGAGGGAGGCCAGAGGAGGCAGTGGGGGCTACAGGGGGTCTTGAGAAATGAATGGTGTTCTGATTTATAGCGTCAAAGACTGCATTGGTGGGCCGACTGTGGCACATGTCCATGATACGGAAAGATGACTGCACACTGGAGAGAACAAGAGGAGATGTAGTGGGGTGAGGAGGAAAGTTTTATGACTGGAGTTCAAATTACGGTCAGCAATAATGCATTGATGCCATCCCTTTGTACATGGCTAGTTCATACAGGAATGAAAAAAGAAACAATAAAACAAACAAGAGTATGCACGCGAACACATTTTGTATCAGTTGTGTCAGTTGTAGCAGCCTTACTGGTTACTGTGTGGGTAGTCCAGCAGATGAGTCATAGTGAGGAAGGGGTGATTGAGGACACTGGAGGGAACAGTCCTGTCCCCAGCATCGATCAGCAGCATGCTCTTGAGCAGAGACACAAACTCCCTCCGATCAGCCTTCTCTGCTTGCATGTCACTGTTATCATGACTCAGCACCAAGTTCACCTGACAGATGGAAGCAGTTAGGCACACAGAGAGAAAACACTGCATATGAGAACCACACAGGGCAACAGTTAAAGTCACAATTAATTTAAAACCTGAACTAATAAGCTCATATGATTGTTTTACAGCGGTGATCACACTGCTGCGTATCCAAATTTGAACCTGAAATTGTCCGTGATCTTGTCCCTCCTTTGTTGGATTTGTTCAAAGGGGTTTAAATTTGATTTGAAAGTAATTTGGTCTGGTTAGACTTACGTGTGCTATGTCATCCAGACAGCTGAAAATGTACTTTCTGGCCTCTTTGGATTTAAGTCCCGTCTCTTTCTCATGCTCTTCTGTTGTCTGGAGGAGGAACAGAGTTATTAAGACAATGAAAAATCTCAAGAATGTAGGTGCAGTATTTAAAGATGTTTGTATAGACATGTTTTTGCATATCTGTGTATTGAAAGCTACCACTTGATTTGTCATATTTAAATGATAAGGAACAAAAGGTCAACGTATTACATTAAATATACACGGGCAATGGGAGCAAACCATGTGTTTCCATGTAAATCTGTGTGGTCATTCGGTTTTGCTGGGAAGTACACTGACAGATAAACATTAGGCCCACATTCATATAAAATGTATTTACAGTCAGCTCTGCAGGTAGTCTAAGGGTGCTGACATACCAGGCCGATTATCGGCCGTTAGACAATCTGGCGAGGTCAGTGACTCAAATCTGTTCGGTGTGTCCCGTGCCGTCGTCCGTCTGGGGGGCTGTCGGCGTTCATTTTGGCCGACCTGACATGTTCGGGCGGCGGCAGGGCAGTCGGGACTCACCCGGAAATGACAAGCGGGATGAGGTGACTAGAGTCTCTCAAAATCTGACGAAACTCTTTTAAACTGACCTTTGCTGAGCTGAAATGAAGACAGATTCAGCAACTGCATGGCCTATTTCTCGCTTAAAATGTTTTCAGAAACCTGTTTCAGTGAACTATTTTAGTACAATATGAGATCGTATTCTGAACGGCCGCCATGACAGTCTGGCTTTGAATTTCCGGAGAAAACATACCCATGTGACATGTTCGTCCAATCAGCTGCCGGTTTTCATTTCTTGGGCAACATTACAGATTAGCGCCGCCTGCTGTTAAAGAGATGTATTACATCATGTCTCCTCTCGTCTTTTTGGTCTGTTCTGTGGCAGTTTTTTGGACCTCGGGGACGCGACTGATCATATTGACGGGGTTTTCTGTCAACGGTCGGCCGTCGGCTATATGTGTCTACACCTTAAGCCGTTTCACATTTCCTAGAGCTTTCCTCAGGACCTGCCGGCTTTGTCTTGTTTCGAAAAGCTTATGCATTTGTTTTCATTGGTAATGTACTGTCAATTCATACTTTTTTCCCCTTGCTGCAAGGACTTTCACTTGAATTTCAAATGAATCTCCTGCCTTTTTAATTTCAAGTCTCACCTTCCCAGTTAATCTGTGTGTCTGTATGTCCCCACCACCACCAAAGGAATCACTGACTGTAAATGATGTGTGGTTGACAGGAGGATGTGTAGTGTGTGTGTGGTTGCAGGTCTATAACATGTTTTGCGTAGGAGTGTATATTTGTGCAATTTGTGTGCAGGTACCTTTAGTCTCCATGAGGCGTAGGGAGAGTTGGACTCTTTGGAGAAGAAACGAGAGGTCTTGGTCCCCTTGTTGAGCAGCTGCTCGGCAGGCAGGCCCTGAGTCTGAGAGATGTACCGGATCTGACAGAGAGAGAGAAAGAGAGAAAAGAAAAGAAAAGAAAGAAAGAAACCAAAAGGAACAGGCAGAGAAAAAGAGAGAGATAAATTAATAAGAAAAGTAAAAGAAAAATTCAAGTATATTCAAAAATAGACAATGGTTTACATCACACCAACTTGGCAAAATAAGATAATCAACTTGAATCAATTTTTATTTTTTTACTCAGCTACTGGAAATACAGCCTTTACTTCAGCTGATGAATTCCAACCATATATGTACAAGTCGGAACCATATGTCAGCAGCTTATTACTGTGGAGGTACATTTAGGAGCCTTATTTACTATTTGACTTACTAATCAACTCATACCATAAAGGAGATAAAGAAAATAAATCAGGGCTCCAGACTAACTTTTTGCCTTGGTTGCACTGGTGCGCCTAACTTTTTTTATTTAGGTGCACCAGCACAAATATTTTTCCTTGCGTCGCTTTTAACGCTGAATGGCGATACACGATATAAAGCTTTGTATTTTTTTTACAAAGTGGGCTAAATGTTAAATTTTAAGTCAAAGCCACTTTTCACAAGCTCTTTTATTAAAACCGATTGTGATTAAAATAAAATGCAAAACCAGTTTGAAAATATACAGCTGCATCACATGTAAATGAAAGTTTTTATCTCTCTCTCTCTCTCTCTCTCTCTCTCTCTATATATATATATATATATATATATATATATATATCTCTATCTATCTATCTATCTATCTATCTATCTATCTATCTATCTATCTATCTATCTATCTATCTATATCTATATCTATCTATCTGAGAAAGCTCCTTCACTTGTTTTCAACAACACTAACAGACTGATAAAAAGAGAAAGAGGACGCCCGGATAGCTCAGTTGGTATATAGAGGTTCGACTCCGACCTGCAGCCCTTTCTTGCATGTCATTCCCCCCTCTCTCTTCCCTTTCTTGTCTTCAGCTTTCCTATCAAAATAAAGGCCGAAATCTTTAAAAAAATAAATAAAAATAAAGACCAAAAGACATAGGGAGACAGGGGAAGAGAGGGGGAGTGCGATGGACTGAAGCGTATTCTACTCACAGAGTGACGGCTGACTCATTATGAAGGGGTCCAGCACGGGTCGAATGCACTTTGGCGGGTCAGAGGCGTTACACACGTCTTGTGTAGGCTATGAAATGTCTGTATTGTCACTGCACTGCATTTTTATGAACTATGACATTCTGGCCATGGGTCACATCTCTCACCCAGGTCCAGCAGGCTCCGTCTTACACGCTATTACTCAATGAACTGAAGTTAGTTGCATTTAATAACTTCTAATGTGTTTTTTCCAAAGGAAAAAAAGTTTTTTTGTTTTTTAATGTCCCGAGATTAACATTCTTTCGGATCTAGCTATGGCCACGCCAAGACCCGCCCTACGAAGCAGCTCGATTGGTTGCGGTTAGACATTTCACCTCGAGTGGTTAAGGTTAGGATTGGTCAGGGGATAGGACCTGAACAAATGGGGTTACGTTACCTTGGACGCCTGGCCAATAGTAGTGATTGAAGGGCTGGTATTTCGCAGACCGGAAACAAAACAGACACACGCCGCGGCCGCACATACTTCTTTGGGCTTGTGAGCCACGTAGCTGGTAGGCTCGTCACGCCGATTAGCTTCGGAGTGAGTAGTGACTCTAGAGTCATAGTGAGAGAACCAGAGTTTCCCCTGTTCTTTCTAACCACGGTGGGAAACCTGGAGCAGGAAAAGTTACCCCTCTCCTTGAGTTTATGGAGAAGGACAACCAGGAAATGAGTCGGGGGAAACTCTACCAAACGCTACCAAACTACACCCACTGCAGTCGCTATGACGACCAGCCACGCTCGCCTAAGGCATGAGGCAGTACTATCTGCAATGGAAAAAGGAGGTAACAGTGTTACATTGTGTGACAGATTATTAGCTCCAAGTGTGAATGTTGGTGTGAAATTGAACACTACGTATATATATATGCCAATGTTGTTTTACCTGGTTTTACCTTGTTGTTTACCTGCCCAAGGACTACAGGTGGAAATTAGCAATTGTTGCTATAACCTGGCCCAAGACATATTCTCTTGTTTAACAAGTTTAATGTTTATTTGTGCATTGTCTCGGTTTCAAATAAATCAATTTCCATTCCATTTCCATTTCAATAAAAAAATAATTTGCACAAAGCAAGCCAATCCACTTTTCCCATGTTGATAAGAGCATTAAAATGAGAAAATATAATGGGACGAAAAGAAGTCAAGTGACATTTAAAATAGATAAAAATGTGCGATTAATTGCAATTAATCGTGAGTTAACTATGTCATTAATGCAATTAATCGTGATTAAATATTTTAATCGTTTGACAGCACTACTGTAAATGTTTATCGTGAAGAGAAAGGAAAAATCATCAAGGCCAGATGTGAATACCATGAACTGGCTGATATTTAAAAGACAAATGGAAATGATAGTTCAAACTCAAATAAGACTATATTTGCAAAACAACATGAGGCAAAGACAACATCTCCATCATGTATACCTATGTTATACTCAGCAAATTGGGGCAAAAAAATAATAATAAATCATACACTGAAGATTCAGCTTATGCCGTGTGGAGAGGTGCAAGGCCCGTACATTGCTGCTTGCAGCTTTACTTTACAAATGTATTTTTCTTCAATACACCATACCTAAAATATGAGAAATATGCCCATTTAGTGTCAGCTCAGCTCACCTGCAGACAGGGCTGTAGTACTTGAGTGTCTCGGACTCGTGCCCTGACTCAAGACGTTTTTCTGTTGTCTTGGACTTGTTGGTATTCAGACTCAGACTTGTCTCGGACTCGCCAAATATTCTAGTTGGTCCAGCACTATATGTACCTTTCTCTTTCAAAACAAAATCATTGATTTAGCGTGCTTTAGAAAAACAGGTATTAGTTTAATTACAAATCTATCTAGAACAGGCATTGACATTGGTCGCGGTCAGTGTAACGCTTATCAGTTAAATTTTCTAAAGCACAAACGGACATTTGGAAAAACAGAAAAATGGTTTCCAATGTCCAATTTTTCATTTTTTTCCCACCTTGACAAATAAAAAAGTTGGATCTTTAAACTGTTTTTCCAATTTAGAGTTTTTATTCAGAGGATCAGAAATTTAGAAAATTACAAAATTGCATCTGGTCTCCAATTATTCAATACTGCAATGGTATTCTCTCCCTTGTTCCGCCTAGGCATTGACATTGGTCGCGGTCAGTGTAACGCTTATCAGTTAAATTTTCTAAAGCACAAACGGACATTTGGAAAAACAGAAAAATGGTTTCCAATGTCCAATTTTTCATTTTTTTCCCACCTTGACAAATAAAAAAATTGGATCTTTAAACTGTTTTTCCAATTTAGAGTTTTTATTCAGAGGATCAGAAATTTAGAAAATTACAAAATTGCATCTGGGCTCCAATTATTCAATACTGCAATGGTATTCTCTCCCTTGTTCCGCCTAGGCATTGACATTGGTCGCGGTCAGTGTAACGCTTATCAGTTAAATTTTCTAAAGCACAAACGGACATTTGGAAAAACAGAAAAATGGTTTCCAATGTCCAATTTTTCATTTTTTTCCCCACCTTGACAAATAAAAAAATTGGATCTTTAAACTGTTTTTCCAATTTTCAGTTTTTATTCAGAGGATCAGAAATTTAGAAAATTACAAAATTGCATCTGGGCTCCAATTATTCAATACTGCAATGGTATTCTCTCCCTTGTTCCGCCTAGCTACGCCCCCCCCCACTCGAAACCATCAGTTGCAATCACCTCTGACCCCAAAGTTTTTTTTTTTTGGTCCATATGCAATTAATGACCTGCATATTCCGCAAAGTAGAGGAAGAGAATACCATTGCAGTACTGAATAATTGGAGCTCAGACGCAATTTTGTAATTTTCGCAATTACTGATCCTCTGAATAAAAAACTGAAAATTGGAAACAGGTTAAAGATCCAATAAAATCCTTAATTTGTCAAGGTGGGAAGAAAATGACAAATTTGATATTTTAACAAATTTTTCTGCTTTTCCAAATGTTGGTTTGTGCTTAGAAAATTGAACTGATAAGTGTTACACTGACCGGTCGCCTGGTATACGCCATATACCTCAATCATCAGGCATCAATCATTTTCACTTAGGCATCAGACACAATGTCAGCGAGCACTTTGTTCTATGGATTCTTCAGGACAAGTAAAACGTTCAAGAGCCGTTTTTACTGACACCTGTGTTGCTTGTTATTGGTTAAATTTTCCATCAGCAGTCCAGAATGTTCTTGTTACACCAGAATAACATCTAAAATGTGAAGTTGCAATTCAGCTTTATGTGACTTAAGTGAAATTGTTATACTTAAAGTAAATAATATGGCCTAATTTGATCCTATAGTGTGTTGCTCTGCATTGCTTTTTGATCATTACAAGTAATAAAGCAAAATGATGATCTTAAAATAGAAATACTGTCTCTCCCATCACATAAATTATGAACAGTTAAGTAAGTGGTCTTGAAGAGGATTCTTTTTTTTCTGTCTCGGTCTTGACCGTCTCTCATTTGGTCCTCGTCTTGGACTTGTCTTGGACTCGACAAAGGTGGACTTGACTACAGCCCTGCCTGCAGAGAAGCCGCCCCACACTAAACTCCAATATCAGCCTACATTAGTGTCATGTTTTACATGCAAAACATTTTAATGCCTTTGTTCATCATATATGATATAAAAAAGAAAAAACACATCAGATGTCCACACAGTCAGTAGCCTGGCTGACACCAGACCCACTCTCAGTTGTAATTGAGAGTGGGTCTGGGAAAGGTTCATTGACAGTTCATTTCCAAAGGGGCGTCACCAACAGACGCCGCTCAAATGCCTCTGGGCGCAATGGATATGTTGAATGTAAACAAAAAGCTGCTCGCCGTCGCTGCACTATCATCGTCGCGTAAAGCCCGCCTCAACGGTTGTGATTGGTCTAAAGCCCGCCTCAGCGGTTGTGATTGGTGCCTCGATTTTGGGGACATTGTAAATGGGTTTGAATGGGCTCTTCGCCAGACTGACTTGCAGAGTAAATCTCAAATTTGCCGAAGTTCGTCAGGGTTTACCCAGGCTACACAGTCAGACAAATAAAGAGTGTGCATCCTGGTCATAGTTTAAATATAAAATCCTAGTGCAGCATGGAGCATCTCTCCTGCCGGACTGCTGACAGCGCTGTCAGCCAAACACTCAGTAACACTGAACAGCAATAGAGGAGGTTGTACCAGCATCTGGTTTGAAAGTAGTTTAGCCAACTTCATTGACAGTCCCAGTACTTTAGCTGAAAGCATCAGAGCAGCAAACACACACGTTGTGTGTTTTCCTCACCCTTATCTAACTCCATCACAGTCATTTTGAGAGAAAAGGTTTGTAAAGTTTACAGCCTGCCATGTCGTTATCCTGCATTGCTCTGTACAATGACGTAACTAAAAAAAATAATGATCAACTCTGGGTCGACTCCGGGCTTTTTCTTTTGGGGCAGTTACCCCTTCCCTCACACTCACAATTAGGGATGTCACGATAGCATGAATTAAGTAGTCCATACCAATACCAGTGAAATTCCATGATTCTCAATACCCAATTCAATACCACGGTAACGTGTATTTCAGGATAAGGATAAAAAGTGTCTGTTTTTTCCAAACTTTTATTTATCAGTTTGAACTTTGAGGGGGAGGGGGAAAGGAGTGTGATTTACATGTAATCTGGAGAGAACATCTGTCTTCTGAAGCCACAGCCTAGTTTCTCCAAAGCCTGGCATCACATCACAGCTAGCATACGCTGTCATGTCTTCCATGAGTTCACCTGGAACTCCCAAACAGCAAAAATTTTAAGTCGGTTTTTCTCTGCCGTTTTTTCACATAGAACTGAGATTATGCAGAGTTCAGCTGTGACAACCACTAACATAAGATAATTTCAACTATCATAGCTAATGTTAGGCTCTATGTGAAAAACAACGGCAGAGGGAAACAGACTTACTTGCAGTTTGTGAGTTTCAGGTGAACTTGTGAAAGCAGTTGCCGTAGACGAACGTTACGGTAAAGCCTTTAGCGGCAGACTAGAGCACTTGTAGCGTATATGCTGCCCCTGTCAGGTTCCGGAAGAATTGCACCCCTAAAAAAACGAGTACCATCAAGGTTTCAGAATTTTGGCATCGACTTGGTACCAAAGTATTGGATCTAATGACATCCCTACTCATAACCTGACACAGACATTATATTCTATTGCAAAAAAAAAAAAAAGTTAGTTATATTTAACTATATTAAAAATATATTTAAATATTTAAAAATATGATACAACTGAATCATGCAAATTCATTCCATGTTTTAACTGTTTTTTCAAACATGGCTCTGATGTAACTACATGACCTGTGCGTGACTAAGTTAGATTGCCCCACTGCCCATAAAAAAATTGTTGTTAATCTGTTTCTTTTGTTTTGCCATTTTGTTTGTTTTTCAGATCAAGAAAGATTTAAAATCCTTAAAAGGGTGATAGAATGCAAAACCTATTTTACCCTGTCAATAGTTAAATAACGACAGTTCGGTGGGTAAATAGGACATACATAGAAGCTCAAAATCCCATTGACACCCCTTTACTATGAAAATCTCATATTTTGAAACTGCCGCTGAAAACGGGCGAATCTCAACAAAGCTGGAAGTTTACGTCAACCTCCCAAGACCTGTACCTTTGTAACGCCCATGGGGGTATTAAGAGAACGGTCACGCCCCAACATTTACATAGGCTACACAACTGACCTGAGATCAGGTAGTCTTCTGAATCTAGGTCAGGCAGATCTCTGCTATTCCATTGCAAAATTCACTTCTGAAACTTTTTTATGCGAGATATCAACTATGTAAAGCTCAAATATGGGCCGTTTTACAAAAATGGATGGCCAATTGCAAATTTTGACAGACTGTGTGTCGGAGTTCAGCGGCCGGTGCTGCCTGGGTTGCTACATCACCGCCCTGCCTGTCCTCCGTCACAGACAACGGCCTGCTGTGAGCTCGACTGAGCTCGGCCGGCGGCCCGGTGCTCAATACCCGCGCAAACATATCCTTTTCTGGGTGACTGGACTACTACACGCTGCTGCCCTGACAGAGCTCCAGGGCCTGCAGCTCACTGTTCTCCCTCCCCTCTTCCTGCTACCGGCCAGCCGGTGAGTGACTGAGAGTGCGGTCAGCGAGCTTGTTACGCCCGCAATTTCTTACCGCAGGCCGCAGGTTCCAGTTAATCTTATAATGGATATGTGTGTTGAGGTATTTAAACAAACAATCGGAGGAATAAACACCTCTTGTCCGCAAGTCTCATTGATAGAGCCCGCGGTGAGATGGAGTCCATCAATAAGAACTAGCTAGCCTCCTCCTAACGAGACCTCTGACATTCACAAAAATGCATTCAATTGAAATCCAAAATCGGACAAGTGTTAGCTAAGCTTTGTAAGACATTGGGTAACATGTAATATTCATGCCGTGACGAAATTCAAACTGTAAATATACTATAGTTATGCCGAAAGTGTAGCTAGCTAGCTAGTTGCGATATTTCCCCATTGTATTGAATGGGACATATAGCTAACAGCTGCTCGTCCTACAAAGACGCCTCGCGTTCATAAAAATGCCTTAAAATCAAATCAGACACAACGGTTAGCTTTATAAGACATTTGGGAATGATGTTATATAAGTGGCGTGACGAAATTCAAACCGTAAATATATTAGTTATGCCGGCAGCCGGCCGCGGAGCCCCGGTAGTGCAGTATCCACAAAGGGTGACTTTGCGCTGGGTATGGAGCCCAGCAGGCTGCCGCTTTCTCGTCAGACTGTGTGTAGCTCCTAAAGTCCGACACGTCTTACCAAATTTGCAATTAGTCATACATTTTTGTAAAACGGCCCATATTTAGCTTTATATATTTGATTTCTCGCATAAAAAAGTCTCAGAAGTGAATTTGGTAAGGAAACATTGCAGTGTCTGGAATATGAGATTCTGTCGCGTCTCTAATGTGTGTGTATTGGGGATTCGCTCAACCAATCAGCGCGCGTCTCTAATGTGTGCGTATGGCAATTCGCTCAACCAATCAGCGCGCGTCTCTAATGTGTGCGTATGGCAATTCGCTCAACCAATCAGCGCGCAGCTCATCTAAATATTCATGAGCATACCATATTTGAAAGAAAAGCTCTTGTTACAAATAGGGCCAAAACACAGGGATGCATAAGGGCCAATAAAATATCAACCAGGCCATTTTCAGCCCAACCAATGTTACATACCCCATTATGAGACCTTAAGGAACAGTGTGAAATACCCTATATAATCATTCTATCACCCCTTTAAAAAATTTGTGGCTTCCAGCACCGTTTGATTTGCAAGTTATAGATTTATACTTTACATGGTTCATTTTACAGGAGTTTATCAGATATGTGCTGTCTTGATTATGCCTCTCAAAATTCCATGATACTCCAGAAATACCATGGCAATGGAAATCCCAGAGTGATACATTTTACAGCCTGTATGTGGGTGCATGAATGCACGTGCACGTGTCTACGGCCCAAAACAAACACACTGACCAGAACCTGCTGATGGTGCAATGAACACTCACCACTGTGTGTGTGTGTGTGTGTGTGTGTGTGTGTGTGTGTGTGTGTGTGTGTGTGTGTGTGTGTGTGTGTGTGTGCGCGCGCGCGCATGTCTACCATCAGGCTTATGCTTATAAATACATTTTGCTGTGTAGAGTGGAACTGCAGTGAGCCTTGGCATAGCACAGCATACTTTCGGGACCTCAATATGCACGTGTGAGTGTGTGTCCTGGCATAGCCCAGTGGTACAACAGAGCTGTCAGTGCTCAGCGAAGCTCTATCAGCCACTATCTCCGACTAATGATTGTCCAAACTGCTAAATGCTGCTGGAGGCACAAGTGACAGTTAACCAAAAAAACAATTTGGATCTGTCATGAAGTTTGATTTCATCATCAAATGCTAATGTGACGGCGTCATGAATAATATCCTTGACCTCAAGTAAAGTGGAACCATTTGGACTTGTCATTAAGATGCCTCAAACGTTATAAGACCAGTTTGACGACAGTGAATGCAGTACCGAGGTGATTTCATGAATTTTGTAATTTCTAACTGTAGTTAGCTGCGGTTAGCTTGGTTAGCTGTAACGTTACAGCTGTCCAATTAGCTAGCTGACTGGGCCCTGCTAAGAGCTAAACCCGAAAAGAAAACCATCTTGGTAACGTTAGTGCAGTCCCTGTAGTAAACTGGCCTCCTTCGTAAGTCTCGGAGGCTGTTTTTAGTCCCGGTCTGGTGACACCGACTCAGTTTAAGTGCTAGCATGGCGGAATGAATTGAATCGGTTTGAATCGGGCCGAAGCTGCCTATTGGCTATTGTAAACGCTAATCAATATCTGTGACGCGACAAGTCCCTCCCTACTCGTTGCCTTCGTTGGTTTGATTGGTTAGGTTTAGGCATTAGGAGTGAGACTGGTTAGGATAAGAATACCAGGGTTGGCCAATCAAAGGCAGAGTAGGGCGGGGCACGTCTTCACTATTAAATTTGCTCGGCATTAGCCGTTAATGGAGCTTTTTGTGTCGGTGACCACGGATAGATGGATGGGATCAAACACAGCAGAGACCAGTTTTACGACTGAGAATATACTACAGAGAGGGTTTTCTTTCCGGGTTTGGCTCTTAGCAGCCCTGGGCTGAGTCAGCTAATTTAACAGCTGTCTGGAAGCACTAGAATTAGGCAATGGTTATGGTTAGGTGCCCTGAAGTCAACGGTCGCAGCGTTGCCTGGAAGGAGACGTTGGGGGCTTAAAACCCCATCGAGCACAAGAAACATTAGCCTAAAGCAGTTCCAAATTCATTAAATCACCTCAGTACTGCATTCACTGTCGTCAAACTGGTCTTATAACTTTTAAAGATCTTAATGACAAGTCCAAACGGTTTCACTTTAATTGAGGTTATAGATATTATTCATGACACTAGACCTGGCAAACTCGATTCCTTTTAAGGAATCGGGTTATTCTGAGTCACTCACTAAACTGATCCGGGTTGTGTGAGTCACTTGAGTCAGTATTGATCTATAGGCGAGCTTGCAATGTTTCGGACTGTCTGCTCGACCTAATTGCATTTTAATATACTACAGTTATACACCAAACCTACAGTAGGCCTAGCTAGGCTACGTGCAGAACATGTATGTATGTTATTTCAGAAGTGAAAGAATGGCTTTTGCTTTGGATTTAATTTACCCTGACTCGAGTGAAGTTCACTCGCTCATCTGCTACAGATCCACTCATGACTGACTGACTGACTGACTGACTGACACGGGCGGGAGCTCACAGGTTGTTGAGGGCTCGTAAGTTCTCGAGTGGTCTGCGAACTTGCAATGTTTCCGGCGGTTTCTGTCTGCGGGTCAGGAAATTCCTATAACCTGTCTCGGAGTGTCTCTACTCACTCAGTCGCTTGAGTTGACTTGTGGAGTTGTTGTTGCCTAATAAATTGTAAGTTATAAAGCTTTTGGCAGCTAAGATGGCTAGAACTAGTAGTAGCTAATGTTGCAAGAGGTTTGTGTGTGGCACTGTTATCACTTTAGATTGAATTGTAGTAGGATTCAACTGATCCGAGTTAATGATACTAGAGACTCGCGACTCATGAGTTAATTTAAAAAGTCAGGTTAAAGATCCGAGTGAGTCATGACTCAAACAGGTTTACATGACACCGTCATAAGCATTTTTTATGGATTTCACAAATTTCAGTAAGACACGTTATGCCGTAAACCGTTTAAATCTGAGCATGCGCAACTCACATCTACACTCGACCAGAGCCGGTCAGACTCGGCTAACACCAGGTATGAGACGTTATGCCGTAAACCGTTTAAATCTGAGCATGTGCGACTCACATCTGCGCTTGACTCACATCGGGCAGTGACACAAGATACCCAGGGCTCGGTTTACACCTATTGCCTTTTCTACCCACTGGGGGACCATAGGCAGGCTAGGGGAACGCATATTAATGTTAAAAAAACTCATAAAGTGAAATTTTCATGCCATGGGACATTTAATTTATTATTAGCTTCAGTATAGTGAAGGTTCATTTACTGTTGAATAACTGGTAACGTAAGCTTAGCTCACTCAACTTTCCAATAGCTTGCCGACACTGGTAATAAGCAATACATAGTGGTGACCCCGAATAGTCGATGCTTTGATCGAAGGAGCCTGATTCAACTGCTAATGTCAGTCGAATCTTTGCAGAGACATTATGAAACAAGGATGCCTCCGACGCCCCGCTGCAGGACTGGAAGCGTTGTATTCCCCCGACACGCTGTATTAACGTTACTGTTTAAAATGCTTTCCAGGTTAGTGGTGATGCATACCGCTCAAATCCAACATTAAAAACGTAGTAATCTCTCCTCAGCGTTTAGTTTTGTTGCTAAAATGTGTGTAAAATGAGCGGTGACGTTAAAGTATCTGTTTCAGGTAACCGCACCCTAGGGTACTGTCTATTTGCTGGATTGTCTATTTAACAGCAACAGTATTGTTCATATTTATGCACAATGACAAATAAAGCAAACTTGCTAAAAAAGGAACGTTACTGTTCAAACAACCCTTGAATTGTTGTACAAGATTGCAATAGGCCTGTGTGTGTGTTTTGAGAAATATCTTTATACTGCAAGGCTATATTTAATTTATTTTTATTTGTTATTTATATATTATTTTATTGCCATTACCTGTTTCCCTGTTTTCATACAGAAGTTTAGTTTGCTAAATATATCAAATATTTTTAGTTGGATATTGGATGTGAAAAGGAAATGGTTCTTCCATAACACTGCACTTTAGATGTGTGTGAATTTCCCACACCAGGAGTAATTTATATAGTTCTATTATATAGAGATTGATTATCTGTAGAGCTGGGCAATATATTGATATTTTATCGATATCGTGATATGAGACTAGATATCGTCTTAGATTTTGGATATCGTAATATCGTGATATGACGTATTGTCTTTTCCTGGTTTTAAAGGCTGCATTACAGTAAAGTTGTCATTTTATGAACTTACCAGACTGTTGTAACTGTGCTATTATTTGCCTTTACCCACTTAATCATCCACATTACTGATGATTATTTATCAAAAATCTCATTGTGTAAATATTTTGTGAAAGCACCAATAGTCAACACTACAATATCGTTGCGGTATCGATATTGAGGTATTTGGTAAAAAATATCGTGATATTTGATTTTCTCCATATCGCCCAGCCCTAATTATCTGTTCAAAAAATGTTATTTGTTCTATGCAAAATGTAAAATGTTCTATTAAAGAAAAGATAGAAAATAAATATTTGTGTGTGCTGTAAAGTGGCTAGAAAAAATGAAATCTGAATCAGCTAAAATCGGTATCGGCAGGTCAAACTCGACGAAAAATCGGAATCGGCCTAGAAAATTGTAATCGGTGCATCTCTAAATTAAATGCATACAAAAACACATTTTAAGTGATACATTACCAAGACATGCATATAAATATATCCCAGACACATGAACATGTATGCAACTGCTGAATTAAGCACTGTTGTGTATTAATGTCAATGTCATTGATATATACGTATATTAGTCCCCGCCACATAATTCGACGATCAGTCGACGATAGGCAAGACATGACAATTCTGATTCAACTATGTAAATTCTTAGCCGTGTGGGAATGGCTGAACGGTGCACGCCGTTTGTTTAACGTTACTAGAAAGTTCATGTGTTTTTGTGGGTGACAAGATAATATATATCGCAGTTAGTCTCCAAGAAAACTAAAACTGCGCTGCCTAGATGGAAACAATTCGGATTTCAAGCCGGCGACACTGGTCCGGTGTTTGGCTTGATTTCAAACCGGTTTAAAAATTTCTACACCAGCCCAAGCCTATTCTGATGGTCTGAAACAGCAACATTTGTTCACTGACATTGATGTCACAGTACACCATCACAGCTCATCTCTGCATGCTGTAGTCTGTTTACATTTGACCGTCTGCTCATTTTTCATTCTCTGATTGGTTGTAGGTCTATCCAATTGTGTCCAAAGGGATTTTGGCCGTTAATAAACCCTGAAACCGAAAATGAACTGAAAAGTTTTAACTCGCAATTGGATTTGGTCAGGCGATGTCAGGCTAGGGCACTATGCAAGTACATCTTCTTTCAAACATTTGGTTTAGCAAAGAAGCTGAAACAAGTTAGAGCTTGGGAGAACTTTGTAGATGTTCATAAAAGGCCACATATAATTTTCTCCCAACATAATAAATACCAAGACATGACAATACCAGGAAGTTCAAGTTTTTCTTTTTCCAATTTTCTAAACTCATACACTGTAAACATGATGGGCTTAATTCTAGTCTTCACAGAGTTGCAAACACAGGGTAATCCTGTACTGGTCTGTGAATGTGGTTTGGGCCTTTTCCCATGCTCCCTCTCCCTCACTGGGGGACTCCATTCAAAGTCCCAGTGGTGTAGTTGATACCACATAACCCTGTGGGAAGATCATCACATATTGCCAAGAACAATTTTCAGATTTTCTTAGCTCAGATATGTATTAGGTGGATTTCATGATGGATTTGTTAGACTTTACTCATACAATGAAAGAGAGATCAAGGAGCAACAAAATAGAAAAAAAAAATAGATTTATGTTTACATTTTGACTACTGGGAAAGAATGATACACATTTAATATATATTCTATAATTATATTTCATTCTGTTTATTTTGTCCACTTGACTCCCTCATCCTCGGTGGGAGAGAGGGATGTCTTTATTTTTCCTTACACCCTTTAAGTATGTGTGTGTGCGCAATACAGTAGTTAGTACTGTATTTTCCGGACTATAAATCGCTCTGGAGTATAAATCGCATCAGTCAAAAAATGCGTCATGAAGAGGAAAAAAACATATGTAAGTCGCATTTATTTAGATTTTTTTCTTTTTTTTCTCATCTGTCAACTACACAATAGCACACAGAACAACAGGCTGAATACGGTAGGTGTCCGGTATGTTAACGTAGCACATTAACAGTTATTGAACTATACAATAGCACACAGAACAACTACGGTACCAGAGCGTGGAGCATGGATGTATTAGAAGGCGTGGAGACGTAACTGCACCGTTGACAAGCCCCTCCCGACTCGTTCCTCCAGCTCTGGCCATCTTGCTTTCAGCCCGCAATTAGCCGATTAGCTTTCTTTGTTTTCTTCATTGCAATGAGAGTCACCTTTTCGCCAGTCCCTCAAAAGTTTCTCCCTCATTTCAAACTTTCTTTCTGCTGCTCGATTACCGTTTTCGGCTGCATATTTTACTACCTGCAGTTTATCTCTTTTCTTTCTCAGTTGTCTTTAGGAGCAGCATTCTAGTTGTCACAAGCCTCTTGCGGCTGTAGACGGTAATGTTTTCAGTATGAATTCACATTTAAAAACATGTTAAATTATACATATTTTGATATATAAGACGCACCTGACTATAAGTCCCAGGACCAGCCAAAGTAGGAAAGAAAGTGCGACTTATAGTCCGGAAAATACGGTAGTTCTTGCGAGTGTGTGAAAAATGTTACCTGGTCGTACTCCAGCGCTCCAGGGTAGAGGGGCCAGCCCAGAAAGAGCTCGGCTATCACACATCCCAGTGACCACATGTCTATGGCCTCGCAAAATGGTAGGCCCAAAATGATCTCTGGAGCCCTACAGAGAGAAAAGAGAGGCAGAATAAGTTACTCTGTCAGAGCCCGGAGGACAACATGTCCATGGATTTATAACCATGGCAAGTAGGGATGGGTATCAAGAACCGGTACTAAACTGGTACTGTCTCCAGACTGGTCAGTAACATAGTATCAATAAGCTCCCGAACAAACAATCCTGCTACCAGTTTTTGTAACTCCGCTGGGCGCCCGTCAGGTCTAAGTATCTGGGAATGATTTTTAAACTAAAATGTGTTAGGCTACACAAGTAGCAAACTTCTTTGAGGAATAACTCAGTTCATCTGTGGTTATAATGTAAGCCAGTGAGAGAGAAAAAGAGAGACAGCGTGGGACGGTGAGTATAACAGCTGGAACACACTGGGCGGGTATAGCAGCTATTTTTATTTTGGCGGCCATGTTATCCAATCTGTCCGGTGAGAGACAGATTGAGAGATCGCTTTGTGACGGTATGAATGGTTAGGCGCACGATCAGGCATGTATTTACACTACGCAACACTTGCGCGCCCGGTGTGTTCCAGTTGTAAGGCCGCATTCAGACTGCCTGTGTGTGTGTGTGTGTGTGTGTGTGTGTGTGTGTGTGTGTGTGTGTGTGTGTGTGTGTGACGAGACGTTAATCTTAAGCAGTGGTCTATAGCTGTGACCCTCTGCATATTTATTGCAGCAGCTGGACAAGGAGGTTACTCTTGTATCGATTTTTGACTACCGTTATTCCTCAAATAAAAACCGGGGCCTTTATTTACCTGAACTGCAGAAGGTACCAGGCTTTTATTTGAACTAGGCTTTTGTTAGAGGCAGGCCAATTCCATCTGTTTGATAAGTATAATTGTTGATAAGTTAAACTGTTTTAAATGAAAAGACATAGCGTTCCAGTGGACAGAGATCATAGATTTGTTAAGAAACATTGGCAAAAATATCACCATAAACAACAACAGCCAGAAGGGCAACAAAGCAATTTTGGTCAGAATTAATGAAACACCACTATTGTGTCAGTTTGAACCCTGTAACTGTACCAGGTATTTATTTCAAATACAGGTACTACGGTATTGCTGGTAGATTACAATAAGAGCAGACAGTAGTTTAGTAAAACACATTGCTGGTTTGCAGCACACCAGTATCTGATTAACGTTACAGACGGTAGCTATTTGTTTCTAGCTTCAGGCTAACTTTTTTCCTCCCACCTCCAGCTAGCCGTGCTCTGCTCTTCTCGGCTAATCTTGTCAGCTCATCCTTCTGTTTCTTCCAGTATCGGATTCTGCTGGGGTCAATGTCGAAATGTCTCACAGCTTTTTCACCTGAGTTTTCCTTTACTTTAAAATTCTTTTCGTTTTGTTGTAGAGCTGGGCGATTTGTTTCCCTAAAAAAAATCTGCGATTTTTTAATAAAAAACTCGATTTACGATTCGATTTCCCCCCCTTCCATTTAAAACAAAATAACTGCGAACTGTAAATATATTTTAAAAATATATATTTATTGTATTTAATTAAAGTGCATCAACATAAACAAAATTGCTTAGGCAAACCCTTTCTCTAAGTGAAAAGTCACTGTGCAGTGTGCAACAAAGATTGTTAAACATCCAAATTATTTATACTGTATTTGGATAAAAACAATCTAAAAAATCGACTTTTTAAAAATATGAATTGATTTGACCTACCAACTCGATTTTTAAATCAAATCGATTTTTTTCCCAGCCCTATTTTGTTGTTGAAAAGTCTGTCACTAGCACCAGAGCCCGTCATTCTCTGCTAGCACTAAATGAGACCCGTGTTACATTCAATGAGCTACACGTTACTACAAACTACAATTGGCTGAGTAACACATACAACCTCATTGACTAAAATACCAGTAGGACAATAATACTTTACATGAGTACCATAATCCAGAAAAACAAAGTGTGGAAAAAAGCATGAATATATTGTTGAATCTGTTAAATTAAATCGGTAGAAATGCACATTATGAAGTTGAATTTTATTTTTACTTATTATATGAAAGGCACTTTCCACACAAATTTTTCCCCGGCCTTTATTTGTCCGTGTTGACCACGCCCCCGGCCACTATCAGAGGCCTGGCTTTTAATTGACTACTGGTTTTTATTTGAGGAATTACGGTATTTCAAGACGAGGGGAGAACATTTCTCTTTGTTTTATTTCATTAAAAGTAAAGTTTGGCTTTGCTGTTGGCTTCACGAGTCATTTTTAAAAAAGACAGAAAAAAAAAAAAGGAGACATTTGCGCTACCCAGCAGCCACACTAAACTCTGTATGCAGAGGGGTGTCGGCGGTGCCTAGAGAATTAAACTTAAATTTTCATAAGTTTACTTCAGGAGTCACCAACCTTTTTGAAACTGAGAGCTACTTCATGGGTATTGAGTCATACGAAGGGCTACCAGTTTGACAAACTCTTCTGAAATAACAAATGTGCTCAGTTTGCCTTTAGTTATATATGATTATTAATGATTAATGATACTTATGTGAAGACACTGATCATGTTAATGATTTCTAACAATAATTATCAACAATGACTTAACAAGGTGGGAAACAGATGGGGGGTCTCATGGGGTCCTTGGGGGCACCGTGTTGGTGGCACCTGGTTTACATTCTAATGCTGGATTTTTAAAGGAAGTTTTTCTTGTAAAATTTTCAAAATTTTTTCCTAATACTCTTTTTCCCCACACAAAAAAAAAATACCAAACACAAAAAAAAAAAAAAAAAAAGTACTTTTTTTTTTTTTTTTTTTTAACTGCCTGCAAAATTCCTAGTTTCATACAGTCTATGGTGACAACCCAGCGTAAAGCACAGCGAGACAAAATTTATTTTGTTGTATTTTCAAAGTGTGCAGCGACCATAGGTGGCGACCTGTGACGACTGCCACGCTGTAATTTCCAACCAATCACATAATTCGTTATGCCCCCGGCTTGTAGTGACCCAGTTCGTGCAGAATTCACATACGACCCTTGTCCTACCCTGATCCAAATTACCTCGCGACCAGGGTCGGGAAGCCGAGTAGATTGAGGAGGGTTAAAGTGATGGTTCGGAGTAATTTCATCCTAGGGTCCTTTGCACCATGACCTCGAGCCAAACAACCCCCCAGACGCTTTTTTCACCTGGGTCGAACATTGGGAGAGATACAACAAAAATATTTATTAATTAAACTTTTTTTTTTTTTAAGTAAGTGCTGTAGTATAACTAGCAGGAGACAAGTTATAATTGAGGTAAGTTTGGAGACATTACCTTATTTAATCATTAAATTAATAAATGTTTGTTGTTTCTCTTTTCGGTGTTGTAATTTGTAGACGTCCCTAAGCACTTGTCTTACTGCCAGTAGCAGCAGCAACAGCAGAGAGCAGAAGCCAACAGGCAAGTGTTATTTACATAAACTTCTGGTGTACTTACAAACTTTCCAATCCATCGTTTTATGAGTGCATAACCTATTTGTACTAGAGTAGAAGTTTGGTATCATTTCGGGCATTATTAGTGGGGTAACTTACGAGATACAAACGTGGATCCATTAGCCCCTGCGCTAAACTATTCAGCTCATAACGCTAACTCTCCCAATGTTCGACCCAGGTGAAAAAAGCTTCTGAGGGGTTGTTTGGCTCGAGGTCATGGTGCAAAGGACCCTAGGGTGAAATTACTCCGAACCATCACTTTAACCCATTCCAACACAAAGTCGACCTGGGTATAACCCTGGTTGAGCAATTGGTGTGAAAGGGGTATCACGTAAGGTGGGTTGACCTTTAAGGTGGACCAGCTATTCTTATTTTAGTGACAAGTTGATCATCATGCTGAGGACCATCTTAGTCCACCTTAAGGCTGAATTAAAGTGGAAATATTATGCTTTTCCGTATTTCCTGTCATATCTATAATGTCATGATGTTGGATTTTCACGTTAAACGTGGCAAAAACTAAAGTTAACGTATTTCAGGACTGTTTTTTTAAAGCTAATGCAGTGTTAACATTGTCGAATGTAGCTGTATACTAATGCCAGATATCTGTAATCTTGGCTGCCAATTTTGGTCATTTCTCCCCAATTTCAGGTCACATTACTGTTGGAACATGTCTGGTTGTGTAGTATTTGGTTTATAAGCCTTTATTGGTGATTTTTCACGGTAGAAGGTCCTGCTATATACTCCGTTTCAGTCAGTCTCAGGCTCCGGAGTTAAACAACACAGCGGAGAATCAGACACTCTCGGAGATTCCAGAAAACACAATCAGAGCAGACTGGGATTTTTTGGAAGGATGCCTTAAAGAGACAGGTGCTCCAACAGAGTGCTCATACAAAGGCTGAATACAAGTGCAGCAGCGATGGGCAGTATGAGAAAAATAAAGTGTTTTTTGAACATTAAAGCATGTAAACATAAAATACTAGTATGAACCTGAAAATGCTATATAATAGGTCCACTTTAATTTGGGCTGCCCTTAAGGTGGACCAGTTTAGTGTTTCCACTAGATTCTTTTCAGCAGTGGCAACGTCAAAAAGTACGGGCTTATCTGCTAACGTTAGCTACCGACCGTTACCTTGAAACCATCCAGCAAATAGACGGTACCGTAGGGTGATTTAACATCACCGCTCATTTTACACGCAGTTTAACAACAAAATGCTGAGTGAACATTACTAGCTAAGTTTTTCATGTTGGTTTTGAGCTGTATGCACCCCCACTAACCTGGAAAACCGTTTTAAAACAGTAACGTTAATACAGCGTGTCGGAGGAATACAGCGTCTCCTGCAGCAGGGAGTCAAAGGCAGAGGGACCGTCACCGCAGCGATTGCTAACGTTAGCTTCTTGTCTCATCTGGGGTCTGATAAACCTGTAATCTGTAAACTGTAAATTCATAAAATTCAGTGTTCACAATGATATTTTCCAATAAACTGTAGCGGTCATATGTCACGGGACCCGCGTGAGTGCGGATTTCATGTCGTGGCTTTCATCGCGGTTTGTCACTTTGCCTAAGATTGAGTAACAAGTGTACTTGCCCTATTGTTTATTTGGTTGCCATAAATTTGCGAGTGATCACGTCCTGTCACTGTTACAGTTGCTCACCCTAAGGGGAGAGAGAGCGGATGACAGCTCGCTTGAGTTCAGTAGGGCACACGCCCTGTGTGTGCATGTATGCATGTGCAGTGTTTCGTCTATGTTGATTTTGTAGTGGCGGCCCACCATGGTAAAATTTCTGTCACCACGGTATCAGAAATAGGGCTGTACAAAAAAAAATTTGTCGCGGTTGCCTTTTAAGTTATCCTGCCGTTCTACTTGTTGTTATACATTGCAATTTAACAACAATTAGAACTATTCAGAAGTGGGTTGTTGTTTGGACAGATCTGCCCCCACTACTAAAAATATTCCTAAAGGAAACACTGATGTGTGTAAATACATATATACATGCACACAGGTCATGTCCATCACATTTACAGCACATCCCATGCTTTCTGCCTGTAATGGAGACTTGATAACTAGGACTGTAACTGTAGCTGGTTGGGAATAGGTGACCACTGTGTTGCATCGGTAAGAATGCAGTCGAATGCTCTGATGCTCTTCAATAGATTTATTGGCAGCCAATATGATTGTCTGTGTCTTTGTGAGTGTGGTTCTACAATACACACAAACAAATAAAAAAGGGGAATATCAGCATTCAAGTAAAACTACAGTGCTGACAGGATGCAATTAATAAGGCTAATAAATGGTAATTAGTATAACTTTCACTTTAAGTAGCTATAACTACTTACAGTGCCTTGCGAAAGTATTCGGCCCCCTTGAACTTTTCGACCTTTTGCCACATTTCAGGCCTCAAACATAAAGATATAAAACTGTAATTTTTTGTGAAGAATCAACAACAAGTGGGACACAATCATGAAGTGGAACGAAATTTATTGGATATTTCAAACCTTTTAAACAAATAAAAAACTGAAATATTGGGCGTGCAAAATTATTCAGCCCCCTTAAGTTAATACTTTGTAGCGCCACCTTTTGCTGCGATTACAGCTGTAAATTCGCGGGGTATGTCTCTATCAGTTTTGCACACCGAGACTGACATTTTTGCCCATTCCTCCTTGCAAAACAGCTCGAGCTCAGTGAGGTTGGATGGAGAACGTTTGTGAACAGCAGTTTTCAGTTCTTTCCACAGATTCTCGATTGGATTCAGGTCTGGACTTTGACTTGGCCATTCTAACACCTGGATATGTTTATTTGTAAACCATTCCATTGTAGATTTTGCTTTATGTTTTGGATCATTGTCTTGTTGGAAGACAAATCTCCGTCCCAGTCTCAGGTCTTTTGCAGACTCCATCAGGTTTTCTTCCAGAATGGTCCTGTATTTGGCTCAATCCATCTTCCCATCAATTTTAACCATCTTCCCTGTCCTTGCTGAAGAAAAGCAGGCCCAAACCATGATGCTGCCACCACCATGTTTGACAGTGGGGATGGTGTGTTCAGGGTGATGAGCTGTGTTGCTTTTACGCCAAAACGCGTTTTGCATTGTTGCCCAAAAGTTCGATTTTGGTTTCATCTGACCACAGCACCTTCTTCCACATGTTTGGTGTGTCTCCCAGGTGGCTTTTGGCAAACTTTAAACGACACTTTTTATGGATATCTTTAAGAAATGGCTTTCTTCTTGCCACTCTTCCATAAAGGCCAGATTTGTGTGCAGTATACGACTGATTGTTGTCCTATGGACAGAGTCTCCCACCTCAGCTGTAGATCTCTGCAGTTCATCCAGAGTGATCATGGGCCTCTTGGCTGCATCTCTGATCAGTCTTCTCATTGTATGAGCTGAAAGTTTAGAGGGACGGCCGGGTCTTCGTAGATTTGTAGTGGTCTGATACTCCTTCCATTTCAATATTATCGCTTGCACAGTGCTCCTTGGGATGTTTAAAGCTTGGGAAATCTTTTTGTATCCAAATCCGGCTTTAAAATTCTCCACAACAGTATCTCGGACCTGCCTGGTGTGTTCCTTGTTCTTCATGATGCTCTCTGCGCTTTACACGGACCTTTGAGACTATCACAGAGCAGGTGCATTTATACGGAGACTTGATTACACACAGCTGGATTCTATTTATCATCATTAGTCATTTAGGTCAACATTGGATCATTCAGAGATCCTCACTGAACTTCTGGAGAGAGTTTGCTGCACTGAAAGTAAAGGGGCTGAATAATTTTGCACGCCCACTTTTTCAGTTTTTTATTTGTTAAAAAAGTTTGAAATAGCCAATGAATTTCGTTCCACTTCATAATTGGGACCCACTTGTTGTTGATTCTTCACAAAAAATTACAGTTTTATATCTTTATGTTTGAGGCCTGAAATGTGGCAAAAGGTCGAAACGTTCAAGGGGGCCGAATACTTTCGCAAGGCACTGTATATCAAAATAACTAAATAATACACCAAATAACACACATCAGCTCCTTATTAAATTAAACAGCATTCTTACTGCTGGGATCTCAGTAACAGCAACCCAAACATAGTTGTCTAATACGCAACCATTGTAAACATTATACAGTGTCATGTGAGTACACACATGAGCACAATAGTAGTGTAACACTAATAATACCAAGCATTAGCATGCACTGCATTTCAACTGAGTATCCCAGAACAGACAACATTCATATAAACCTAAGGCACCGAAATACACGTTAACATTTATACCAGTGTACTCACATGTCTCTGAATGCACGCATGCACAGATGGTGACACAGACAACTATACACTTCAGAAATATCTACGATGTGCTTCTCCCAGCCACTCTCACTACTAACTTAAAAACGAAACTTATCAGCCAGCGCATACAGGTGTCTTCTGTGTGACCCCAAAACAAAGGTGCTGATTGGTTGATCCCCATTACCACGAACATAAATAACAAGTCCTTCTTTACACTGCCCTCCTTGGCCTGAAAGAGAAAATTACACTTTGCCATTTCCTATTGCTCGTTCAAGAGGAAGTCCAGTTATGTAACCAAAAAGATCATTGAAGGAGACTGCCTCAAACATTTACAGAACAGTCCTGCAAAGTGGGGACTGAGAAACTGATTGTGGTGTTCCTAGTTTTAAGTGCTACGATAACGTGTGAAGACAAGGAGGTCAGACCACAAAAGAACTTTGCGTGGACACCGACTGGCCTTAAAAAAGGAAAAATAAAATACAATTTAAATACATTTAAACACTTTATCAAAAGGAAAATAATATAAAGAAAATGATAATATGAATTCACACACTAGATTCACAATTTACAAAGCGCAAAAGAAAAAATAATAGAATAGCATAGGTGGACAAACTACACACTGGCAATGCAAAATAATCATGAGCATTGCAGAAGATGCAAATTCCTGTAATGGTGATCAGCTGAGAATCCCGCCTACACTGAAGAGGTACGATCCGCAGTGCTAAACAAAATAGAGAAAAGCACCTGGTACCAAAAGTGGGTTGAGTGGAGGCAAACCATTTTGTGGAAATGAGGCTCAAGTGTGTTAAACATGTAGAGACGTTACAGGACATGTGAAACGAGTTGGGGCGCACAATTAATCGAATATTAACTGCGATCATGATTTTAGCTTCCCACAATTAAATGAACATGATTAACTATCTATTGACATAACTAACTCAACTGGATATCAAATCAAGCGCTTCTTAAACTAACAGCATGACTCAGGAAGAACTCAGCGTCAGTGCCACGCCAGCAGTGGCATCACTCACCGTTGTTCACTGTTAAATCGCCTGATAACGACACCAGGCTGCTACAGTATAACAACAGACTGTCATGCACACTTAATGGTAATGGAAACAATAGACTGTTCGGTTAACAACCTGGACAGCCACACATTTCTCTGTTCTGCCTGAGATGGAAATACAGTTAATTAAAGTTTACACTCACTGTATACATTAGCGGACATTTAGATAGTGGCTAAATCGTGACAGAACAACAGGGTGAATTTCAGCTTGCATGCATGTTTTATTTTTGTTTAACATTGTTGCAACAGAGTAGCTAATATTGGTAGTTGTAGCAACAAGTTAGTGGGCTGACAAGTCACAGTAAAGACTGTCACACTAACCTGATTAGGGATTATGTTATTTTACAATATTATTATACAGTATTGAAGAAGAAAAAAAAATTAATATCTAAATCACAAAATTAAAAAAATATTTTGTCCCTAAAATCAAATTATGGTGGTGAATAACCGTGATCTCAATATTGCTCTAAATAAACGTGATTATAATTTTGGCTATAAATCGATCAGCCATATAACCCACAATTAATCTGCGGAAAAAAACTAATCCATGATGATCACACATGAAACACATCCCACTGCATTACTAATGGCGTGGGACAGCAGATCAAGTTACACATGAGTGAACACGCATGTGGAACAAAACAGAGCAATACAGATTGGAAGCAAAGATCGCCTGAAATAAACCAATAGAATACTAAACACAAGTGGCATGCGATTACTTTCTATTAAATTTTTTAAATGCTCGTACAAAGTCCTTTCATGTTAAAAGGACAGCAACACAATTAAAAGTCTCCATTGATACAACTGCTCTTAAAGACTAATAAATTGATACTTTATTTTGGGATTTCGATGACTGAAACCATCGGCCCATATAATCCTTCTATGCAGGGCTTGACATTAACTTTTTGAGGCACTTGTCCTTTGGACAAGTACATTTACATTTACAGAATTCGAACAAACCATTGAAAGCATCCAAACATTATCAACATTAATAAAATTCAGTTGAAACACTTTCTACCCAGCAGAGGCTGATTTACCAAGGGATCCTTTAAAAGGTGTAGCTACTTTACAGCTGAATATTAGCTGATATTTAACTACGTACATTTAACCGATACAAATGCTGCTAATGCTTGCTAGGTACATACAGTGCCTTGCGAAAGTATTCGGCCCCCTTGAACTTTTCGACCTTTTGCCACATTTCAGGCCTCAAACATAAAGATATAAAACTGTAATTTTTTGTGAAGAAGCAACAACAAGTGGGTCCCAATTATGAAGTGGAATGAAATTCATTGGCTATTTCAAACTTTTTTAACAAATAAAACTAGTAAAAAGGGGGTGGAAATTATTCAGCCCCTTTACTTTCAGTGCAGCAAACTCTCTCCAGAAGTTCAGTGAGGATCTCTGAATGATCCAATGTTGACCTAAATGACTAATGATGATAAATAGAATCCAGCTGTGTGTAATCAAGTCTCCGTATAAATGCACCTGCTCTGTGATAGTCTCAGAGGTCCGTGTAAAGCGCAGAGAGCATCATGAAGAACAAGGAACACACCAGGCAGGTCCGAGATACTGTTGTGGAGAAGTTTAAAGCCGGATTTGGATACAAAAAGATTTCCCAAGCTTTAAACATCCCAAGGAGCACTGTGCAAGCGATAATATTGAAATGGAAGGAGTATCAGACCACTACAAATCTACGAAGACCCGTCGTCCCTCTAAACTTTCAGCTCATACAATGAGAAGACTGATCAGAGATGCAGCCAAGAGGCCCATGATCACTCTGGATGAACTGCAGAGATCTACAGCTGAGGTGGGAGACTCTGTCCATAGGACAACAATCAGTCGTATACTACACAAATCTGGCCTTTATGGAAGAGTGGCAAGAAGAAAGCCATTTCTTAAAGATATCCATAAAAAGTGTTGTTTAAAGTTTGCCAAAAGCCACCTGGGAGACACACCAAACATGTGGAAGAAGGTGCTGTGGTCAGATGAAACCAAAATCGAACCTTTTGGCAACAATGCAAAACGTTATGTTTGGCGTAAAAAGCAACACAGCTCATCACCCTGAACACACCATCCCCACTGTCAAACATGGTGGTGGCAGCATCATGGTTTGGGTCTGCTTTTCTTCAGCAGGGACAGGGAAGATGGTTAAAATTGATGGGAAGATGGATGGAGCCAAATACAGGACCATTCTGGAAGAAAACCTGATGGAGTCTGCAAAAGACCTGAGACTGGGACGGAGATTTGTCTTCCAACAAGACAATGATCCAAAACATAAAGCAAAATCTACAATGGAATGGTTCACAAATAAACATATCCAGGTGTTAGAATGGCCAAGTCAAAGTCCAGACCTGAATCCAATCGAGAATCTGTGGAAAGAACTGAAAACTGCTGTTCACAAACGCTCTCCATCCAACCTCACTGAGCTCTAGCTGTTTTGCAAGGAGGAATGGGCAAAAATGTCAGTCTCTCGATGTGCAAAACTGATAGAGACATACCCTGCCGACTTACAGCTGTAATCGCAGCAAAAGGTGGCGCTACAAAGTATTAACTTAAGGGGGCTGAATAATTTTGCACGCCCAATATTTCAGTTTTTTATTTGTTTAAAAGGTTTGAAATATCCAATAAATTTCGTTCCACTTCATGATTGTGTCCCAGTTGTTGTTGATTCTTCACAAAAAATTACAGTTTTATATCTTTATGTTTGAGGCCTGAAATGTGGCAAAAGGTCGAAAAGTTCAAGGGGGCCGAATACTTTCGCAAGGCACTGTAGCTGCTGACGCTAGCTAGCTAACGTCACTTACTTGTCAGCCAAGTTGGGTTGCCCCTGGCAGATGCCGCAGAACATTACTCCTTCATAATGCACCCAGTCGAATTAATCTCTCCAGCTGTTCACAAATTTTCTTTCCCTTTTTAACTCATATGGTGCGGTTGTTGTAAGGTTAATTGTTCTTGATGCTTTCCCTGGCACTTGGCCGGGCTGCGCAGCCTGAAGAAATATCACTCTCCACCCAGTTTATCTATGGCAATTTATGGCAATTTATATTAAAGGGGGAAAAAAAACAGACCTAATACAAAATGTTTACACTATCACGCAAACATAAAATTCGCTTGAAACAAAAATATTTGTTTACCAAATTAAATGATTGTTAAAAAGGAAAGAACAGAGAGAAAAAGGGGTTGGAAAACAGTGTCTCCTCATGTGAAACTGTTGCCCTTGACAACATTAGTTTCATTTTTTTATACCCACTGGTTTATACCACAGTAAGCGGACTGGATACGTGCTCAGGCGTCCACACACAAAGCAGGAAAGGCAGTGGTATTTAAAAAAGAAAAACTAAATGGACAAAACTACATGACACATACCATAGGGGGAAAAAAAGAACCTGCAGGTAAGGAACAGTGAATTTAGAAACAAATACACCACTTACTGTGACTATATACGAGTCCCAGCAGGTATGGGGTCTACCGTGATGATACATGGTTTCCCTAATGACTATCAAAACAAACTGGGACAGACAACATTAATCCACAAACACTACTGCATGCGTTTTTCACTGTTTTACTTCCCCAAACCAGTTAAGAGTCCCCAGTTGTGTCAAACCCACCTTTGTCCCTTCTTCTAGCCTTTTTTAAACTGTGGAGTGAAACTGACAGTGTGAGCCAGTCAGCAAAACTCATCTCAATGTATAGATACTTATTAGAGAGAAGGACCAGGGCTATGTGTATAACATGTACTTTTGCAATGTGACTAGTGTGCTAGTGTAAAACAACACCTCTGCAACAAAGAAATCACAGCTAGATGAAGGAAGCCTAGCACAACCTGCCCAAATCTGTAAGCATGCTAAGATGATAGCATTCTTTCCTTCCACCTGATCTGCTTAGCTGAATTATTCACATAGCCCAATGCTCCATTTTCATTGTGGAAGCTGGTTTTACGTCACCAGCCCCCGCAGGACAGAACAGTCACCTCACCAGGCCCTGCTGTGTCATGCTACCATGGCAACGACACATTAGAGCATGACAAGCATTGAAGAGCTTTTGTGAGAGACTTATATCTACAGAGTTCTGCTTATAAATTTAACAAGGTCAAGTTTGTGTACATTTAAGTACAAAATGTTATCCCGATGACTAAGCAAGATCTAGGCCAAAAAGTTGCACCTGTTTGCTGTAGGTGAATAAAAACACCCAGGTCCCATTATAGCATAGTTTCTGATTGCATTACTGTGGACTAACAAGGTCTATTCAGGGCCAAGGACAAGGTTGATGGACAAAATGTGGAATGGATATTTATAAAAATCTATAGAAGAATACCATTTTTTACAGGAAAATCCCAACTGACTTGAATAAGCATTCACTGGGGAACACTTTAAAAAAAAATGCAAACACTACAATTACTGGACATGCTACCACCACAGCTATAGGCTACATCCGTGCACAACCACAAATCCAATAATGCCAAAAACGTCTCTTTTAAATAAAAATTACAGCCTGAAATCTTGGCAGAAAAAGTGTAGCGATTAAAACGATGTCTCACATCTGTAAACCACCAACAAGATAAGGTGAGTTTTATTTGTAAGTAGGTTGATTGTTATTTAAAATTCCACGTTTAGATGGACAACTCTGATACAGAAACTATTGAAACATCTGAGTGTGACATATGTACACCCTTTATTAGTATTCATAATCAAAACAACGTAAGTGACATGTCATCAATGTAATATGCTAATGATTAAAAGGTCCAATCTGCTCATTTGTTTTTAGCTTTAGGCAATTTTGCGTCTCTCATTTGATTTTCATTTAAAATATGGACATGTTTTATTCTACAAGGTGCCAATACTGTTAAACACACCTTTACCAGCATCAGAAAATACAACTTGAATTCTTATGTTGTCTAGTGTTGGTCTGTACATTTAGAACGTCCTAAATTTTACGGTCTCTTGGGGTTTTCTTTAAAAACTGACTTTGCATCAAAGCCACACTGCTGGCAACGATACTACCTATGGTTCTGGAAAGTCCAGGGAAAACCCCAGAGCTGTAAAAAAACACCTCCCATCGACTGTGGTGAGGCCAGCATTTCTAACAGCTTTACTATGGTAACAATACAGCCATTATGCAATATGAGCACTAGAGATGAGGAGAAACTGTGTCCTGCAAACCACTCTCCTGATAACCTGATGTACAAACAAATTCACACACACACACACACACACACACACACACACACACACACACACACACACACACACACACACACACACACACACACACACACACACACACACACACACACACACACACACACACACACACACACACACACACACACACACACACACACACACACACTGCTCAAAGTAAACTGCACTACCAGCAGGTGTCATGGCTAAACCGACTCACACACACTCAAACAGAGTGGAAGGGAAGTAAGATGGGAAGCAAATAAAGAGAAAGGCAAAGTAATGGAAGTGCTGGTGTACTATTAAAACCAAAAAGTTACAGTGTCTGTATGTGCTCTTAAAATAATATCACATTGCCAGACCTATCCCCACAGCGCTGTGCAGTAAGGTCTGGCCACTTCACACATTCATTTTTGGCATTGTGTGCATTTCTTAAAACAAATCACAATCGTCTTGGGCGGCGCAAAGCTCTGTACGCAGTGACGGTGGCTCTGCAAAATAGTCTCAGGAAGGAACTTGTTTTGGTAGAACATTTGAACATAGGGAGGCAAGCTCTGGAGTTAAAATGGCTAATTCCCTGCAACAGAAAATAAAGGCTAAAATATTTAATAAGGTATGTCGACTATGTAATAAGAATTTTACTCAAAGAAAAGATAAACATAATTTAACGGTGCCCTAGAGGTGAAGCCTGCCTATAGTTTAGCTCTGGCGGAGCTCGATGGACTCCCACAGACGAGTTACTAGCGTGGCTATGGCTCTTGCAGATATTTATCAAACCAACATCAAACGGAATGTTTCTGGTGATCCATATACGATGGAGAACTGGCCAGCAGCCATTTTTTGTTTGTGTCTTTATCTTGCCCGGCGTAAGCTGCAGCTAACCCCCTTGTCTGCAGGGTTTTCAAAAGGTCCTCCATTATGTCGATACCATTTCGCTGTGTACGTTACCCTCGCTAGCTCACTTCAGACACTAGGCCATGCTTGGAAAATATAACTTTTTCCATAACCAGTTGGCAAACATACTAGCATGTCCCCGTTAGATAGTTATTGCCGTAAACATATGCTTTGTAAATCTTTACAATAATTCAACAAAAGAACCAAGCAGGCCTGCCTTATTTTCTTTAAAACTTGCCATTTTCAGCATGTAGCTTGCTAGCTCAGAGGTTATGGTTGTTGTTTCCCAAATCAAACAGAGTTTGAGAATGGCAACACAAAAGGAGCGGAAGGGGTAACAAAAAGTAATCAAAAGAATAGATTTAAACAGTTGCACACTGCTGGTGGCCAGAGAAAAATAAGGCCGGATGTTATACTACACAAGGTTCAGGTAAAGTTAACAATCTTGACTCGCCAATTTTTCATCCTCAGAGAACATTTTTGATCACTTCTGAGTTTAGTTATTGTGTAGCATGTTAGGGTACATTGTGTAACCTACATACAAGTATCCAGCCTTGGCAGCTGTTGCATAGAGCACACATATGTGCACACCCAGACACACACAGGAATGTCGGAATGTTTTTTCCTGGATCTAAATCTGTTTTTTTTAACATACCACATTCTTCCCTGGCCTTCTGTGTGAGTGACCTCCCTAAAAGTCAGTGCCAGCCCATTTTAACTGCACTATGATCTAAGTGTTGCAGATGCCACTCAAAGACAAAACACACACAAGCACACATGAATGCACACTCATACACACTTAACCAGGTCAACTGCAGAGCCTTTGTTATGCAACAACTATAGCTCCACTCTCCTCCTCGTCTCTGAGAGGGGGGCCTAGAAAGTGGTTTGCTTTTCCTTAACACTGGCATTTTGGTGCTCTGAGGCTCTTCATTTTACATTTGGTCTAAAGGAGTTTGCTTCAGGACAAGAAGTCCACACTTTTGTGTCCTGATATACACCACTAGCAGAACTTACAGTTGAAACAACTGAGAAAATGTTGTGCTCCTTATAAAGCAATAAAATCAGGACTGCATAGAGTGTAATGATGGGTGTGTACAGTGCATTAGCTGCAGAAGTCCTTAGTATCTTAACAGCATTTGTCATAAATTGCACAACAGCTTAAGAGTTTGCAATAGTTTATCCAACTTGAGCAGCCTACTTGCTTAAACTTGCTGGTAGCAGCACAGGTGAATGATAGATGCTAGATATTATTTTTATAACATCTTAGTTCTGATAGTAAGTAGTAGTAGTAGTAGTTGTTAGGGATGCACCGAATATTCGGCCACCGAAAATGGCCCAAAAGGGCATTTTATCACCGAAACAATACGGCCGAAAATGTTGTGATGACGCAAACAGAAACCGCGACCTGCACGTATGTCAGTACCTGATCCACCTGCAAAGCGTCTCCTAAGCAAAGAGGTTGAGACGGACCACGGAGTGAAAACAATGAAAAGTACGCTCTTAGAGTCTGTCAGCACACGTTTCAGTGAGATCTATTCGGATCCTCTGCACTTCATCGCGACTGTACTTGATCTGCGTTATAAAGACCATTACTTGGATGCGGAAATAAAGCAGGGCACACAAGAAATGATCCAGGCCGCGATGGATGCGGAGAACCCGCGTGGAGACGGAGCGCGCACGGAGCAGCGCCCAGCGCAGCGCCCAGCGCAGGAGGAGATCAGAGCGCAGAAAAAAAAGACTCTCTGCACCTCTCTGCACCAGATGAGGGGCATGCACCCTCGTTGTCTGATATGTTCAGTGAAATCCTGCAAGAAAGTGCCTCAAATAATAATAATAATAATAATAATAATAATAATAATAATAGGTAAGCTATTCTGTTCTTAGGCTACTGTATACTGTATGTGACTATCAGATTGTAGCCATATTTCTGCTAGATATTTTTTTAATTAAACTTTAATATTAATTTATACAATTGCAATGCCTTGATTTTAGTAAAGTTAGTACACAGGCATAGCCATAAATGCAATGGTACTAATAATTGGCTTAATTTCTTTCAGTGTTTCTGTTTCGGTCTTGGTTTCCTCTTTTTTCGGTTTTCGGTTTCAGCCAAGAATTTTCATTTCGGTGCATCACTAGTAGTAGTAGTAGTAGTAATTAAAATCGCATTAATATCGGCATAGGAAAAACCAATAACCCATCATTCCTTCAATCGTCAATATAAGTTCTGATCGGCAATCGGCACAGGCCTATTGCTGATACCCAGTACTGATACCGATAACAATTACCTTGAAAACACGCATTATTTACACTTAAATTAATCATGACTTTACAATGAATGCACCATGAAACCCTGATCGGTGCCCACACACTTTACCGTTCGTTGTTTTGTTTCCAGTACATTTCCAGGATAAAGCCTGACATCCAGCGTGATGTCCCTCACCTTCTGCTCTCTGTGTGTTGCCGTTCTCAAAACCCCTTCGCTTCGGGAAACAATAACAAACTTCGAGCTAGCAAGCCACACGCTGAAAATGGATTGGATCGTGCAATAAGGCAGGCCTGCTTGGTTCTTTTGGTAAAGGATTGTATAGATTTACAAATAATATGTTTCTGGCATTTACTATTTGACTGGGACTTTTGGGACCGATTGGTGGGGATGTACGAAGTACCCATGGCGATACACTGGTAGAAATTATGTTTAACCATGTATCCAGATAATTTAAATAGCTCACGTTACTCTATTGTGTGAGCAGTTAATTAAATATAGTATATGGCGTTTTCTTCTGTTGCGGGGTGCAAATGTTCCACCAAAACAAATTCCTATTAGCGGTAGGTTAACGCTACCTGCTGCCAAGTTAAGCGCTAACTAGCGTCACATGCAGTGATGCATGAAGTGGTATTGGGTGCGGTTGTATCGGAGGAGTTTTATGAGTACAAGAACGAGTACATGAGCACAGTTTTGCAACAATTAGTTCTTGAAATTAGTGAATGATGAATTATACAGAGATTTGACTGAATGTGGAAGTCCGCACCTGTAGTATCTGGACTGCAGGTAAGTGGAGCAGACAGCCTTGGAGACATGGCTGGCTGAGCCAAAGTCAATGACTTTGACTCTGTATGGCTGCCTGGAGGGGTCCACCAGCATGATGTTCTCTGGCTTCAGGTCAGCATGGATCAAACCCAGACACTTAAGCTTCTTTAAGGCCTTTGCCACCTGCAAAGATTTACATAAAACACGTATTATGAGTAAGTTCGGCACTTATGGCGATTATATCTGTGGTTGTCTGCAACTGTTGTCACTTTACCTGCTGCAGAATGGGCCTGATGATTTTGAGTGGCAGGGGACTAAACTTGTTCTGTTTAAGGAAGTCATAGAGGTTTTGCTCCAGCATCTCAAACACCAAGCAGGTGTGGCTGCGGTGCTGAAAGCACTCCAGAGCACGCACCACATTGTGCTCATCTGCATTTTCGCTGCTCAACCGGGCTAGGATCTCCACCTGGGGGTTCAGGAAGAAGAAAGAAAATAACACAGGTTACACTACAGTCTGTCTGTGAACAGTAAATGACAGTAAAGACTTACACAAAGCTGAAATTGAAACACTGCGCTGCAACATCTGTCTTTCGATTTAATTAAAAGGCATTCATTTTTAAGGATTCTGTTACTCACAGTATTGAAGAAAAAAAAAAAAAAGAATATCTGAATCCCAAAATTATAATCAAATATCTACCAAATGAATGAATACCCGAATAGTCCAGACTTACTTATTTTGATGCAAAGATTTGTACATTATCAGGAACGTAGCACAACATGGAAGTGAAAGCAGTGCTCTGTTTTGTTTTGTGTGAAAGTGCAATAAAAAAAAGAAAATGTGTCCGTAAAATCAATGAATAATTGTTGTCAATAATCCTGATCTCAATATTGATAAAAATAAATCGGGATTATCATTTTGGCCATAAGCAGCCCTACAGATTCTTACCTCAATCTGTCCCTGACGTGCATAGGATGGGTGGTTCTTCAGTATTTTGACAGCCACCACTTCATTCGTTCCCCTCTTCCAGCACTTCACCACCTGACCAAAGGTGCCACGACCCAGAAACTCCAAGACCTCATAGCTGTTCTTCAAGGAGCACAGAACCTCGTGCTGGACTAACTGATAGTCACCATCTGCTGATCCAGTTCTGGTCACAGTAGCTCCTGCCACTGCCTCAGTACTGCCATTAGGCCTGTTTTCGGTCCCATCCAGCCTAATTCCCATGTCGGTCACTGCCTCAACCTTGCTGTGTTGAGTGGGCAGTGTCCCTGCTCCCCCTACTCGGACAGTGTCTGCATTGTTCCCGGTGCTGATTTGCAACATGGCCACAGGGGGGGGAAGTGAAGGTAGAGCAGATACCTCCTCCACTATCTGCATGGTTCCGACGCAGTTGTTCTCCTGTGGCTGTTCTCCACCTTCACCTGCCTTCTGTTCACATCTCTGTGTGGCACCTGTGTTTGTAAGGCAGATGTATCGTCCTCTTGCTTGTACTCTTCGGTTTCTGCCCTCCTCCTCTGCTCTGATGCAGGCCCTGCTCAGTAGCCCGTAGTCCAAGCCTCCTCTTGATGGAGTTCCACCACTGTCTCTATGAAGCCTTGCTTCCTGTGGGCCTCTGGTCTGGCAAAGAGACTCCTGGATCCTAGCTGATCCTTCTCCTTGTCTCTGTAATTCTGCAGTCTGCAATGTCAACTCCTCCCTCTTTCCAAGCTGTAGTCCCCTGTGCGGTTTTCCTGAATCAGCACCGGTTGAGGATGGGATAACGTTGTTGGGATAGGCGATGCCGTAGTTGACTCCAATCACATAGGTCTTGGACGTGGGTCGGTGCTGAAAGGCTCTGCTGGTGTTCTTACTGTGGTGAGCTTCGTCTTTATGTCTGCCGTTACCACTGCTGCTGGTTCCTAAGGCACTTGTTTGAGCTGAGTGCAGGTGTGATGGGTAGACCAAGACTTGTGAGGCCATACCTAAAGAACAAAGATGAATAAAACACAGGCTACATGTATCAATAGTCAAGGGTGAAACAAAGTTGACACAATTTGGTTTTTAGGCCTTAATGCAACTCCAGTCTTTGTGTGCACTGCAGTCTCCACGTTGTAACACCCTTCACTTTACCGAGTATTAACAGATGAAGCCACCGTGTCTTAGAAGCGTGTTGTTTAACTGTTCACTGTGAACTTACTTTACATTGTCTTTGCTATCTCTTTTTCCTCTCGCTTTTCCCTCACAAAGCCGCTACGCTAATTCCGACACCGCTCACCAGCGGTCACTCTCCTCTCCTGACTCATCAATCACACACTGACGTCACTCATCAGCACCTGCTGTTCTCGCTCTCACTAATGCCTGATTTATGGCTCCGAATTGCGCATTGTTTGTTTTTCTTTTTATGCTTGAGAAATATACATTTCAAAATTTTTGTATTTTGTGCATTTTCCTTGATAATCAATCAAGTAGACTCATGATACCATTATATCGCAATCTCACTATTGTAAATCGCAATATGACTTTTTTTTCAAATCGTGAAGCCTAGTTGTATTCACCTAACACGCTGTGTTAACTTACTGTTTAAAATGTTTTCCAGGTTAGTGGTGATGCATACTGCTCAAAACCAAGATGAAAAATCATTGTGTTCCCTCAAATATTTTTTTTGTTGCTAAACTGTATGTAAAATTAGCAGTGACATTAAATTACCATTTTCATTACCATTTTCATGTGTCATTATACTAAAGTACCATCTATGTGCTCAATCTTTCCTTAGCAGTGGTTAGTCGGCAAATAAGCCCACTTACGAGAATGTTATTGTTCAGACTTTAGCACACTGTTTCAGCATAATCTGTTCACACACTGTTGTCACATCATAGGAAAACACATTGCTACTGCCAGATGAGTGACAACTTTGTTTGGCTCATTTTCTGTAACTAGTGTCGCATGAAAGCATGGCGGGTAGAATTAGCAAGCTAGCTAACTAGCCAGTTGTTTGCAGCAGACTGCTTGGTTCCTCCGCTTCCCCATCGCAGGGAGATTTCTTTGCCGAGAAAACGGATGACATCCCTGGAGATGGACTATCGGATGTCCGCTGTCATCCCAAAAGGGAAGCAAGATCTGTACTGCTGCTGGCTGATTCGGTCAAACGCTGTTTTGTTGTATGTGTCAGGGCAACGGTTTGTATATCCGGTTTCCTTTTTTGAATGACAAATAGATTTCCTCTCACGCAGGCACAAAACATACGTGGTAGTTCTCCGTTGGCTGTAGTCTTTGCATTTTTTTTCAAGTGCAACTTTTCGGCCAAGCCATGTGGAAACGTGAGCTGACGCCAGAGTTGGGCTTCTGCTTGGTGTGTCAGCACATTTCTGGATTAGGGTTTTGTTACATGATTATTAAACATGCTGAGATAGCCTACACCAAATGTAAATATTTAAGTGAGACACTATTCAAATTCATTGTACAAAAACTCCATTATCAAGTTAACTTGTTAAGTGCAAAGTAGCACCATCGCTATTACCTTTTTCCTGAGCAAGAATATGGTCTAAATAAAGCAATCATAAAAGCAGCTAAAGTGAATACACATCTAAGCCATCATATCACCCTTACTGGAAAGAGGAACTGGCCTACTGTAAAGGGAGATGGGGGAAGCCCGTTGCATTGCTGGCCTGTCCCTGCAATCTACACTGGAGGGTCAGTTTCACACAAAGTAGAACTGCAAAGTAAGCAGTACCCGAGGGGGAAATGATACATTACGAAGCATGATGGGTGTTCTGTAACTCAGTGACATTTTATAAATACACATATGAAATGAAATGACCCATATCTGACATCCGGGTTTACACTGACTCTACAACAACCCGCGTGAATACATCAATATCGTTCAGATGTCTTACAAACACAGTCAAATCATTATCTGCAATGGACAAATGAAAAGAGAATTACCCCTTTATTTAGCCATTGCAGTGGGGCACTGCAACTAAATAGTGACCAAAAAAGCCAGATCTGTGAATTTAAATAAAAATGGCTTTGGCAAATATTTTATGTATGATGCATTTAATACCATATGTGCTATAAATGTTGCCCAAATAGAAATAAGTTTATATTATCCATCTTATAATACTAAATGGAGTATATCAGGGGCGACCTCTACCTCACCCAGTAGAGCGTGCACCCCATGTAGGCTGAATCCTTTGCAGTGGCCGGGTTCGAAACAGACCTGCGGCATTTTGCTGCGTGTCATCCCCTTTTTTTCTCTCCCTGTCTATCCACTGTCATTATCGAATAAAGGGAAAAGCCCCAAAAAATAATCTAAAAAAAAGAAATGGAGTATATTATAGGTAGGGTGTCACACAGAGTATATCAAATGTTCAACAATTAGTACACTATCTTTCAATTTCAAGGAACATTCCTCTCTTTGCAGCAAGTCATAACACCATTATAATAGGCAGAAAACATGCAGAGGCCAAGCCTGTCAACCACACTTTCTGAATATTTCTGACTGGGCTTACATTCTCAGGTGATTCCAGTTTTAAGGCTACCACACACACACACACACACACACACACACACACACACACACACACTTTGTTTTACAAGACAGGCCTGCTGAGAGCCAGTGGCCTTCCTAACTACTAAAGGCGTCACACACAGGCTCAAACAGGCTGAGGGGTGTGCCTTAACGTTAGCATGAAAATACAACACACCTCTTTCTCATGACTTGTAGAGCTGGTGAGTTGTACCTAATATACTGCTGTGCTGACAGAGATTAACAACCACTGTTGTGACCAAACTTTTCTTTTAACAGGGAAAAACTCTTTGGACTTCTAAACTAAACTATGGACTTCACTCAAGTTAGAACAATATAACCAGTACTTAGAGTGCAAACCATAGCTGACTACTATTGTACTTACTGGTGAATAAATATAAGGAGGTTTTCTATAAATTTGAGGTTGGAAATAAAATCCCTGCAACCAACAAAGTGTTCCAGAAAGATAGCAATGTCATTTGCCATTACTAAGTAGAGATCAATGTTTAATTGGTAGAAAAACACTTTCGTCATTCACCACCCACAGCTGCAAAAATTGATAACTTGCTGATGCATCTGACAAGAGTTACAGGCAATAAAGCAACAGAACCACCACTATATAACTGGTGTGGTGCAAATATTTTACCCTGCCTATGCTTGACAAGGTGGCATACCCATCAGTCATTGAGGGATAGTGGCATAGACACAGCTGTGATACCTCCTGCTCTATCCTCTCCCTGCCAACCTAGGTAGCCTGATATCCCACAGAGCGACATGATCCAAGCCTGAAATGGAGAGCCATGACACAAGTGCGTTCCTGCGTGTGTGCGCGCCTGCGTGTGTTCGTGTGTGTGCTGTTTTTCACAGTTGAAAAAGAATGGCAGCTGTGTACGAAATTTGTTACTGATCAATCTAGGAGACGGTTGAAATATGGGAGGGGTGGTGTGTGTGTGTTTGGGGGAAGGGCAACACCAGCCACCCTAGACACCTGTTGAAACTTATATTGTAAGTGGCAGGCAGCTAAATAATGTGTGTTATGCAATGTGGGATAGGTGATATAACTAACTTAAATGTAGCTTTAATAACCAAACGGACCTATTTATAACGTTACTGTAAGGCAAGTGTTGCGAATTATTTATAACATTAACGTAACCTAATACACAAAGTCTATTTCCGTATATTTTCAAGCTAACGTTAACAGTAATGTCTCACAAAATACATAGCTAAAGTTACTCGAAATCAATACTAAAACAAGTGCATTTTCTTAACTGACCCCTGAATAACTAACTACTATTCTTCGTCAGCTCCAACTATTTAGCTTTCGCTGCTTGTATGCCAAGGGAAACAAACTGAAGTTGGCTAGCTTAACGTTACCAGTTAGCAAACACGCTAGCTATGAGCGAAGTGTTTTCAATGTTAAAATTATAAAACAGACAAACATAACCGTAAAACTGAAAACTTATTTGGCAACCAGTTTAGTCAGATAAGTTGACATACCTTCAGTAAGACCTATAAATCGTATCACCCAGAGCGTCAAGGGACATGCTAGCAACAAGGACCAGCACCACAGTCAAATGCTGCAACGATGCTGCTGCTGCCATCTTGTTCAACGACGAGGAGAGACCGAGCGACTTTTCACACATTTGAACCTTGTAATAACGCAATTAACTAGCTATTAAGGAAGCCAGCTATGACCCATGGTTTCGACAGCCGTATTAGGTTTTGCCAAGGGTTGCTCTTTTCTCTATTCAGGACAAGGAATGTGTGTTTCTAAACTTTTGCATGTTAATACACCGCGTCCCCGACAGAGACAGCTGCTGCCTGCTAGCTGTTGCTTCGGTTCGGTAGCAGCTTGTTGCTTCTCCGCATGTGTGAAATGCTGGGGGGTAGAGAAAGAGAGAGAGAGAGAGAGAGAGAGAGAGACACACACACACACACACACACACACACACACACACACACACACACACACACACACACACACACACACAATATACTGTATATATAATTCATATAAATCAATTATTTAGTGTATACAAAATATATGAATCAATCTTAATGTTGTGTTAATGTTCATGTTCATATTACCGTTTATTGTGTGCTTTCCGAATATTTGGACAAATTGTATGATGCTTTGGCAATTATTGAATTTGAGAGTCTATGTATAAATGACAACCGAGTAAAAACATTGTATTTCCTAGAATTAATAGTTGTTTATTTAATCACAAACTATATTTTATGATTCATATTATTTCACTGAGCTCTTTTAAAATCTGCCTACATATATCCAATTGACTTTATATCAACCTGTCATACACATGGCAGGATTTTCAACCAAGCAAAGTGGGCAGCTGACTTTGATTATTGCAAATTCATAAGGGAATTTGTATGAAGGACAATATCAACCGAGGGTCCTGAATTATTACCTAATGTTGTGGCTGTGTCTTTAAGAGGGGTAGTTTTTTAGGTTTATATTATGTGTGTTGTGTTGTTGACGTTACTTAATGGGAACTTAGGAGGCAACAGGGTACATAGAATGTTGTGTGATGGTCAACAGGAGCCCATCAGCAATCTTATCTAGAAAGACACATTAGATAGATATAGTCCTGCCATTACCCTTGAAACAGGCACTGGTCTTAGAACTGCAGTTAGTATCTGGGTCTTGCAATGCTGCCCACCTACTGGGTCAAATGCAGGAAAGGCCTTTCCCCAATGATAGGTAAAGCACCGCTAAACAAAATTTAACAAATGTGGACAAACATCCTATTGATTCAGAAAAACGTGCAAGAGCATTGTTTAGACTAGGACACCAGGGAATGCAAAGCTGAACAGGGACAGTTTTGCATTTCAATGAGGTTTCACAAAAGATCATTAAAATGTCACAATGTTGTTGCACTATTTATATTGTTCTAATTGTAATATGGTACTTGTTGCACAAATGTTCAAACACATACAGGAAATCAGACACTTTAAAGCCAATGGTCGGTCATAGCAATTTAAAAATGTGAAGTTATGGAGTCAATGTAACAATTCACTTTTTGCTTGTTAAGGGCTGCTATGCAATTATTGTATATTCTGCTCGGCTATACTAGAATATACTATAATCTAGTATATTTATGATAAAACAGTTAATTGGAGTTCTGGCTTCACCTAGTGTCTCATATGTAAACTACATCTCTGATGTCACACCAACAAAAACATAAACCAACATGTAGGATTAAAGAAATGACTCAGCTATGTGGGACAAACAATGCTTTATTGGCATGTTGGATGACCATCAAAAGACAAATATCAGTGTAATTGATGCGACCAGTCAATGAACATGTGTTATTTGTTTGGGGAATAGGCAACGTAATTCTGCCTAGAGGAGTGAAGAAACATTGAATGAATGTGTAAAATATTATGCAAAGCAAAGGTTTGTCAAACATAAATATTCTTAACATCTATTAAGTTGATAAAGATGTTAAGAATATTTATTTGCATTTCTGATGGTTTATAATATAAACCAACAGAAAAGTTATAAATAAGTGAACATTTATACTACTATACTAAGTAACAGTTAAAGAGAGCAACTGTTCAAGTTGTCCATAACACCTGTCTGGTTACCCTCGAGTACACATCAATTTATCCTGGTCATTTTCCTTTTTTCTTACATACGGTAAATGTTAAACATATTTGTGCACATACAGTGGATACAAAAAGTCTATATACTCTTTATTTTTATATTGCCGTGCGGCCTGAGTTAAAAATATGTACTAAGTTATTCACAGATCCTTGTTATAAGAGGACCCCATTTGTTGCCTGTTTAGATACTGCATGGTCTAGCCCCCTGCTGCATTTCAGAGCCAGTATGGAGATTCAAATCCTCAAGTAGGCTGTACATTTCAACAAACCATTTTGACATGAATAGAGTGTTCAAAAAGGTTCTTATCCAGTTTTAATTTAGGCTGGTAGAGACTGAAGATGCTTCCTTTGAGCATCTATTTACGCACATTTACAATTACAAATCCAATGTACCTTATGTTTTCATTTTTAGTAGACTGCAAAAAATGCATACCCAAATATTTTTACTGTTACTCTAACCAAGTTAATCTGATAAGCCCGATTAAGAATTATTTGATATCAAGCACAAGATGGAAAGGTGTAAGAAGTCTTTGTATCCCCTTTATTTCATTACAATTGTAGTGTAAAAGACAGCATGCTACCACCTGTTGTCTTGTTCATTGTCCGCGATCAATTAAACTGTGTCAGTAGCAGAGTTTGGAAAACTACAATGTCCTGAAAGCTGTTACTGAATAATTGGCCAGGGTTTGTATTTATCAAATGTCTAAGTGTAGGGAAATAGTCACAGGAGAGTCTCACTTTGCCAGACCTTCCTCCACAGCGCTGCGGAGGAGGGTCTGGCTAGTCCACACAGCATTCTGGGATGGCAGAAAAACGTGCTGTGGTTTATTGGCATTTCTTCTCAATCACAATCGTCATGGGTGGTGCTAAGCACTGGGCAGAGCCACGGTGCCGCTGCAAAATAGCCTCGGGAAGGAATTTGTTTTGGTGGAACGTGTACGTTCAAAAGTTGTTGTTGTTGTAGTCGTGCGAGATAAAACTCAGATTGGACAGATAGTACAGCCAGCTAGCTTGATTTACCCTGCAGAGATCTGAGGAGCGGTTAACCATAGTCCTCATAAATCGACAGGAGTTTAAATTCCAACACAAATAAAGCAGAAAGGTACCGGACATCCGGCCGAAAAGTGAAATCCGGCGGAATTACTGTATTGTTTTAGTATTGGTTTTAAAACCAGGGTTCCCACACATTTTTATGGTCCAAATTTCAAAACTTTTCCATGACTTTACAAGCACAGATAATGAAATGTCCATGACCATTCACAACGTATTACCCAAACAGAACTGTATTGTATACTTTACTCCAAATGTCAATTACTGTATGAAAAGAAACAGCAGCCTTCATCAATCTAAACACTAACCTAACCTCTAACCCCAGTTGATTATGTTCATATTTTGAATGCATTTGTTTATAAACTCATTTATGGATGTTAGTCTGAAAAACTATGCAGAAAAAAGTATGTCGCCTACTTACGACATTATATTTCATGGCTCTCTAATGACCGACACAAACTTTATCGTCATTAGAGAGTTTGACTCTATTCAAACATATCCGATTCAAACTGTAGCCAAACATATTTTCAGCTAGCTGGCATACATGGAGGGAGAGAGAGAATGCGGGAAAAAAATTTAAGAAAGGTGATACGTGATGGTAAAAAAAGCGTCAACAGCTAGAGAAAATGAATTTGCTGGTATGTTACGTTAAGTAAAAGGTTATCCACAGAAAATTTTTAACAATAATTTAATTAAACACAATGGAATTCCATGACTTTTCCAAAATGTTCAAGGAATTTACTAGTTTTATGACTTTACCTGGCCTGGAAAGTTAGATTTTTAAATTCCATGACTTTTCCAGGTTTTCATGACCGTGGGAAGCCTGTCAAACAGTTATTGTATTGGCTTGGATACCAAGCTATTTTGATGGATACCCAGCCCTGCTAGTAATACTGAACAAAACTTATGCAAGACGGCTGGATGGTTATGAGGCCTAAGATTTTATCATATAAGCAATGAGGACTGGGAAACAAAATGGAAAATCGTATGCATTGTGATTTTTTTGCAACGATTTTTATAATCAATTATTTTCCCCAGAATCCATATTTTTCATAAATTTTTTTCCAACGATTCCCCTAAATGTTTTCTGTTTATACGCCGACTAAATCATATCCGTTTCCAGCAAAACAGCCGGAAAGCAGAAAAGGCAAAAAATACATGTTAAGTACTTCTTTATAAATTAAATACATGTCAGACTGACTGACATGTTATGTGCATTCTTTTTATAAAACAAAAAAGGAGAAGAAAATTGCAATACTCAAAACTATGGAATCGCACTACTTCTAGAATTGCAATACATTAAAATCGCAATACAAGTCAAACCAGCACCCCTGTATCATGACGTAGAACTGTCAGTCTTCCTCTATAACACCATTCAAATTTCATTTGTTATTTTTTTTTAACTATTCAAATAATATTCAAATATTTAATGCTCATATGCAGCCTGTTATAAATATGTACTACACTACTCAGGCTTATGCATTGCCAAAGCATGTGGTTGTTGTTACACGTTCTGTCCACTAGAGGGACTACCAACATCAGCCTGGACTTGAAGGGGATCTACGTCATGGCGCATTGCATGTTTGGCACGCCACTCTCTGTTTACATTATTTTCCACCACGCACACAGCAACAAACACAAATCAACAGAAAACTCTGTAATGAAACATTATCTAACAAGTGTATTGAAGCGGCTCTGTTGTAAAGGCTAACATTGCTCGGTTAGCACAAGGACATCATGTTAGAAAGCACAGCCTAAGCGATTTGTCTTAAACTAAGTAACAATAGTGTTAGCCACGATGCTAACGGCATTGATATCTAAGCCAAACGGTGCTGCCACTACTATTTTAGTGATTTAAAAGCAACCCGTTTCTTGCAGATTTTCACGTTACTGAGAATACAGCTGTTAGAAGGTAATATAAGTCGAAGCTAACTCTGACAGCTGTAGGGAAGCTAACATTAACTTTAGCTGTCTCCATGAAGCTCCCAGCTAAGCTCCTATAACTCACGACGCAGTTAGGAAACCAGAACGAGCTAACTATTGATAACGTAAGCATTTTGGCTTGATGGATGTCGATTTTAAAGTCATGTTAAAACTATCTCCCATCCATCTTCCGATTTCCTGTCAATCCCCCCTGTACAAACGTTACTCGGTACGTAACATAAGCTCACAATGCCTTGTGTTTCTCACTCCCGTAATTTGTTCATTAGACGTGACATGAGAAGAGGGAGATTAGCAAACGTTAGCCAACCTATTTATATATATATAAAAAATAAAAATCACATTCAAATAGTAATTTCAGCATTCAAATAGTATTGATTTTTTTTACTATTCGAATTATATTCGACTTTCGGAATTCGTTCCAACAGCTCTAATCATGACAGAATCGAATCGGGACAAAAGCATGTCGTCCCATCCTTACAAGCAACACTGTGATTTAATGCAACTGATTTGGTAGCCAGCGTTTTCTGATTATGTTGGTTTAAAGGTGCATGCTCTTGGGAACTGGCTTTGTCCGCTGAATACAGATCAGCTTCCTCAACTCGTTGCTCTAAATCTTAACCGTTACTAGTGAGGGGAAATTGCAAAACTACAGACCACTCTCCACATCACTCTTACTTAATTTCAGTGTTTATGTTTCTGTGCTGGGACTTTCCTCTATGGTCAGTATTTTATGAAGAATCTTTTGGTAGAAAGGGGAGAAGACCAGCTTGTTGAAATTGATGAGGCGACTGAAGCGAACAGCAAGCTCCTTCAGCTCCCTGCTGACTGGAGCCAGACCTCCTGGGAGAGGAGGAGGGGTCTTATGTTGACTGGACTCCAGCGAAGCCAGGAGATAGTTCTGGACCCGAGACTCTGAGAGATGGGGAAAAAAAGAGAAGAGTTCTCTCACTGCCAAATAAAGGTGTACATAAAACACACAGTCGACCACACCTGTCAGCTGTGCTCCTACCCCTGAGGGTCATCATATGTGTCACTCTTCTTACCCATCAGTTTGCGGATTGTGTTGTCTGGCTGGATGGTAGCAGAGATTTGTCCCCTCAGAGTGCTCTTTCGGTCGGCTGACAATGGAGAGTAGCCATGTTGGCTTAGACACTGACTCAGCTCAACACACAGTTTCTCTCCTATGGTCGCTAAGGCCTCCTGTTCACTAAAAGACCTTGGGACAGACAATAGAGAAGCATTTAAGTAAAGCAATATAACTTGTAAAACTGGTGCTAGCATTAAAGAGATGCAAGCATGGACAAAATACTTGCTGATCTTTGTAATAGAAGGTATTCTACTATAAATCACTGAAAAATATATACTAAAAACTATAAATCTAACCCTAAATCCCTTTTGAAGCCTTCGCCACAGGCTTAAAGGACAAGCCCTTCTCTGATCTGGGATCCGTTTTTACCTAGAAGCCGCTAAAAGCTCAGAGGATAAAATCTGAATTGATTGATTTAGGCTGGAAAAAGGTTTAAGGAATAGCTACTTGGCATGGAAATAATGTATTTGGCTTTCCAGAGGTAAAGTTTGTTTGTTTTTGTTGGTCACTTGTTTTTGGCGTTTTTCCATTACATGGTACCTGCTCAACTCGCCTCGACTCTACTCGCCTCGACGCACTGTGCGTCCGTTTTCCATTGCAGATTTTAGTACGGCCTCAGTGTGGCTGGTCGTCATAACGGCGCCGCAGTAAATTGCCGTGACCCGTTCTCTTAATACATTCATGCGTGACCTAACGCGATAAACACACAGAATGTCGAAGGTGTGTTGTTGTTGCCACAGCTAGAAGACACATTTTGTTTCAAATGAAGCTGGAGGCAGCAAAAAAAACCAAACACAACTGGCTAAACTATTTAAAAATGTCGGGTTTGTTCAGGACAACCCCCCTCTGTCGCTTTCATGTCATCTTTTGGTATCGCCTCAGCTCGCTTGGAACCTTGACTGAGGTGGTACTAAAAAAAGTACCTGTTAGCAGGTACCAGGTACTTTTTTTCATAATGGAAAACCAAAAAAAGAGTGCAGGCGAGTCAAGCAGGTACCATGTAATGGAAAAGCGCCATTAGTTTAGCAGAACAGGCTGAAAACAAAAAATTGTATTATCTCAGGTTTATATTGTGTTAGCAAACGTTACACATCTAGCACACATGGAACAACATTAGCATTCATTTGGAATTGTGTGTGTACCGGGCAAATGTAATCACTTATTCTAGTCACTCTTCACTAACTCTGTTTTGGTTTCCAACAACTCCTGGGAAAAATATCTGACTCTTAAAGGGTAACTACCGTTTTTTCAACCTGGACCGTATATTCTTATGTTTTTGTGTCTAAGCGACTAATGGGAACAACAATCTTTGACATTGGTCCAGTATTAAGCAAGATTGCTGCAGTCGGCAGTGGTGAAACAAGCTACAATGTAAGTTATAGGGCAATTGTCCAGCTTGTATTTACCTTCACAAAAGTGCTTGTTTTTCCACTGACAGGCTCAGATTAAAATTCTAAGTGTCTGAAAACACTAATATTCTAAGGAGGTCAACCTTTCTGTTAAAGAGTAAGATCATTTTTTTAAAACATAAAAACATCCTAAATCGCGTTTGCTAAACCCACCAGACTCCATGTAAATAAACAGGAATTTTAGCATCGTAAAATACACTTCATTCAAAGTCGACAGAAACAAAATAAAAATATGAAAAGTCGTTTTGGGTTGTCTTTCCACTTTTCAACAATCACAACTCTAGTTTTGGTGGAAATAAAACACAGTTTACCAATTTACATGTGAATATATGTTGGCTCTATACACGCTAAAAGTACTGATTTTTTAAATGGAGTCTGGTAGGTTTAGCGCTAGCGACTTCAGAGCTGTTTCTGGTTAAACAAAAAAGGTCTCAAAGAGGTTTTAAAGGTCTATCTCTAAAGTGATCCTTTACGACGACCCCCTTTGAATAACATGTAGTCATTTGTTCCCCTTTTAAAGTGACAGTTTACCCCCCAAAAATCAAAAATATATGTATTTTTCCTCTTACCTGTCATGTTATTTATAAATCTAGATAGTTTTGGTGTGAGTTGCCCAGAGTTGGGAGATATCGGCTGTAGAGATGTCCACCTACTCTCCAATATAATGGAACTGGATGGCACTCAACAGCAATGTCTCTTTCCAGAAATCATGACCCAGTCACTCAAGATAATCCACAGATCTGGTTGTGAGCAGTTTCATGAAGGAACTATTTCCTTTTTACCAAACTACACCCGCCAACCATTGTAGACGTAAGTGGTCCTCCTTGGCTGAGCTGTAACGTTAGCTAGCTGGGCTAGCAGTATCGGTTGGCTATAAACTAATGTCCACAAGCTAGCGATGTCGGACCACGAGCCTCTCATCCGTTATAATGCTTACTTCTGTATGCACAGTGATACAGTTGGTGGGTGTAGTTTAGTATAAAGAAAATAGTGCATGAAACTGCGCACTACTGGACACAACAGGATTATCCTGAGTTACCGGGTCGTGATTTCTGAAAAACAGACATTGCTGTTGAGTTTTTCAAATGTAGTTTTTTGGCACTTTCAGCACCATAAGCCCAGTGCCATCTAGTTCCATTATATTGGAGAGACGGCAGACATCGCTACGGCCGATATCTCTACGGCCGATATCTCCAACACTTGGCAACTTACTCCAAAACAATCTAGATTGACAAATAGCACGACAGGTAAGAGGAAAAATATGCATTTTTAATTTTAGGGTGAACTGTCCCTTTAATATAAAAATATTGATCAGTGTGGCTTCAAAGAACATTAGATCTTAGGTGTAGACAACATCTGCTTCACCAAAATAAAGTGCTCTGAAAGATGGTGCTACCCCTCACCAACTAGAAAAGTTGTCCAGTGTAGCTTTATTAACCATGTGTGACAACTAAAGCACTGGCACTCACGGTGTGTGCATATCTGCAAGCAGGACATTAACAGTGCTTTTAAGAGTCTCCATCAGCCCTGGCAGGCCTGAGATAGCCTCCCCTGTTGTAGTGTAGATGATGAGGAGCACAGAGGAGAGCAGGACTAATTGCTCAGCCTCATGATGCATCTCCTGAAACCGAACTTGATCCATCAATACTGTCTAGAGAGATGAGATGAATACGGTTTATTGTGGCAGAAACACAAGAGATGAAACATAAAAAAATCACAAGGGGCAGAATGTATTATAAAAGAACAACTTACAGAGAGACACAATGGCAGGCTTCAGGATTGACTGTATTTACCTCTGGGAAGGGGTCTGAGGAGTGGTCCCACCTCAGCAGGCGTAGATAGGCATGATTATGGACATTAACGGGGAGGAGTAAGGGAGGGTCAGATGTGGCAGCACTAGATCCATCCGCCCCGGCCTCTCTCAGGCATCTCACTGCGTCCTCAAGCCACTTCTCAGTGTAGTCTAAGGCATCTAAAGATCAGATTATTTCATTTTTTCAGCTTCACTGGATACAGTGGATCCTTGTCTTCCCAATCACTTGGCATGCCAAAACAAAATATCCATTCACCTACCTGCTTTGTGAAGTAGGCCAAATTCATAACACTAATAGCAACTAATATGCAAGCTCCAACGCAAGTCAAAGCGGCTGAACTTCTCAAGGAAAAGATGTATGAGACATGTGATCTGCAATGTGTTTCAGCTGCAAATGTCTTCTTGTAGGTTTGTTTCTACCTATACACGGCAGTCCAATAAGTAATTGTTTTGCATTAAAAAATGTATAATATGACTCATTTAATGGAAGAGAGATTCCTTACTGGGGTGTTTCTCCAGAAACTCTTGGAACTTGCTCCTCTCAAACTCAACCGATTGTTGCATCAGATGAGGTCTGATGCTGGTCAGGGCAAAGTTAGCCATGTCCACCTTCATCAGGTCCAGCACAGAGAATATAGCCCTAGACAGAGGATGACAGTGGAAGACAGAGACATAAATGATATTTCATGAAATGATATCCTCTTACAATGCACAGTTTGAAAATCCAGGTCCAACTGGGCTGGGGTTATTCACTTTCATTAAGTCTGCATTAGGTTTAGGGACCTGCTAGCTCATCTCTTATCATCCTTGATAATAACAGCACTCAAGAACAAGCTGACTTCTGCACTGAGGACTGGAATGAAATTTCACAGTTTAAAAATAAACTAAGACCTGGAACACACATAACTAATAATAGTCTCTCTCTTGTCCCTTGGCTTACTTGAGCAGAGGCACAATATCGGTGATTTGCTTCAGCTTATCGATGTCCTCATCTCTGCAGGGGGCGCACAACGAGCCCATCATCCCAACAATGAAGTGGGACAGCTGACTGATGTCAAGCGCTCCATTCTCAGCCTGCTGCTGGATTAGAGGCAGATCCAGAACCTCATCGATACGGGAGCGCAGACGACCGTGGCCAGGCAGCAAGAAAGATAGCAGTGTCTGGGAGAGCAGGGAAATAGATGATGATTTAAGGCAGGCAGGAAAAGATTTAGGGAATTAAGGGATAGATATTCAGTCCCTCCAGAAAAACGTGATTATGCGATCGCATAATTCAATGCATAATCAGCCAAAGTCTGCATATTTATGCGGGGGCCGCATTTTTTCAAATACGGCGCACTTTCGCCGTATAAATTGCCGATTTCCGCACAAAATATGCGGGGCTTGCATGATTTTATGATCCCGCATTTGTGTTGCAAAAAAGTCACATATATCTTAGCAGAAAGTTGAAAAATGTTGCATTTACTTCACACAAGAGCAGCCATTTTCCCCTGTTGCCATGGGAACGTTATGAAGTGACGTAATTACGCGACGTGAACTTCATCGAAAAGCAGGGTGTTGGAGGTTGAATTTGACATGTACTTTGAGTCTCTCGAGTTGGTAACCAATAAGAAAGCTATCTTAATATCTGATATTATCTGAAATTTCTTTAAGTGCTCCTGCTGTCTATATTATTAACGATTTTTGAAAGTCTGTCTCTTTTGTATCTTTTATTTCCCTCTGTTTAGACTATTACTTTTATTTTTACTTTCATATTATATTATTTGTATATATTTTTGTATGTTATTTGTTTACGTATCTTTTTCATCAAACCGCAGTTTTTGCAAGTTCAAGCAATTTTTGCAAGTTCCCGCATTTTTTGCAAGTTCCCGCAATTTCATCGCATAAAATTGCATAAATATCCTGCATATTCCATCGCATTTTTTAAGAAAACGTGCCGCATAATCACAAAAAAAAACTGCATTTTTCTGGAAGGACTGGATATTGTAGTTTGGTGTGGCATTCACTGATGGTAAAGCCGTGCCGCCATGACATTCAAGTTTTGGAGTCATCCGGGCCGGTTTATTTCCTGAATAAAAAAAAATAAAAAAACCTGCCTCACCTCTTTGATCTCAGCCAGCAGTTTGATGGAATGTTCATACGTTGGCGGATTCTCCTTCAACTGAGCCTCCAAACAATCCCAGAATGCTTTGTGCACAATCTCCTTCACTTTGCGTTCCAAACTGTACAGGGCCACAGGGCTGTTACTTCTACAGCAATAAAGAACTCATCCAAAAACAGAAGGGCTCAAAATGACAGTTACTGTATCTGATTAAACTCTCACCTCCCTTCAGGAAGCTCTGCAGGTTTGACTTGAAAAGCATCGTTGACCATTATTTCATGAGCCAAAGCCATGTTGGTGACTCCTTTAGCTGTCTCCATCAGCTCCTCCACAGAGACAAATCTGGAGGGGCTGGCTGTGAGGGAAATCCATCTTTATGTGACTTATTCCAACAAAATTACACATTAAAGTGTATTTTCCTCCAAAAGAAAGAAACCAGAACTTTTATATTGTTGTGGCAAAAACCTGAGCTATTGAACTGATTTGCAAAAAGAATGCATTATCTCTTACTTTGAAGTGGATTTAGTCTGAATGTAGTAAAAGCAAGGCACACACCAACTACAAAATATGTTAATCCCTTCCATTGATCCGGCTGTCAGTGTATCCACAAAGCCGTCTGTTTCGGCATACCCCTTATAGCAGAGTTTTTCTTGCACCTCATGGATAATCAAATTTATAACTGTGAGCATGAACAAGAAGTCACAAATTCCAATCTGTCAAGTGTAGCACTACCCAAATGCAAAATTTGGAAAATATGATAAAAGCCACAGTGGGAACTATCAGATAAGCATTTTTTAAATCAGAAAAACATGTATATGGCACTGCTACCAAACAGTTTTGAGTTATATTTGTCTGGTTTCTGGCTTTGTGGGATAACTTTTATATCGATATGCTGTTTTCCAGTGGTCAGCAACCTTTGGCAGATGTGCCACCATCTGACTGTAATGTCTGAACATACTAGACCTTGTGGACAGGCCATGTATCAGAGGCCATGTATTGTGTTTGCTTTCTTTTCCAGACATATTACAGTAAATGCCAAACTTCCCATCTAGTCCACTAAATGTGGTGTGTCTAGGTATAACAATCAAGCGACCACTCTAGAAAAGATGCTATTGAAAGTAATAATCTCTCTCTGTAAACTGCAACAACCCAGTGACAGAGAATGTTGTGTGTCAGAAAAAAACAGCTCCACAGCACCGATGTGCGAGATGACAAAATCTGCATTTTCACCTGTGTAGTGAAATTTAGCAGCCTCACAATCATTGCAAACGGCTTTGCTGATAGCAATATGATAGTTGTACATATTGCTACACCACACGTGTCAGGTTAGAGTGGGACATGCTGAAGTGATGACAATAACATTGATTCCTCCCCTCTGTACAAAAGGAGGGTCGTTTTTCTTTCCCGTCTAAGTCCACATTTGTGCTATACTAATGTGTGTTTCAGGGCTGTGTGTAGTGAATTCTAACAAAAACAGTATACATTGTAATTTCCCCAATGGGGATCAATAAAAAGTATAAATTAAAGTAATTAATAAAAAACTGAGAAGAGACTGAGGAACTGAGCTGGGTAGTTACAGTATGTGATAGGGAGCAGACTGGATCCCAAATGTTTGCATCGCATGTCCATGTCTACATACACTGAGGCCACTTGCAACAGTAGCTTGGATGTCCTGGACTACAGCTGTCCAACATAAATTCTATTCTGTTTATCCAGGATGCTGGTCGCTTTTCTAATAGCTTTATAAGCATACTCACATGTACACAATACATTTCTTCATCTAACTTTCTCTTGGGAGTGTTTTTTCCCCTACTACTCACCTTGAGGAGTGTTTCCCCTGTGTGGGCTCGGAGTATTTGCTCGGACCCTCTTCCTCACGGTCTCCTCAGAAGCATCCTGTGTCCTCTCCTCCTTCGACTGGTCTCCTCCACTCTCGAGGTGGTCTCCCTCTTTTGGCATGTTAAGGTCTACAAGATAACAGATAACGTGAAGCTGCAATCAGAAGTTATTTCAAATGCTGTAAAATGCTTAAAGTCAGTAAAATGATTGCAGTATTTGCGACAAGAGTGTACATATAACAGCTGTGTTAGTGAGTTTTCTAGCTAGCCATGCAGTGTTGCTACATCAATGAACGGCATTAGTAATTTGCTGGGATTTCATGTTACAGTCCAAAACCAAAAAGATGAGATGCAGGTTTGTTGTGAACTATTGGATGATGACATCACCTCCACTGGAAAGGGGAGGGGGAGAGGATTCAGTGTGCCAGTGCGACGCTCAGGTAGTGAACACGACAGAGGTAAACAAAAACACAGCCTCATGTGTATATAAGCGTATGTGCGGTTAACGTTACTAACCTTGTAAGTTAGTCGGGAGTCCCGAGGAAAGAGATGGGTTAACGTTAGCTGTGATGCTAAATGTATCTACCGTTAGCTGTGGTCTGGGTTAAACAACACCAATAATAACAACAAAGCCTTATGACGCAGCTAACGTTATTCCTTTATAACACGGCCAAAGCAAAAATGGTCACTGTCACAAATGTATTCACTACTTCACCACTGCCATACACCGTTTTCAACAGAAGAAAGGCCTTGTTTCGTACTAGAAACGCTAGCTTACTGACATCGCAGCCTTCCTCTAATGGGTCGCCGCCTCAGATGCTAGATTGCACCAGATACACGTGTCGACGTCAACACGGGCATACTGCGCACTGCGCAGGCGCTAACACTTGGGCTGACCTGCGGTGGCCAATCATGTAACCGGTGCAGAGTGATAGAGAAAGACATTATATCTCTATGGCTCTGAACCGGTGATTAGTCTACCGGCGATAATTTGTGTCAGTCTGTTTTGAGGCGGATTACAGTCATTGGACCGCATTTCATTGGACCCGTACAAAAAATAGTAGGCTACAATTCCTGCTTGCCTGAAAGTAAAAATCAAAACAACTATGAGAATAAATGAAGCACATAAGCGTATTGCATTCACCATAGAAAAAAAAATGTGGACACCTTATCTCGTAATTATGAGAAAATATCTCATAATTACGAGATCCTGATCTCGTAATTACGAGAAAAGATCTCGTAATTTTGAGAAAAGATCTCATAATTACGAGATCCTGATCTCATAATTACGAGATAATTTTAAACACCTGGAAGGCGGCATATCTGTCAGTAGGCCACGGCTCCGTGATCAACTGTACCCCCGAGAAGTAACGTTACATTCAGCTGCGTTAAGTTAGCGTGATACTTCTAATGTAACTTTATAGTATTAGTTAATGGACATGACTTTGCTCGTAGATTTAAGTTTTTATGATTGTGCTTTTTGTTACCTTTGGTCGATGTGGTCCGTGGGCAACAGAGATGCCTAACTTTAGCTAACAGGCATGATTGAGTCAATGTTGACGTTAGTATAAAGTCAGTAGCCTAGCTAACAAGAGAGAATGTTTGATGTAACGTAGTTTATGTTATGCCTCTTAACTGTTCGGTCACTGCAGTGGGAAACGGAATGGCGGAGCAAACGCCACACCAACATGATGGTCTGTGGGATTTTCTCCGAAAGCGAGGTGTTGCTGAACAAAACATCAACCAGATGCAACAAGACAAGGTAATACCACTTAGCTACATTGCAATAACGTAGACTATACTTTCCTAGGAATTATTATGTTAGCCAAGGTATTCGTCATTAGAAGTTTTTAGAAGAAATTGAACTAATGAGCAGCCACATTCATTGAATAACGTTAGCATTAGGAACTTAGAAATTGGGCTGTAATTAGGCTCTGCTCGTGTTGAATTTGAAGATATCCTGCACCGTGCAAGCTGTGGACTAAAAAGTCTGTGGTTTTGTAAGTCCTCTTAGCCTTTAGTCTGCAAGAGATAACGTTATTAACGTTTGTGAATGTGGAGAAAAGATTTGGAGCTGTAGGAAAACACAGACATTCTCATGTAGGTTTACATAGGCTTGTTTCCAACTACACAATGATGCACTAATTACAGCAGGACTGCTTAGTTTGCAACTTTTTTACCTTTTGTTTCTCTTTTTGCTATTTGGTTAAACTTTCTACGAAGACCACATATATGTATATGTATATGTTTATGTATATGTGTATATGTATTATGAGCACATTCATAGTGAATTCTACTACATGTAATGCTTTATGACTAAACTCAAACACACACAATGCTTTCTGACTCACTTTATCAACAGTCATAAAGTCATAAATGAATTACGAGGTCAAGTGTCTCTTGACTAGTTATTAGAAGTTGACTGATGGGGCTTCTAATAGTAGTAGGCTAGTAATAATAATAATACCCTGCAGTTAATAACTAGTCAAGAGCATACATGAATAACATAACATAATGCACTATACAGGGTGAAAGTGTTACCAAATAGGATTTAATGTTGGTAGGAAAATATCACATTTATTTGTTGGAAGTAAATGTGTAATAATGCATCATCATATCGTTGCCTAGGGCCTAAATGTTTGTTGGTGTAAATTGTGAATTTTCAATGTTAAAATATACTTTTGGAAAACTCATGATTACAACATTGTATATTAAAGTATAAATACTCCTGTATAAACTGGCAGTTAATTTAAAGTTAGCGCTGCTAATTTTCTAATATGTCTTCACAGATCGACACATCACTTATCAGAGAAATAGAAGACGCCTACCTTGCACGCTATATACCAGTGTATGGGGACAGGATTGCTACGAGGCGATACTGTCTGGACAAACAAAAACGAGAAGAAGACAACAGCTCAAAGATGTCTCTTCTGGAAAAACTGCGAAAGAGAATGAGGACATCAACAGCAAGCCATAGTGAGGATTCTGGACAGGAACCTTGGACCGCAAGAAAAGTAAGAGCTAATCCATCTAAAAATGCTTTGAAGACTTCAAGAAAAATTGAGTTGGGGTGGATCCATGAAGGAAAACAAGTGAGAAAGCGTTCTGGTGGGGGCACCAGGGTACTTGATGTAAACAAGGATTCATCCAAAAAAGACCTTATGTCTCATGCAAAAGAACTGTTTTTTCCACATGGTGAATCAAAAAAAGGAAAATGGGAAGACTTCATGCACAATATTTATGACTTTAAGGAAACAGAACTTGATGAGACCACTACTGTTGGTGAGTTGTACACAATGTCAAAATTTGGGATTTTGCGTTTTTACCTAAGCACAAAATGTTGCAAAGCAGAATCTGACACAGAGGAGGACAAGATGGACAGACATGGTGACACTTAAGGAGCGCAGCAGAGACGGGCAGATTATTCTGATCAGCACCAGGAGAAGCCAGTGTTAAATGAATCAGAGACAGAACCATTGAGTACAGCTGAAGACTGTAATAATGGGAGCTCCAGTGCCCATTCAGCTGTTGTGGACCTAATTGATCTTACCTCCCTGTCTCATGATTCAGAGGTCTTCATAAGTATCCCGGTAGCTGTATCCTCTGAAAGCCACCTGGATGACACTCTTCCAGTGTTCTCTTCCACAGAGGAAGTCACCAGTGTTGCCCTTACTGCATCCACTCCTGTTTTAGGAGATTGTGTTGACCATGCTTTCTATTTAAGTGGTAATGAACACTATGACCCACTCTCAGAGATCCAGCAGGATGACACTGTTTCAGTTTTCAATTCAACAGAGGAAGTCATCAGTGTTGCCCCTTTCACATCCACTCCTGTCTCAGAGGGCCATGTTGAACATACTGAACATTCAAGTTTTGATGCAGGCTACGAGCTAGTAACAGTGAGTATCAAACTCCTTAGAGTTAATCTGGTAGAGGAAATGATTTGTCAGTTCAAAGATGAGTTGATTCTTAACTACCCATTAAAGTATAGCTTTATTAATGAAAAGGGCACAGATGCAGATGGCGTGGCCAGGGATGTCTATGCAGCTTTTTGGACAGAATTTTTGGATTGTGCAGCAGAGGGGGCAGAAATGAGAGTACCATGCCTGTCACCAAAGTGGCAGGAAGAGGAATGGAAGGCTGTGGGACGAATATTAGCCAAGGGATTTCTGGACCAAGGATACTTTCCATTGCGCCTTGCCCCAGCATTTACCACAGCACTGATATTTGGGGAGCATGCTGTGTCTCCTGATTTGCTGTTTGAATCTTTGCTGTTGTACCTGAGTCAGTGTGAGAGAGATCTTATAGCGACTGCTTTACAGGAAGACATTGACAGTGATGGCCAGGATGAGTTATTGGATCTACTGGATCGGCTGGGAGTCAAAATGGTTCCATCACGAGATAAGCTTAAAGCAGTCCTCCTTCAAGTAGCACACAAACAAATAATTCAGCAACCAAAGTATGCTCTTGACAACATGTCTGCAGTTGCAGGACAACTCCTGAGGACCACCATAACCACAACAGCAAAAATACAGGTAATGTATGAAAACAAAAAACCAACTTGCAGGAAAGTCCTGAAGATGATTGAAGCAAGTCCAGTTACTCCAGCTGAGAAACAAGCCTTCAGATTTCTACAGCAGTACATACGACAATTGGATGAGCCGGGTCTCAAACGGATGCTGAGATTTGTAACAGGCTCAGATATCATCTGTGTTACACAGATTGAAGTCATATTTACAGCTTTGGAGGGACTGGCACGTCGACCAGTTGCACACACCTGTGGATCAGTTTTGGAGCTACCCTGTACATACAACTCCTACCCAGAGCTACGTGTAGAGATGGACAATGTACTGACCAGTAACTACTACACTATGGATATTGTGTAGTAAAATAATACACATACTGTACACACCAGGCAGGGTCCATGTGACCAATCTGAATGTAATGAACTCTTTAATGTTTTAAACTTCAGGCAGAAGTAAACTTGAAGAAATGAAGTCAAAAAAACGTGTCAGAAATGAAGAAACTGCTGAAATATGTTAAGTCTTGAGTAACTTCTGGAAGTGTAACAAGTACGCAGCAACCTCCAGAAAAACTCTTTCCTTGTAGTCTACTGTGCAGAATTATTTGTTCAAATTGTTCACATGTTTTTATGTGAAACTGTTGCAGTAAGTCATGTGCCTGACATAAAAATACAGAGGTAAGTTAGTCGTGGGTGTTTGACAATTTCATTCAGTATAACAGAAAACAAAACACTGTGTTAGGGTACTGGAGTTAGTTTATCCATTAATAAGGAGCAGTATACAGTGCATACAGAAAGTATTCTCAGCGCTTCACTTTTTCCACATTTTGTTATGTTACACACATATTCCGTGATGGATTAAAAGTCATTATTTCCCTCAGAATTCTACAAACAATACCCCATAATGACAATGTGAAAGAAATGTGTTTGAAATCTTAGCAAATTTATTTAAAATGAAAAACGAAAAAGCACGTCATTATGGGGTATGTTGAAGGAAATAATGAATTTTAATCCATTTCGGAATAAGGGTGTAACATAACAAAATGTGGAAAAAGTGAAGCGCTGGGAATACTTTGCAGATGCACTGTATGTAATTCTTGTCATGTTAATTCATAATTGTCTACTTGTGTTCTTATCAGTATGTCTGATTTCCACAGCCTTTCAAACATTGATGTGTTAATGGTCGTTGTTACCCAGAGGTTGGAATTTTGTTGTGGTGGTTTCAAGGTAGCCCCTCACATCGCATCACTTGATCGTTGACAGCACTAAACAGCAGTGCATTTGGTGGTTAACTTTTAACAGAATTATCAGAATTATTGTTCAAAAATGGGTGATTTTCACATAATAATCCCATTTAACTCACCCACAGCCTGTTAAGCAAAAAAGTTATATTCAGAATTTATCTGTATAGAATTTTATACTGTGGTTCTGGATGGGTCCAATATTTTTGATGGACTGCCCTAATAAAATGTTATGTTCATTTTGGCTGTGAAAATATGTCACTTTCTTTTGGGATTTTTACAAAAACTAGATAGTTGAATCATCACCAACAAATTTTAGACAACCTATTTTAACACCGTACAGCCACTGACGTGACGACCATTTTTGTGTGTCTATAAGGTTAAATTAAATTTAAATACGTTAAATTTAAAAAACAGACAAATTATGTTAATACATACTTTTTTAGAGGCCATATTTTAAAGAGTTTGGTTTTAATCAATTTTAAGAGAATAATTGAGGATAAATGTGTAAGTGGTGTAACCGTCAAAACTTTGTACCAACATTTTTAGCTTGCTTAAAAAGGGCAAATTTCTTAATAAAAGATCCCATAAACTACTTTGGCATTAACCTAAATTAAAGGTTATTATACATATTTACAATACATTTTAAAATTATGCTTATATTTATTTTAATAATTTAGGGAATCCTGTCAGTCATGCTAGCTTCCTGAAATGTCAAGGTGGTGTGACCGTTCTCTTAATACATCCATGAGTTTAACCACCATTCAAGGTGCCATTTTGTTAAAATCACCAAGAAGACCACATGATAGAAAATTACATCCTGAGAAAAGGACCCCTGATCAGCATAACTGCTGCATCACAATGTTAGTAACTCTGCAATAAATATAAGTTAAGACATTTTTAGGGTAAATTCAGTTCGTTGGTTAACATGTCAAATGGTATGACCCAAGTAAAACATTAAAAAACATTCTTTTTAATAAAAAAAATAGTATTTAGTGTAAAAATTATGTTTGATTATTTACGGCCATATGCTGACATATGTGTCTATTATAATGCCTGACAAATTAGATTTTACATTGAAATGTCAAATGGTGTAACCGGTTACACCATTTCATTCCTATTACAAGCCTCTCCATTTTTGGCCAATTTGTTCAAATATAACTAGTTAAGTTACTGGTTCAAGAGGTTATATGAACTTAGTTAATATTTACAACTATTTGTATGTGTTTACGGTTTGTATTTTTTTAAAGTGGAGGTAATTTATCCAACACTTTATCAAGATAGCTTATTTAGCTAGGCTAGGCTAAATCATTTTAGTGCAAGGCTTTAGTGTTTTAAAAAAAGATTTAAATAAAAGTGTGTATATCATTCCTTTGCAATGTTACAATAATTTCATAACAATTTAATAAAATAGAATGAGGCAGAACTGAGTTGAACTGTGACTCCTAATGTGGTACAAGACCAACAGCTTTAAAAAACATAAAACATTCAAGGATTATTTAATTGAAGTATGAAATGTTACTTAAATATTCAAAATGTTGTTTAAAGTTGATCAAATTGAATTCAGATAAATGCACCAGAATAAGTTAACTATGTATTTGTTAACGGGCAGGCACAACCCTAAACAGTCTTGCTTCTCCCTCTCTCTTTTACCTATCTATCTCTCTCACAAACACTCTGTTCACACATACACACACACTTTGTTAAGATGTTAGTTTAATTTAATCTGAGTTTTAACCACTAATACAGTAAATTGTTACCTCAATTAACTATTTGTCATTGAAATGAAATGAAACTTCAAGTTCAATAAACTACTTTGACTGCAGTGCTTGATAGTGTCACAAGGGTTTTGATTATAGAAGCATCACGTAGGGTTGTGTAACTTACTCCACTGTAAAAACACATTTTTAAGACTCTTTACATAATTTGGCCAAGATTATTTAGAAAACAAAAGTTATTTCCAGCACGTCTACCACTTAAGTATTGCAAATAACATATTAACAATTTAAATTTAGAAGTAATTCTAATAAAATCTATTTTTGGGTGAAATTTTGAAATAGGAGTTATATTTGTATGAGTGCACTCACAAACAATGAAGTTGATGAAATATTAAATATGTATCATTCCTTTGTGGTTACACCACTTGACATTTTAGGTCCATTTGGTCCTATATCTTTGTAAAAAAAATGGTGCAAAAACTATTTCAAAAGAAATAAAATGTATAACAAATATAAATGTATAAAAAAACTTTTTTAAATTTTCTAATCTTGCCAACCCTTTTTCATCATTGACCCACATTGTTTGGCTGCAATGGGAATAACCTGTTAAAAAAGACACCAACAGTTAGGAAGGCATATTGACAAACAGTTGAAACACAGTACATCACCCAGTTAAGGAAAAACATTTTTGCACAGTTCTTTATTACATGATTTTGAACAAGTTATAGAATTTGGTCACGTATATAAGCACGTAAGAACATGTACAGCTCAATAGCTTCCTCTGGAGAGGTTGGTGGATGAAGACTGTTTTCTGCCATGGCAAGGCAACAAATGTCAAACAGTATTATCACAGGGATATGGTCCTCTCTGAAGGCATTCCTCCCTGCAAGCCTGTATCTTTTGTTGGGATACCTCTTTAAGGTGCTCTCTAGCACCAAAGAGTTGAGGTAAGGTGTACATCATCACTGGACGTCCACATGGAGACACAGCATTTCTGCTTGGGCGAATTCTGTGAGTGTTCCAAAGGTGAACAACGTCCTGCAGTTCTCTCTAAATATAAATATAAAGAAAAAGAGTAGGAAAGTAACAAATGTTTAACCTTGTTGCATTATGGGGTACAGGGTAAAACAACTGAAGTAGTTTCATCTTATAAATATTTAGGATTTTTAATTGATGATCACCTTTCTTTTAAGCTTCATATACAAAACCTAGTAAAAAAGTTGAAATTTAAGCTAGTTTTTTTCTTTAGGAACAAATCTTGTTTTACTTTTTCTGCCAGAAAAAGGCTAGTTGATGCCACAATTCTCTCTATTATTGATTATGGTGATCTGCTGTATATGCATGCCCCATAAAAGTGTCTTCAGATGTTGGATGCTGTGTATCATGGAGCTTTAAAGTTCATTTCAAATTGCAGACCCCTCACTCATCACTGTATACTTTACTCCACAGTGAATTTGCCCTCTCTGTCAAATCGTCGGCTTACTCACCTTTATATCTTCATATATAAGGGCATTATAGGAAGGCTCCCATGTTACATATCCAAATTTCTATCTTTTACACAGAGTACTTATGGTTTACAGTCCCAAAACACTATTTCATTGAATTTACCTCAAGCCCGGACAGAGTTGTTCATAAAGGTTATGTTAAAACCATAGAACATGAGTCCATCCACACGTGCAAATGTTTTAATTAATGGCACTTTCATTTAATTTAATTGCACTTTAGTTGGCTTTGCCTCTTTTGTGATAGTAAATTGTTTTTATATGAAACTCACTTGTTCTGCTATCTTGGCCAGGCCTCTCTTGAAAAAGAGATTTTATATCTCAATGAGACTAACCTGGTTAAATAAAGGTTAAATAAAAAAAATGAAAACATTATAACAGTACACTAACAGTGATAATGTCTGCAAAGTAGGCTACTTTTACCTTTGTTAAGTAGCTAAATCTTGCAGTTTAAACTTACTTGTTTGGTAGTAGTGTAGTAGTAGGCTATTTACTTAAGTAAATTGTCTGAATACCTTTTCCACCACTATCTGTCTCTGATTGTTATGCAACAATGTACCATGGGCGCCGGCACAAGTGCATTTGTTATTTAACAATGGGTGCAGGATGGAAAATGACAACTGTATTGGTCTGAAAATAGCAAAGACATTTGCATCCTGCTTTGCGCCGGGTGTAAGATAGGGGCCTATAGTAAAAAAAAAAGAAAGCATCTTGCAGATTAGGCTATATTTCTCTTCTAGCACAAGAACAAATCGCAAATATTTAAATTAAAACAATTAACCTTAGGCCTACCTGCCAATGACAGATAGCTTAGTTTTCCCATTTTTGTAAGAAATTGCTACAAAATAAGTAAATTCTCAGTCTGCAAAATGAATCCCTTTTTGGTAAGGTATTACACATAGCCTATCAAATGAGCTGGCGTAGGGCACTATATATAGCCCAAGACAACGTAGAATGACATATCACAACTTAAATTGTAGGCTACATCATGTAGACCTAAAGCTACACATCTTACCTCTATTATTTCAAGACATGTGAATTGTATCAGACTTTTATCTAGGAAGTCCCCACAGAAGTTGTCAGAATCTTTTAACTCTTGAAATAAGTTCATCCAGAACTGTGCGTGTTGCTTCCTTAAAAATCCCCACCACTGCTCTATCCGTTGGTTATGATTGCTTGAGCCATACAGATAGCAGTTCTTCGAAAATGTGTCTGTATGATCATGTCTCATGAAAATCTGCATCTGCTCCATGTAACAGTTCTCGGTCCCTAGGTCTGACCGAATTCGAGTAGGTGTCCCATTCCTTGATAACACCTCATCAATGAAGTATCCAGCTATGACCTTGGGATCGTTATTTGTTGAGAATGCATGTAGCCATATTACCATTCGTGAAAATCCGTCAATTGATCCATTTATGCAGATCCCATATGGTTTCAGTTTATCATATGAATCTACATGCCATAAAAAGTTCGGGCCTGGATTTTGATACAAACGTCGCCAAAGGCGATTCCGGCGCCGTAGCTGCACTCCCTGGGGATCCAGTATTTTCAGACATTGCCTGGTTGTCTCTTGAGTCACCACGTAGCCAGCCTGGACGCATTTCAGATGCATCATCTTATAACTGTGAAGCATGCCATATCTGTTCAACTGATCCTGCAGAAACACTACAATGTCCAACAGATCAGAATGGGCTTTCCGCCGGAACAGCCGCAAAGTCCTGAGGTGCCTGCGCAAAGTCGACAAACTGATAACAATCCCATTTATAGTACTTAAAGACATTAGCATCTCCCAATGTCTCAAACCCAAACCAAAATAAAAACGGATTAAACTAAACAGGTGAGACGTAGGCCTATTTGCTTCCATGGCATCAGCTAGCCTGAAAGCTCCTTGTTTACATCAAGTACCCTGGTGCCCCCACCAGAACGCTCTTTCACTTGTTTTCCTTCATGGATCCACCCCAACTCAATTTTTCTTGAAGTCTTCAAAGCATTTTTAGATGGATTAGCTCTTACTTTTCTTGCGGTCCAAGGTTCCTGTCCAGAATCCTCACTATGGCTTGCTGTTGATGTCCTATTTTATTCTCTTTTGGGGTTTTCCAGAAGAGACATCTTTGAGCTGTTGTCTTCTTCGTTTTGTTTTGTCCAGACAGTATGCAGTAGCAATCCTGTCCCCATACACTGGGTATATAGTACGGCAAGGTAGGCGTCTTCTATTTCTCTGATAAGTGATGTGTCGATTTGTGAAGACATATTAGAAAATTAGCAGCGCTAACTTTAAATTAACTGCCAGTTTATACAGGAGTATTTATACTTTAATATACAATGTTGTAATCATGAGTTTTCCAAAAGTATATTTTAACATTGAAAATTCACAATTTACACCAACAAACATTTAGGCCCTAGGCAACGATATGATGATGCATTATTACACATTTACTTCCAACAAATAAATGTGATATTTTCCTACCAACATTAAATCCTATTTGGTAACACTTTCACCCTGTATAGTGCATTATGTTATGTTATTCATGTATGCTCTTGACTAGTTATTAACTGCAGGGTATTATTATTATTACTAGCCTACTACTATTAGAAGCCCCATCAGTCAACTTCTAATAACTAGTCAAGAGACACTTGACCTCGTAATTCATTTATGACTTTATGACTGTTGATAAAGTGAGTCAGAAAGCATTGTGTGTGTTTGAGTTTAGTCATAAAGCATTACATGTAGTAGAATTCACTATGAATGTGCTCATAATACATATACCCATATACATAAACATATACATATACATATATGTGGTCTTCATAGAAAGTTTAACCAAATAGCAAAAAGAGAAACAAAAGGTAAAAAAGTTGCAAACTAAGCAGTCCTGCTGTAATTAGTGCATCATTGTGTAGTTGGAAACAAGCCTATGTAAACCTACATGAGAATGTCTGTGTTTTCCTACAGCTCCAAATCTTTTCTCCACATTCACAAACGTTAATAACGTTATCTCTTGCAGACTAAAGGCTAAGAGGACTTACAAAACCACAGACTTTTTAGTCCACAGCTTGCACGGTGCAGGATATCTTCAAATTCAACACGAGCAGAGCCTAATTACAGCCCAATTTCTAAGTTCCTAATGCTAACGTTATTCAATGAATGTGGCTGCTCATTAGTTCAATTTCTTCTAAAAACTTCTAATGACGAATACCTTGGCTAACATAATAATTCCTAGGGAAGTATAGTCTACGTTATTGCAATCAGGCTTCAAAATTAACTTTTTCGTCTACCAGCCAAATGGCTAATGAATGTTTAAATATTACCAGCCATTCAATAGATTACCATTGGGTTTTTTGGCTGGTGAGTGAAGCAAATCTACCAGCCACTTGCATATTTCACCAGCATTTGGCTGGTAAATGGTGCTAATTTAGAACCCTGATTGCAATGTAGCTAAGTGGTATTACCTTGTCTTGTTGCATCTGGTTGATGTTTTGTTCAGCAACACCTCGCTTTCGGAGAAAATCCCACAGACCATCATGTTGGTGTGGCGTTTGCTCCGCCATTCCGTTTCCCACTGCAGTGACCGAACAGTTAAGAGGCATAACATAAACTACGTTACATCAAACATTCTCTCTTGTTAGCTAGGCTACTGACTTTATGCTAACGTCAACATTGACTCAATCATGCCTGTTAGCTAAAGTTAGGCATCTCTGTTGCCCACGGACCACATCGACCAAAGGTAACAAAAAGCACAATCATAAAAACTTAAATCTACGAGCAAAGTCATGTCCATTAACTAATACTATAAAGTTACAATAGAAGTATCACGCTAACTTAACGCAGCTGAATGTAACGTTACCTCTCGGGGGTACAGTTGATCACGGAGCCGTGGCCTACTGACAGATATGCCGCCTTCCAGGTGTTTAAAATTATCATCCGGAATTATTTAGATCTTTTCTCGTAATATCGAGATCAGGATCTCGGAATTGCGGCGAAAAGATCTCGTAATTATGAGATCAGGATCTCGTAATTATGAGATCTTTTCTCAAAATTACGAGATCTTTTCTCGTAATTACGAGATCAGGATCTCGTAATTATGAGATATTTTCTCATAATTACGAGATAAGGTGTCCACATTTTTTTTTCTATGGTGAATGCAATACGCTTCCGTACATAACTGCCCAGGAGTTTCTGTAACATCTGAATGTTTCCTGAAAATGTCAAGATCTGTAAACGATATGACGGAAAACAGAAATACAAAGTCTGCTTGTGCTACATTGGGGGTTTTAATAACACAACAGGATTTCACACAAATGGGCCATGTGACGCTCCCACCGCCGATCGCACAACCCAGCGGCGAATCGCCTGAGCGTCTGATGTAGTGTGAGCCATGATTCAACGGTGTGAATTTATACATCCAGCGCCGGCCCGAGCCTTTTGGGGGCCCCCTCCCACCACGCGGAGTCACCTGTGCTTGACGATTATTGACACAAATGTCACGCTATAATGTTACATTATAAATGAATACAGAGGTTATGTATTAATACAGTGATGGATTATGAACTACTGTCCCCCTGGGCACAGATGCATAAGGACCCTCCCCCCCTACTCTATTTGTGCAAAAGTGGGTGCAAACCGTGAGGGGGGGTCTGGGGGTGCTACCCCAGAAAATTTTGAATTTGGTAGATGTGATTTCCTGTATTCTGGTGCATTTTTGGGATGGTCAGCTGGAGAAGGGCAATACCTACATTTGTTCAGATTCATAGCCTTTTGCTTTTTGACTTAATAAGGTAGTGACTTCACGCAACTACTTGGGCTTCAGGGCCAAACAACACATTCTATCCCACAGGACTTTATGTTCGAGTAAATATCTATTTATCCTAATAGGGATGCATATTTAGATTTTTTTTCCTGACCGAAAGCCCACCCGTGTTAACCGCTTATTAACCGTTAACAATCAGCTGACTAAGTCCAAAAAGAATGTAAAAGAATGACAAAATGATATTATGCTATATATTCAACAAATTATATAATTATGCTATATATTCAACAACAACTAAACGGATGCGTGAGATAAAGCTGTTTTCACACATACAGGTAATTCACTTCTCGTTCCTCAGTAAAAGTTCAATTCATTTTGACTTTAGTCGCGCAACTTTGCCCCAATTTTCACCTGTTGCTGAGTAATGTACATTAACATCCCATGGTCTCATGAATGTAGCATACCTGTAGCAAGCTCCATCATAATAACTAGCGGTAAAAAAAACACTGAAGAGGAGCTCCGTGCTACAAAGCGGCGATTGCTAGTTGTTTAAGCCGCTAAAGACCTCCGTCACAGTTCGGTTATATCAGTGGCTTTTAGTAGATGTGTTGAGCTGCAACAGAGTTCCTCAACACTGGGTCCAGTGCTCCATGGTGCTCCGTCAGGTCAGCGGTAGTTCGTGGTTCAGTTATCCAAGAATAGGTGACTTTGAGCTGGGTACAGAGCACCAAGAGCTGCTGGTCATTTCGGCGGAGATTACGGTTAAATAAGTAATGAAACGACTAGAAAATAATTAATACTAGCCGCTGTTGCTGCCATGTTGTTTGTGTATCTCCAAAGCAAATGTGTGGGGGGAGGGCTGGTCCCATTCGGAACTATGGGAGCCCAGATGGGACCGTCGGCGAATGTTAAGGAGAAAAAACAACACTCGATTGGCCCCAAGCAGCCGCTTAGTTCGCTTATGCCTCGGGCCGGCTTTGTATACATCAATCTATGAACCAATAGATCCATGGAGTGAAAGGGCTGCATCATGTTGGCGCCGGGCAGTATGTTCGACGGACACCTGTATTGCATAGTAGACAGGTATTGGGGTGCGATCTAGCATCTACCATAACCCAAAGCGACTCTTCCTGTATGGGTGAGGCTTACAGAAGTGAAGTAACAGTCGAGCCCACTTCCCTGTGCGTGCGCATACGCACACACACACACACTCTCTCTCTCTTCTAATGAGTCATGATTTTGGCAAAAAAAAGTCTAGACTAAGCTGGTAGGCTAATGGAAATTAAAGTGATGGTTCGGAGTAATTTCACCCTAGGGTCCTTTGCACCTTGACCTCGAGCCAAACAACCCTCCAGAAGCTTTTTTCAGCTGGGTCTAACATTGGACGAGTTAGCGTGATCAGCTGAATAGCTTAGTGCAGGCGCTAATGGATCCAACTCTGTATCTCGTAAATGACCCCACTAATAATGTCCAAAATGATACCAAACTTCTACAGTAGTACAAATAGGTTATGCACTCATAAAACGATGGATTAGAGAGTTTGTAAGTACACCAGGAGTTTATTTAAATAACACCTGCCTGCTGGCTTCTGCTCTCTGCTGCTACTGCTACCAGCAGTAAGCTGAGTGCTTAGGGACGTCTACAAATTACAACACCGAAAAGAGATACAACAAAAATATGTATTAATTTAATGATTAAATAAGGTAGTGTCTCCAAACTTACCTCAATTATAACTTGTCTCCTGCTAGTTGTACTACAGCACTTACTTTAAAAAAAAGTTAAATTAATAAATATTTTTGTTGTATCTCTTTTCGGTGTTTTTTTGTAGACGTCCCTAAGCACTCGTCTTACTGACTGTAGCAGCAGAGAGCAGAAGCCAACAGGCAAGTGTTATTTAAATAAACTCCTGGTGTACTTACAAACTTTCCAATCCATCGTACATAACCAATGTATTAACACTAGTACAATAATTTTTACTAGTGTACAAGTTTGGTATCATTTCGGGCATTATTAGTGGGTCCATTTACGAGATACACAGTTGGATCCATTAGCACCTGCACTAAGCTATTCAGCTGATCACGCTAACTCGTCCAATGTTCAACCCAGCTGAAAAAAACTTCTGCAGGGTTGTTTGGCTCGAGGTCAAGGTGCAAAGGACCCTAGGGTGAAATTACTCCGAACCATCACTTTAAAATTGTCTCACATTGCCAGACCATAACAATGTGAAAAGCTAGTGTACAGAGCAATGGTGATGTGGGATTTAAAAACGGTCAATTTATGTGGCAAGTCAACAACACATTAATGCAGGGTAAAGTTAGCCCATTTTATCAGAACTAAACCCAATTTACTCTAAATATAGCTATGTAAGGACATGAAATGAGTAACTTTAGATGTATTATCTACACTAATGATACACTGAAAATTGCCAGACCCAGAGATATAAAACAATAGATGTGACATGAAGTCATAACTAATGGGATAACTGTCCGCCATTTTACCTGAAATTGTGTTGAGAAGATCTAAATGTCCAATGTCCAATTCCCCAAATTAAATTTGGTTGTGAAGTGAGGTATATTAATCAAATAACAATTTTTGCAACATATCTTGCAAGAAGACACTTTTTTTCATCACCGTTATACAGTCAGTCCATCAAATAAATTCATATTTTTCAAAATTTGCTACACAAATTAAATAAAATACACAAATACAGGGGTTGAGTATATCAGGAAACTGACAATTGAATTCACAAAAGGCACTTTTTTGTTGTAGCATATAGATTTAGTTGCTATGGTTTCTACAATTTTTTTTAAATTAGTTTTACAAATGATAGGATACCTCTTTTCTATTCCATTTGTTTTGTTAACCCTCACACCCATAAAAGAAGAAAAAACACATGTTCAAGCTTAACCACAGGAATATACTATTTATGTTCTAAACATTTTTTTTCCTTTTTTTTTAAAGAAACAAGGCCAAACACTAAACACATATCATCTGTTTATTTATGTTCTTCTTCAATAAAGCAAATACACACCTACAAGCTCTATCATATGCTGGAGGTATCTTTAAAATTTCCACTAAGATTTATTGTCAGTCACAAATATGTCTTAAGTCAGTTAGCTTGTGTCTGAAAGACAATCAATTTACCAAAAATGTAAAAAGCAAAAAGTAGCTACTGTTGAAACTGACTGTAAAAGAGAGAGAAAAAGAGAGATATAGACTGTGTCATAGTCTTCACAAAACTACAGCACATTAACAGCAGATTCACCAAAGTACTGGATAAATATCTCAGGGTGGGCTTGATAAAACTGTCCAAGTAGGCGCTTTTTCTCCTTGGCAGATCTCTTGGTGTCCAGGTGGATGCTGTTTAACATAATCCACAGTTCCTGGTTGGTGGTCTTCTTTGTAGAGTCAGCGCAAGTCCTGCTGGAGACACGCTGACAGAACGTAAAGCCTGAAGGACAGAAAAGAAAAACTACTTTTAAAAAGGTAGGGAACTCAGAGTTAAAATTAACTGTTTGCCACAATCATGAACATTGCATTAAGGCCCAAACGGAATCAGCTTTTGTTATTATTGTTTTACAGTTTTCAGTGGTGATCCAGAATTTAAAACTGCAGAATTTAGCAAACTGTTTTTCTGCTTGTGGTGGAGATGTGTTAACATTCGGAGTTTAATTTTATTTATTTTTTAATCTGCAGAAAATTCTGCGTCTGCAGATTCAGTGTGGCCCTGGATATTAGTTGTGCCCACTCAGGGGTAACACAACATTGACACATGACACATAAGTATGGCCACTTACAAATCCAGCAGAAATGGAGCAACACTAGCATTCAATTTAAGTTTCCACCCACTCAACAAATGTATGGTCAATATTCACTTTTTTTTTTTTTCTTTGTTTTGTGTCCACCATCCTCTGAGGGGAATATGTAGCTCTATACCTGCTAAATACTCCACTCTGTAAAGCAGCCAATTGCTAACCTTGTCTGCAGTTTGGTGTTGGGCAGGTTTATCAGAACGTATTTGAGATTGATAAGAGGCCGTAAGAGTAAACAAAAACTAGCTGTAAAAATTAAACAATACTAAGCTGAGGAGAACTGTGGGGTCCAGTGTTAATTCTCTGTGGGTTTATCACGTGACCCCCTTTCACATTGTGTGAATATGAAAACACTGGTTAGTGTAGGTTTTAAGCAAGGCTGTGTAACATTTAATATAACTAGTACAGAGCCCGTTGAAAATGTGCCTGTTTGGAACGGGCCGATTGCTTGGCCTGTGGTATTGCTGCTTGTAGAAGTCATCAAAACCAAATTGTACTCCCCTGTATACCCTACTACTAACTTACTGATTTACCTGACAGAGAATGTTTCAGAATGCAATCACAAAACATCCCAATGACAATGTGGAGTAATCAAACAGCCTCATGGCAGTGTGCTACCGCACACACACACACACACACACACACACACACACACACACACACACACACACACACACACACACACACACACACACACACAGAGTCCAGAGAGAGAGAGAGAGAGAGAGAGAGAGAGACGGTGTTGTCTTGTGTCGTATGATTGTTAAGAAATTTAACATTTCATCAGAGGTGTTCATTTCCATACAGGTTTAGTGGCTTGACGGTTAACGGTGAAGTAGGGGATTTGATTCGCGGGGGTATTTTGGCGATGGTAATGTTATTAGTTAGCAGTATACTTAATTAACTCGGGGTGAGTCTGATGAAAAGTGCTGTGTCTGCCTGGTTCAGCTCTGAGTTTTTCTCGCATTGCACAGCGCTGTGAAGGAATAACCTCCAAGATTACTTTATATTCTGCCTCTGGTTAGAAGTGGGGAATGTAGGCTACAGCTCACACCAACTTAATACGATATAGTGTCTGGCTTTTGTTTGATATTTAGTGTTGGCAAATAGCTTTTTGTTTCCTCTTATTTAGAGTGACCAGGTTTCCCGGAACTAAAACCGGGACACTTTGCGCGTGAACGTTGTGCTCGTGCACACACACGCTTTTTAACGTGAACATGTGCCAGCCCAGGTCAGACAAAGACACAGACAGTAACTTCGTTATTTTGATCGTAGGCTCCTCATCTAATAAGTGTTTTTTCCTGTAAAATTAACAAAATTGCAGCAACAGCCTTTTTCAGAGATTTATGTTGAGATTTTTTCTAAAAAATATTTTTTGAAGTATTATTTATTCCAATAACACCAAAACAATTAAAATTATTATTATTATTTTGAGCATTAAACACTTCACTTCCTGCATTCTGGTGAATTTTTATGCACATATTTCTACCTTTTTCTGAATCAATTTATGCTGCAAATATCTTTATGTGAAGAGAAACATAGATTACAATCCAAATATAAAAACAATGGAATATATTGCAGTAAGGCACTCAGGCATTCTGTATTGCTTTCATCTATTTATTCTCCTGTAGATTGACTTTTCTAATTATATCTGAGTCTGCACACATGTAGCCTAGGCATCACTTACTTCTCCCTCCTGTTTTCTGTCTTTTGTTGGGGAAGTAACCTCCTTAAATGTGCATATGACAATTATTCACCTCAATGATACATTAATTCATTTAAATGTATTAATAAACCCCTGGACAGTAATATTTCAGATGTTTGAGCAAGATTTCTGCTCATGTTCAAAACGTTGTGCACATTCAAAATATATCTGATTTGGAGGAGTTGTGATATTTTGTGAAAAATAAAGTTATAATAGGCTATTACAAGAATAAAGTCACTTTATTTCAGTAAAAAAAATCTATACGTGCACCATAGTCTGCTGTGCATTAAGTGATTGCTCTGCTGATACGGTAGATCTCAGACCTTCTGACAGACACAGAGCCCCGTTTGGGTCTCTGGTCTCTGAATGAGACAAAGAGTTTAGCTAGAGAAGTGGCTGTATGCTGCTACACATTAGGGGTGGGAATCACCAGAGGCCTCACGATACGATATCATTATGATACTTATGTCACGATACTATATTATTGTGATTTTAAATATATTGCAATATTCTACGATATATTGCAATGTATTACCTTTTTTCCAACTTCAAATTTTTCCCAATTTCAATTGATGTCCCCAAAAGGAAAATGTTGTCAACATCTGTTTTATCGAAAAATATACTTTTCTCGGTTTGTTCATCTCACTTAAATTTTATTGCTGCAAAATGTGATTGTCAAGCAGACAGACTGACCAACACATATATCATAAAAGATATACTTGGCGTCTGGGTATCGATACAGTATTGCCACGAAAAATATTGCGATACTATACTGTATCGTTTTTTTTCCCCCCACCCCTACTACACATCGGAGGTGGAAAACAGAAACTACTGCTGCAGAAATACACGGAGCACAAACGCGACACATCTGCCGCAGCATGCCCACAGCTGAGCGCATCCATAAACCTGAAGCTGCCCAGCATTTTACAGAGAGTGGACACTAAGCGACGCACAGGTCTGCTTCAGAACTCTGTGCGTTTGAGTCTGAACCGTATATAAACGTTACAGGAACTTCAACCTAAATCATTAGTATGATCAATGAATTTGACTGATTTGGCTACGATTCCTCCGAAAACTTCACCCGGCTTTCACAGCTGCACAACATCACGTAGAGACGGTTGCTAGGTGATAGCAACAAATACAGCATGGTCGGAAAAATAAACTGGACACATTTACATTCGGGGCTACACTCAAAACATTCAGGGCTGAAGCTCCGACAAAATCGGCTGACGCCACTCCTGGTGTAAACCGGGACATTTTAGCGTCCCAACAGGCTTTTGTCGGGACTTGGGACAAGCAATTCAAAATCGGGACTGTCCCGGTCAAACCGGGACTGTCCCGGTCAAACCGGGACGTCTGGTCACCCTACTCTTAGTGAAAAAATAGACACGGAAAAGCGTTGCGCCTTTTTTTCGCCAACCTTATTCCACACAACAGCCGCGATGTTCCTTTCAAGCTATCCGCTTGTGCTCCAGGAAAGTGAAGAAAAGTTAGTTTGGTATATCCATGTAGCTTCCTGGGGGCTTGCCCCAAACACGGACAACGATGTGACTCAAAAACAGTGTCTTTAACCTGCCTATAAGTGGCATCACCCTCTGTCTGCCACTTGTTGTCTGTAGCTGGTTGTGCTTTGCATGTGTGGGATTCTGAAATGTCCTTAAATTCAGGAATTGTCGTTTGTTTATTCAAAGTCAAAGACAGTCCAAAGTAGTGCTACTTTAAACATTTTTGTGGGTCAGAGGTGTATTTCACATCTTAGCTGCCAAAGCTCCACTGCTTTCTTCGACCCTCTCTGTGCCTGGTCCTGCGCTGTGCTCACTCAGTGTGCAGTGCGAGATGGTGCTTCTTTTAATGATATATATTTAACAATATCTTTTGCATTTCTAATCCAAACAACGTCAAACTTGGCACCGCCCTTACTCGTGCCCGTAGCACCTGTCAAGTTTGAAATCCATCGGACTAACAGTTCGAGAGATATGAGCATAACGCACACACACACACACACACACACACACACACACACACACACACACACACACACACACACACACACACACACACACACACACACACACACACACACACACACACACACACACACACACACACACACACACACACACACACACACACACACACACACACACACACATTCCTGCAATTTATAGATAGATAGATACATAACACATTCTCTCTTTTACAAATTTAATTTAATTCATAAGCAATACAATGCACCTTTCCTTAAAGGGATACACCAATTAGCATTAAGCTTTGAATAAGTAGAAACCCGGTAGTATTTTCGAATGACCGTGCTTCCCTCCCTTATGTCCCCCTGAGACAATAGATCTCTGTATTGTGCGTCTGGAAAAAAAACCTCTGATGACGCAAAAATCGTAATTTTGCGTCATCGGAGGCTTTCTCGGCCAGATGCTATAGACTACAGCCAGCTAGTTCCGCATGTTTTCAACCCGCCCATAGGGGGTGGGACTGTCACTACCCGATGCGAGTCGAGTGTCAGCCATCTTGAAGCTAAGTGAACAGTCTCGCTCTTTTCAGCAACAACCTTGTAATTATATGCATTCAAACTACCGCACCGGGATACATTGGTACAGATTGGAGAATATGCAGGAAACTTTATTACAGACGGAATACTCAACACACCACGCAAGTTTTGCCTGCTATGCAGCCTGTGGGGACGCTTGATGCCGCTAGCCGGGGAAGGGGATATTGAAAGCAGTGTGCGAGAAAGCGGAAATGCGGAATGAGGGCAAGAGCGTTCGAGCTAGGTGGAAAGCTAACGCTAGCCGGCCAGCTGTCCCATCCATCCTGCTTGCATATGTCCGCTCATTAGACAACAAACTGGACTACATCCAACTTCAACGGAACTCCCAACGCCAGTTCAGAGACTGCTATGTTTTTGTGAAAAAAAATAAATAAATCATACATATATTTCTTGATGCTGCACTTTGATATGGCTCTTTGTAGCATTACATATTTAAAATGTACTTGCACTTACTACTTGTTGTCTGGAGTTTGCACCTTCAGGGTTGAATGCATTTAACTGTAAGTCGCTTTGGATAAAAGCGTCAGCTAAATGACATGTAATGTAATATAATGAAACATGGCTCACCGCTGGTGAATTTGTGACTGTTAAATGCTGACCATTCTACATTTCCACGCAAATTCACGGCTGTGTTTATACTCAGTGTATACATCCCACCAAGCGCTAATGCTACCAATGCGTTAGCTGAACTTTACGGAGCTATCAGTGAGCTCCAAAGCACACATCCGGAGGGACTATTTATTGTTGCTGGTGATTTTAACCACGCAAATCTCAAGAAAGTTCTTATATTCTACCTCCACCTTCACCTCACTGTGAACCTAACTTATAACAATCAGTGCTCTGTTACAAGTCTACTTATGCCCTGTCTTTTGTTGTCTGTCCTGTCTTAAATGCTCTACTTTAAGTAGTAATTGCACTTGGCTAGTGCACTTTATGTATAGTCTATAATGTGTGTGCACTAAATGTAGCCTGTCTCGTATTTCGTTTTTATAAAATGTCGTTTTTATATATTTTAAACACCACTTGAGCCACAGTGAAATGTTGTTTTGTTTCACTATATGCAGTGTATATGGTTGAAATGACAATAAAACCCACTTGACTTGACTGCACTCTGTTACCGGTTGGCTTGGAAGTGGCCTCGTAGGGAAGCGAAGCAAGTGCATTCTGGGAGTTGTTGTCTTTCATCCACATGAGCCAAAAATACATTTTCTGGCTTTTCTCAGTCTAGAAGGCACCAACTTCTAAAATTATTTCACATTTCTACTACATAAATGACCCAATTTAAATACATATTCATCTTTCCAGCAGTGAAATATCCCTTTTATTCAGCACAGGGATGTAGCTCATGGTGGCTAACGTTAGCTAAAGTTAGCAAACTTTAGATACGCTGCTGTGAAACTGACATTACCGAACACGTTGGCTGACTTGTGTTAAGTGTTACACTATATTTTACCATTTACTTTATCTTGTAATTGTGTCACTCACTGTTCAACAAGTCACATAAAAGCAGTTTATTTTAGTCAGGACATGGGTTAAGGAAGCAATCTTAAATATCCTGTATTTAGGAAGTGGACACTTTATCAGTTAGCTGCTTAAAAATGGGTCATCAGATTGGGGTTGATTGGCAATATATGAAAGTGTAAAATATTGTGACATAATTTCGATATTCTTCCATTTTCTTTGAATAATAGTCCAATAGTTTGATTTTTAAAAATGTGATAAATTAATAGTAACTTTTAACTTGAGGTAGCAATGACAGTCTACAGCTTACAGCAGAGCCTTTTAAGGATCCACCTGCCGTAGGAAAATATAAAAAATATTCAACAAACAATGTTATGCCAAGAAGAACATTGCCTGCGGAAGTAATCTGTGCTCCTGTACTTCAGTGATTATAGACATGTGGAAACTAAGAAAAAGTAAGAGGTCATGACAGATACAAATGAAACAGTGTCTCCCACCCCCTCCCAAGTGTTTTCTGTTACTATACACATGGTGGTATTGCAGCCATTTACCAGTCACATCGGGCTGCTTCCCCTGTACAAGACTGGCCAGCTTGTCACTCACTCCTTTGTGCAGAGCCCCTGGTATCTGGAACAAAGAAAATAAAATCTTGGTGGCAAATTATTTACTGGCAGAAAATGGTTTGGGGATACAATTACACTTGTGAAATTTAAATTTCCACACAAATGTCTGAGAATATCACTTTTGAGGCTTCAAAGCTAGTGGGATTACTATTTCTAATTTCATGGTCTATTTGAAATTTTTGGGGTCATGCATATATAATAATAATAATAATAATAATAATAATAATAAGCAATCGAATACTGATTTGGGCATTGATTACCATGGCAATGATCGAAGCTTTGAAGCATTAGGGTCAGCCCAAGCATTTTCGAAACTATATTTTGCAACTCAATTTGAGAAGTGTCTTCACGCAACAATGAGTTACAGCAGCACTGAGTGTTAAAGCTCCAACAAATACTTTAAAGTCAGCCTCAAACTAATAAAGCAAATCCTGGGTTGAAATTTTGATAACAAATTGTCAGGGCCAGACTCTGGTTTACAGTTTGAGTTCAAGATGTCAGATTTTCATTAGCCTATATTTAATCAGAAACAACACGTGAGGTTTGGGCTTTATTTTATGTGGTAGGCGTACATTACTCAGCTTGTGAAAACAGTTGCATAATGTCATCTGTGCCTCTGGAGCTTTGTCAAGTCTGAGAAACCTCAGCTCAGCTTTAGGCTCGGGGCTACACATTTTTAACAGGCTTTGCTAGTTTAAAAAACAAGCAAGGAGTGCCTAGGAAAACTTATATTGAGTTGCATTATGGGAGCTTGACCCATTTTAGGCATTAAAAGTTAGGACATCACAACCTTTGCTGCTTAAATTTGGACTATTCTTTTTTTAGGCATGCTAGCAGTGTGACTCTAGGGATGGCAATGTTGGGGCTGCCGGTCGACTCGGCTTAACACTTGGTCCATCAAAGCTATTACTATAAAATTATACCTGCTGAACATCAGCGTGTTAGCATTGTCAATGTGAGCATGTTAGCATGCTGATGTTAACATTTAGCTCAAAGCACCACTGTACAGAGACGCTAGCATAGCTGTAGACTCTTAAGTGACCAAAACCACTTCCCTGTTCCCTCATTCATTCAAATCACTGACAGATGTGGAGTCACAACTGTAGTTTTTGTATCTAAATGCGATGCATTGCATTGTGGGATTGTTAGCAGAATGTAGTGAAAATGGACACTACTTTTTATTCCATTGTGGGAATATTCTGATATTCCCTTACCTTAAAAATGTCCTTTATGTTGCTGAGTATGAAGACCACCATCAGGTCCTCTTTCTCTTTTGAAAGAGCCCTGCTGTAGAGTATTGCCCTCGAGAAAGACCTCTTCACTGCCTGTCTGTTCTCCATCTACACAATGGGTACAACTTTAATGTCAAATTACAGAAAAAAACAGGTTGCACAGTTTTACTTCTCTACCTAAAGACAGGTGGAAAAGTGGTGCCACGGTGATGACTTTCAACTTTCAGACATTATTTTCTTGGACATTTTAATAATGCATTATCCAACACTTGATTTAGTCTCCAACTCTTACCTCCTTGTCCAGTTGTATCCCTTGCGCGTCAGCTGCCAGAGCCATGAATGTAAGCAGCTTGCGCAGCTCATCTCTGCAGCCAGAAGGCAGCAACTTCAGACACAACTGCAGAGCTTCAAGAGCTATGCCTATTTTAGCATTCCCTGGGAAGGCAAGAGACACACACAAATTTGATATAAAAAGGGTTAATGCCCGATACCAGAACCGTCCAACGCGCAGCCAGAGTTCCTTAATTCCTGATAATGGACACCTGGAACGGCATTAACCAGCTCATACCATGGTCAATTGCACACAAAAAATTTAAGACCATTAATTTATATTTTCATGCGTTTATCAATCAAAATATAAAGTTATTTCAAATAAGTAATTTGTTTCCTTGGTAACACCTGAGGCTTTGACTAATACTGGGAAAATTCATTCCAATCCCATGAGTTTCTTATGCAATGCAAATTGTGTTCACTGCTCCAGTAAATAGGACAGATCTTAGATCTCACCTGGCAATGGATTTCTAGTCCGCTCAACTCATAAACTCTTTGGCTCAGCTATGAGCCTGACATTAGCCAACTAAAAACCTAGCAAGCTATCTTGCAAGCTAACTGCTAGCAAGATTTAAAGTCAATATCACTGCATACGGTTGAAAATCAGTGAATATAATTTGACAATAAGATTTAACAACAAGACAAGCTAGTTATCCATGTTAATGTTGCCAAATCAATAAAGACTTTTACAACAAATTATCAACATGTGTACTGTCAGCCAAAGCCTGAAGTAGCTTGCTGAACAGCGACTGAGATGAAAGATGATCGCTGTGAAACAGTAAAAGTAAGTTCAGAGAGTCAGTGCAACTTATTTCTTGCAGCTTGTGTGTTAGCGCCATTCTGTGGTGTTCAGAGGACGAGGCACTGTTATTTCCACACTCAGTGTTGAAAATAACATGTTTACATTTTTATTTTTCATTTAATGTAGCATATTAATTTATAATGGTCAACAGTCAGTTTCACTGGAACTCCTTTACTAGGTGTCCAACATAACTCTTTTATGGACACCCTGCAGCCAATCAGAATCGAGTATTCACCCAGACTATGGTGTAATGAAGTTAAAATGGAATGGGGGAAACTTGGGTAGGGAAACAGGCTTGGTTGTGACCCCTGGTTTGTTTTTGCTAGGACAGTGTTAATCTAAATATGTGGCAAAATCAACTTTTCTTGTGAGAAACCACAGTTTCTAAAGTCACAATCCTAGTTGTTACCCAGCAGGTCAGTGATGGCTGTGTAGATGTCAGTCATGTACTGGGGCAGCAGTGGAAGTCTGTCTGCGTGGCTGTAATGTTTCACCAGGGTCCCGTACAGCAGCAGCTTACATTGGGCCAAACCCCTCTGGGAGAGAGGAGGCTGCTCATCACTGTTGTTGACTGGGGTGGACACATACCTCAGAGACTGCACTGAAGCCAGAAATACAGAAATTAAAATGTATATTGTTAACATTGGCAGTTGGATGCTTCCAACACAAACCTGACACACAGTATTAAACCTAACAAACATTTCTTTAGAGCTGACACGAGTAGACTGTAAAAAAGCATATACATATTGTATTTCTAAAACTGAGGACACCAAACACAATCAGGTAGTGGCACCAGTTTCTTGTCTTGCTCTTGAAGACCAACCGCACTTGCTCACAGCTGTCCTGATCTTGCGGGAAACAGTGCGGCAGCTCCCTGCTCAGCTCCACCACTGGCTGATCAGGAAGGAAGTCCAGACAGTCCAGAGCTGCACAGATCCACTCATCCTCCCTGAGGGATAATCAACAAAGATTTGTTCATTAAATTAAAGATACTATATCTTTATATACACTATATATTTGGAAAATTTAGAAATAAGAAGATTGAAAACACCAATGTCTGCACTGTAAATATGAAGCTACCACCAGCTGCTAGTTAACTTAGCTTAGCACAAAGACTGGAAATGGTGAAACCACTAATGTGGTTCTGTCTTATATTGTTTGAATGTTTGAAAGAAGTGATAACATGGGATGCAGGCATACATTTTTAATCCAATACTTTGGATAACAATAACATTTGCATTAATAGCAATCGCCTGAGGAACCAGTAACAGATGTATGGAAAATATAAATATGCAGCACAGTATTGCAGCTTAGATCGCTAGTGTTAAGTAAGCAGCAAATAATTACAGTATTACAATATATAATTACAATACAATAATTACAATATACATACTGAGAGTCCCTGAAGGCCCTGATGATCTGCCTGTCCAGGTGGTTGCTGCCGTAGATCAGGTCTGGGTTACTGTGAGCCAGCAGGTTAATTGGAGGAGGGGATGGGGTCTGGCTGCATTGAAGCACCGCTTCCAGGAGGGGGAGCTCCACCAGGTTTAACAGCCTGAGCAGAGTCTGCTCCTGCCATACCTCGTTTACCACTGGGGAGTGGAGCAAGACAACAAATACTATTAATCATACTGTACTGTTGTATGGTTTTCTATTCCAAGGGAAACAGGCCTTTTTAAAAATAAAACTAGAACCTGATAACCCGAAAACATAATGCCTTCGGCCATGGCTGTCTCGGCACTTAGGCATAAAAAGAAATCCATCAATCAATCAATAGGGTTCAATTTTAAAAGGTCCCATGACATGGTGCTCCTCGGATGCTTTTATATAGGCCTTAGTGGTCCCCTAAAGAAGTCTCTTTCCCATAATTCAGCCTTGGTGCAGAATTACAGCCAGTCCACAATGAGCTTTCCTTAGTATGTGCCATTTCTGTGTCTGTAGCTATTGAGGAGGAGAGAGGGGGGGCAAGGTGGAGGTTGGGGGTGAGGCCTTGACCAACTGCCACTTTGCTCTTTTGAAAGACACAATGTCTCTCTTTCTTATGGGCAGGCCAAATTCTCTGGGCGGGCAAAGCAGAGAAAAGGGAGGTAACCTTGCTCCTTATGACTTCATAAGGAGCAAGATTCCAGATCAGCCCATCTGAGCTTTCATTTTCTCAAAAGGCAGAGCAGGATACCTAGGGCTTGGTTTACACCTATTACCATTTCTAGCCTCTGGGGGACCATAGGCAGGCTGGGGGAACTCACATTAATGTTAAAAAACCTCAAAGTGAAATTTTCATGCCATGGGACCTTTAAGGGGAACTGGCACTCATGACCAAAACTATATAATGACATGTACTTTGGTAAAACTCAGATCTGCTTCTTAAAATTCAATGGAACTCAACCCTGGTGGTAACCTAATATACCCTTTGGACTTGTCATAGTAGGAAAAGCACAGGTGAAATTAACAATGATTCAGTTCCACTGTCTACTGAGTCCCAGTAAATTATTCCAGTAAGCCAGCATGCAATACCAGGGGCTCCATAAGTGGAATGCAACCATCATCAATGCTATTAAATGCACCTTTGCTTTTCCTACTATGATTATGTCAAAACTTCTGCTGTGAAAAAGGTCTATTTGAAAGAGCTATTTCTTTCATTTTTTCCTCTTTGGTGTCCTACTAAGGGGGTTTTCTTGCCTTTCACTCAGTGCATGCTGAGAGAGGCTCAAAGCCCTGTGACCATGAGTAAGTTTGTAACATTAGGAGAAAAAATGTTAAAGTAATTAATTTATGCTTTAACAGAGGAAAAGTGGCACAACAGGAAGAAATACACACATGCTGACATTAGTGTCTTACATGATTGTGGTAAAACAGTGTCAGTCAGCACTCTGCTGGGACTCACACTGTCCACCAGAGGCTCCAGTGACAGGCTGGCAGTGGCAGGAGTGTCCAGTTGGTTGGCTTTTATGGATGTCTGAGTACATTTGACAGGGGTTGACATCTGAACATGTGAGCCAGTAGGACATGTCTGCTCTTCCTGCCTGGAATGCAAAACAGAGACAGCTGAGAGCTTATGCTGGTGACATGATCAAAAATTGGGACTTCTTGTTGAGATTTTGCCATATATTTATACAGTGGCAGCTCTTCCTTTAATATATTTACTTGTATTAGACATTGTGGACAATGTTCCAAATCAATGAACCGGACTGTTTAATGGCAACATTAGGTTTACAGGGTTTTGCATCAATGTGATGAAGTACTTGTATTGGTCAGGTATTCAATTTACTTGACAAAAAAAAAGAACTGATAAATTGCCTTTTAAAAAAAAAAATAAAAAAAAAATCACAAAAAATCTGGAGGTGTGGAGTTAGAAAGAAGTGAGCTAATCAGACATCCGTACCCACTCCTCATCTCTTGCTTGAGGCTATTGGCTTGAGCTACATTAGCCGTTACTAGCATAATACACCCAAATCTCCAGCTAATCTGTTGTCGATTGTGTTACATTGTGGGTAATGTGGGTGCCAGATTTTGACAAGGAAGAAGAATGCAAAGAATTAAAAAAAAGATGTCTCTGGTTCTGCTGCACAGATTTTGTTCCCTTGTTCCCTGACTGTCCATCATTGAATCTGACAATATTATAGTGCAATGCTAAATCGGTGAAGTACACTTTTAAATGTTTTTTAATAGACTTTCCAGAAAATGTAAATCACGGTATATACTTTTCATATAAAATGCTATATGCCATGATCAAAGACTGTATTCATATTCCCCAAATAAAGTTCTATCTTAGGTGAGTGATGATGCTTAATTCATTCAATTCATTTTGCAAGTACATCCATCTTAACATGTCTTCAGTAACAGATGAGCATAAGACTTCTGGCTTAAACCGGAGAGTTTACTCCTCCGTGGCGTTCAATCCTCTCTCACTATAAATGCATTTAAACAGGAGGAAATGCTCTTGGAAACTGACAAGATACAATAGTGTAATTTCACAACACACCATTTGGTGAATGATGTCATAAGACTTATTTAAAAAAAATAAACCTGGACAGGTTTGACTTCATGATCCTACATCAATATAGCCTACACCCTTGACATTATGCAGTTTACTGAGTACACAGACAATTTATGTGCGACTTTGCAGAGACTGTATGAGATAGGTTTAACTATATGGTTATTGTGGAGGCTGTAGTTAGTGGTGGTGTTGTATTGAACTGCATTATATTATGTTTTTTTAATGTAAACTTGTGACTCATAAAATGATTTAGACATACCTGTCTGAAGGAGCACTGCAGAAGAGTCTTTGGATCCCTTTCACAAGCAAACCTCTTTCCAACTCATCGACCGAAGGAGAACACACACCTACAAACCTGTGTGTAAAAAAGACACCATGTTAACACATTCACAGCCATTGTGAATAGACATTTTAACTGCCGAAAAAACAGGTAGCTTGATGAGTATGTTTGTGTGTATAACCTGTAAAGAGCACTCTTGCTGTCCTGAAACACATCTTGCTTCTTGTCTTTGCCAAATACTTTGGTACCCACTGCCTCAAACACATTACAGTCCAACAGAGCCTGGCACACACACGCCACTTTGTCCCGTGACACATTGGCACCTTACATTTTAACCAAGCAGAAAGGGGAAATGGCAATTTGTTGAATGTCTTTTCATTCATAAATAAAAAGAAGAAATGATGAGATGGCTTGAGTCAAATGGAACCCTTAAATGGAAAATCCACGCAAATATCTAATGTAAAACTTAAGAACAGAATGCTACCATATATAAAATCCACTGCCCAACACACACACACACACACACACACACACACACACACACACACACACACACACACACACACACACACACACACACACACACACACACACACACACACACACACACACACACACACACACACACACACACACACACACACACACACACACACACACACACACCCTCCAAGACTTTGACACAGCTGATGTGTTCTGCCACCACATCAACAGCCTCTGAGCCGAAGAAACAGTCGTTGTGAGACTTAAGGTGGACTCGTCGACGTTTCACTGTCACAGAAGACCTGAGGTGGGAGATGAGGCCACTCCAAATTAAGGGAGACTGGACTGGTTTACTGGCCACTCCATGAGCTAAGACAAAGAAAGAAGAAAATCAAGAGTCATATTTTACAAATGACCTCTGCAGGGTTGGAGTAGCCTAGAGATAAATAGGAGGGTGTATAAAACAATCTGAGAGATGACAAAGCATGGACAAGAGGAAAGTCTTGTGGATGAATATGAATGACAGACAGTCGAACTAACTACTTACTGGGGTTGCTTGTTAATAAGTGAGGATTGACCAACAACTTCAGTACATTTTAGTGCGTTTAGTTTATCGTAGTTGGCCAAGATAAAATAAACTAATCAGACACATGAACAGGCCTCCATGATCTGCAGAAGGCAAAACACCTCGTTGAAATGCGGTTTGATTAACTTACCTTGAAGAGGCACACACAGTTTTTCTGCAAGGTTTAACGCCGCGGCTCTTTCTTTTATTGAAGCCATGTATACAAAATAATGAAAAGACGTTGAATAACCACTTCGTTTCTTTAGTTGATAAAAGGCGGGTGGACACGCAGGAGAAAGCAACCAGTGGAACAACCCACGTCCAAACAGAAGCTCCTTCAGTAGGCTATGTACAAGTTTAATATTTAACCGCTAGATGGCACAAATGGCTAAGTCACACTGTGACAGCCATTTGTGCCATCTGACACAGGAGTTTAATGGATCTATTTGTAGCATACCTCCAAAGATTCTCCAGGTCCACTATGTTGACATGTGTTCATATTACACGTTGAAACAACAAATCCTAGGAATACAGATTATTAATGAATAGGAAATGGGCACAGATCTGACTCTACAATACAAAGCCTATTTGTAGTGTCCATAGACTTGCCAGCTCTGTGCTGTGGCTACAAAGAACGAGAAAAGGAAAAACATTTAACATTTACATTTTTTTTTACATAATTTAAATCAGTTAATTCATTTGTGCAATTGTAACTATTAGTTGGCTACAATAATATATGGAGATATTTGAATGTGTATTCATATCTTTTGTGTGTTTTGACTATTTCAACCATTTAATTTGTGTTCTGAACAATTCTCAGTATCCTCTATGCCAACAGCAAACCATCAAAGGTAGTCTACGTGGCAGGTGAGCTTTTTTTGATCGCATGGCATCATTTCGCCGTCACTTGCTCCAATAGCATTCAAACCAATGATTCAAACACTACTATTGGCCAGGCGTCCATGCTTACGCAAGGTAACGTAACCCGATTTGTACAGGTCCTATCCAATCGACTATCCTAACCTTAACCACTCGAGGTCGAGCTGCTTCGTAGGCGTGTCCATAGTAGAATTCGTAAATACGCAACCACCAAAGGTAATGTAGCAGCATCATCAAACCACAATTTTTTCACTTTAAACAACAAACGTTTTAATTCATAGTGACATTAAAATATTTGTAACAATATTATCTTAAAATTGAATGGACAAACTTATCTTATTTTTTTGGTTTACATTAGCAATATGGAGGCTCATGCTAGCTAACATTTTGTTATAGTTAGCTAGCATTAAGTTAGCTTTTGGCGTTATGTTAAGTTAGGCTAACGTTTTGGCTAATTTTAAAGTCTGGTGGTAATTCCAATAGAACGCTGCATTGTAATGAACTTTTCTTTAATTTCAGTCATAATTTGGTTGATATAAGTCAAAGTAAAAAAGCCTTACACTAACCAAATCTATTTGGAATATAATACATTCTGACTAAAAAGGGGGTTAGCTTAGGGGTTATCATTAGCGAAAGCTGTTAATTGGCACTTGGAAACAATAAAGAGTAACTTTCACTGTCTCACTCCTTTTAAAAGAAAAAGTTAGCATTTTCACTCTCTCTTTAAATAAAAAGATAGCATTTTTACTGTCTCACTCATTTTAAAGAATATTTTGGCATAAATAGCTTGCTATTTTGCCTTTAGTTGCAATATAGCCAGGGAATGGAGCAGTATAATCTTTATTGATAAATTGTCAAAAACCTGGTAACATTACTGTCATTTAAACTCAAGCATGCTGTGTAATAGGCCTTTTTCACAGCAGACATTTGAAATGGTCTTAGTAGGAAAATGGGAAAAGCACAGGTGTTCCTAATAACATTAAGATGCATGTCCCAGTAAGCCATGACTTTGTGACATTGAGCCATCATGCACAATACTAGGACCTTTAATTGAAGCCCCTAAATGAAATTCAGCCCTTCTGTGATATGATAAATTGTCTTAATTAAAAGGCCTATTGTAGTACACTTTAACACTAGTCTTGCAGTAGTTCAGTTATTGTATTGCTGTTAGCTGTAATGTGAATACTACAATCGCATGGCTGTGGTTTAACTTTCTTTTCTTCAGTGAATTACAGAGCAGTAGCTAACATAAGTCACCACAAGCTAATACAGACATCATGTTGCTTGATAGAAATGTTCCCATTTAATGGAGTCAGTTCTTTGAATTTGTCTTTTCATGGCTTAGAGATGGTGGTTAATACATGCTCAACTGAATCACAGGAAAAGCAAATAACGACATTGTTGTCTATTCCCTCACTCCCAGTCACATACACATTCACAGTATGCACATAAGACACACAAACACTATCGCTTTGACACACTAACACACGTTTGCACATCCCCTCCCTCCTCAACCTGGGGTCACACTGTCATTTTATGATAGTAGCCAATTCTAGCAGGGATCATTTAATTCTCCAACATGATTGATACCAGTACAGGTTAAATGGGAGAAAAAGGTCTGTTCTATTAAGAGATCAGTGGCTAGTGGAGACCTCCCACTTAAATAGTAATATTTTCCCTTAAGTGTGTTTGCGTGTGTGTGTCACTCAGTTTCTTGGTTATGTTGAGGGGACAGAGACAGTTTCAGAGAACCATCCACCGGTCAAATTAAATAACCTAGATAATTTAAAAAGCATTGACAGTGCAATTTGTCCATTCAGTGTTATTGCCTTGACCCCTATTAGTGTCAATGGGCTGGTTCATTTGAACCTAGATGGCTTATCAAGGTGTTATCTTCTCACTGCAATGGAAGTGGTGTAAAACAAAGACAGAAAAAAACATAATGGTCCTTTCAAAGCCATTAGCTTAGATTGTAGTGATTGAGAAACATTACGAGGCTTTAATGTGCTAGCATGTTATTTCTAATAAAATCATTTAGCAGTAAAAATTGCAGATGAGGAAGTAATTATAAGCATAAGGGTGGAAAATCAGAGTGTTACTGCTTATTAGACGGCCAATTCTTTTTTTTTTGTGTTGATTAACAGGCAGTAGAGGGGACCTTGGCCTGCCCTGAAACAACTCGATGGATCTCAGTGCTGACTCCGGGACACTCCCCTCCCACACAACTGTAAGTTACTACTTCTGACAGTAGAGGACAAAGCAAAGCAAATTCATAAACTGGTTTGTTTATTTATTTATTTTGGGTATATTTCAACTAAAAACATTTGCTTTAAATAATTCCTGGGTATTGTATCTGTCTCAGTTTTATTCTAAGAAACAAATCATGGAATCTTTTAAAATTAAATAAATTTTATATATGTTTCCTCACATTAAGCTGCAGGACACCTGCAGTACTTATACTGCCAATGAATCATGAATCACTCATTCAAGTTGTTTAACTGTTAGCTCTTTGTTAAAAAAACTCTTTCAATCTTTCTTATTGTGTGCAGGAGGAAATTACTTTCTTGAACATGCACTGTCTTTGTCCTACAGCCTCATCATATAGCCTAATTGTGTATCTTAGAATTGCCCATTAATAAGTATTTGAATAGGTAAATTATAAGCATACATTTTTCTTATGTAGGTAGGAGGACCTGTGTTGGAGCAGGAGCTGTCTCTGCCTAACGCTCGATGTCAAGCAGAAAGTGGAGGCACCATCTTACTACAGTTGTTGGAATTTAAAACCCATCTACTTGAGGCTGTAGAGGAGCTGCATATTCGGAGGGTATAGTAGCAATTGTAACATTTGCCATATGTCTGTGGCTTTTCATATTGATGCAGTATTGACAAAAGATCTCTTTTGGTTAAGATTTCCAGTACTATTACTATTGTAAGGGCACAGCGGTCAAAGCTTTTGATATTTGTAGAACCAGCAGGTGTTGGGCTTTTTTACGCATGGTCTTTTGATGTCACAATCTAAAGCAGTGATGGAACCCTTGTAGCTTGTAATCCCTTGAAACAATGCAGTGTATATGTGTGGCCCGTTATCACAGTTTGCATATTTCCCCTGGTTGTAGAGTTCACCAAAAACAGATTTTTCCCTTGTTTTATTTTAAACCTCAGTAAATCTAAGGAGGTACAATTTACTCATATTTCACAAGAAAAAGTTAGGTTAGAGGAATGTATGTATACATTAAACGTAATGATTTTGTAGCAGGAATATGTTTTCTTGTATCTTTTCTCTTCTTTAGCATTTTGTTAATCATCTTACAACCGTTAAAATCTATCTTGCGACCCCTTGTCAGTTTCGACCCCAGGTTGGGAAAATACTGTATATATACTACCGTATATTTACTTATATTGTTCAAGCAGTTACTGAAACTGCGCTATGGTATATAAAAGGTACACTGTAAAAAATCATATAGGAATTGAGTAAAATCCACTAATGTTTTCTTATCAACTTCAATGAACATTATGTAAGTTTTATTAATTTCAAGTTAATCCAACTTAAATTTTCTTAAAGTCTTTTGACTTGAAATGATGAGTTGAATAAATTTATAGAACAGATGGGTTAGGTACATGTAATTCTGAGTGTACAGTCAACTCATTGAATTAAGTTTCTAAAGGAACATGATCAGCACGTGACCATTCTTTGTGTAGCTTGAAGAACACATATGGAAACTTGCTGTGTGTCTTTAATACATGTCAAATTAAGTCATCAGTGTTTATTTCCTTAATAATGAAAAATGCGACATAAAGAAGGTTAGTATCAGATTCCGTCCCTACCCCCTTACGTACACATAGTTTAATAAGGCCAGCAGCAGCCGTCTCGCTTATCGCCTTTGTGCTAACTGGTACAAAGTGGCTCCAACAGGATCAGCTGCAGTTGTTCTTAGTGCCAAATGAAGAATTGACTTTTCACACTGAGAAAATGTCAATAGAAAGCAAATCATACTGTAACATTTTAACTTTGTTACACTCGTTACACAGTTGGTTTTACATTTCCAAAACTCATAAGATGACTTCAAACCAATTATTCAAATTCAATTATTCAGTTAACACATTTTTAAGGCAGCTTAAAATGATTTATAGTGTAGCTCTAAAAGAAATGTCAAATTATGTCTTCCTCTGCATCACATCACTATTTACTGAGTAGAACTTAGACACTAATGGCTCTCTGTTTGGTTAAAGAGCAGTGTGATTTCATAGAAGTAGTAGGGGAGTTGGTATTAAAATGTCCTAGAGAAAACCAGCTGCCCCTTTCAGCTATCTGGATAAGAGGCACATTGCGTTGAGATGGGGTCACATAAGCCGTTAGACCCCTGACCAATATGTGGAAAGTAAATTTGTTTGTAAAAGTAACACAAATAAATAATAATGCAATCTACCCTCCAGCAAGTGCTTTCAACCTGACAACACATTGTGAGTGTGCTTAAAGGTTAGGCCAGCAAAAATGGGATGTTGGTCATTTGTTGCCATTTAGTTTTTATTGTTATAGTCATGTTAACTGGGACACAAGCATAAGATGGTATATCAGTCTGATCCTCCTCAGGCACTGCTGTTATCAAAGTAGCACTTTGTAGTTGTGGCGTTTATGGGGTGGAGAGGTTAAGAAGCGAGAGGATGTCATGACGGTGCCGGACATTCCTGAGCAGGTCAAATTCCATGGGTTTGTTTTCTTTTCTTTTTTAAATACAGTACAACCCACTGCTTTAGTTGGTGAGAATGTGCTATACTTAACCCTAAATGGAAAAGGGCTACATGTATGAAACAATGTTGTATAAGGGGAGTACATATGACATTTAGTGTGAGATAAGAAGCTTTTTACAATAGTCATAATAAATACTAATCATTCCAATTGAAATATATAAATGAAAACTTACATTGACTTATCACAATAACACGTATAGGCTACTTGAAAACTTTAGGATAAGCTTTGTCCAACTTATTCCAACTAGACTATTAAATAAACTATAACTTTTTCATGCCAGAAACTTGTTTTTTTTAATGCCCAGTAAAAAGCATATATTCAGTAAAGAGACAGCAATAAAACAGTAAAGAGATGAAAAGCTAATGGAAAATATATCATGTTAATTCATGAATTTGAACACAATAAGCTAAATCAAATATTATGAGATATTGTTTAGAGAAATACAAATGAAAAGGTTTTATTGCCCTCAGCCCTAAGTTGATCTGCAGTTGCCTACTTTGATTTACATGGACTACCAGGCTTAAACACACACACACACACACACACACACAAAATAAGGATTCCTCAGTGGAAAAATAACAGCTTCATCTCCTTTTTTTAAGTGCAGTGCCACGCTGGTAGCATAGTTTAATTGGAACTTATAAAATAAACTCAGTGAGTTAACCAGCTCCCACATGCACATAAAAAGTCCCATGGATTTAGAGAGGAATTGACTTTTACCTGCCTTCTCTCAGGGAAGAGGGAGGATAAGGATGACTTTCCACAAATATCACCTCCCCTCTAATGTTCCTCTTTCTGCTATGTGTGCTTCTATAAAAGATACGGAGGAATGAACCAGGAAAACATACTGCAGTTTGCAGTTTTGGCTCAACTCCAGAGAGTTATCTGCACACAGAATTGAAGAGATAACTTAATTTTTTTAGAGAGATAGATTTTTAGCCAATGCCATGCCTGCTAAGATCGCATTATACCAGCCATCACCCCATCTAAATGTACTGTCTTATTTCATTAAGCAGGTGTCACCAGGTTGTCTGTGTGTATAATTGTGAATTACTTCTTACTCAGTATGTGTGATTGTTCCTTGGATGGTTGAGTATCAGCTCTTATGTAAATGATGCCTTTCCATGTTACAGGATGCAGAGACACGCTTTGAGGATCAGATCAGTAAACTGGCGTTGGAGAAACAGGAGCTGGACTGGGAGAAGGTACAGCTGGGCCCTTTAATATCTTTATGTTGGTATTTAGAAAGGTGGACATTCACAAAAGATCATACATACCCATATTCTTATTTTAAAATAATTAATTTTGATATTTTATACTTCATTAATCATCATCAATTGTTTTGATTGATTAAGTATTTTCCTGTTTGACAGGAATCCCTACAACATCAAATTGAAACAGTGGCAAACCAGCACACAGAGTCACTCATCAGTATTAAAAAGCAGGTATGTTTTTACTGTTTGGTTAAAGTTTGTATATACTGTATCTAAAAAAAGACTTAACAATTCATTAAAATCTTCTGAAGATTTCCTTTTTTTCCCTCAAGCTTCAGGCAAAAATAAGAAATATTGAGGAGGAGAAGGTATGAAGGGCTTATTCCTAAAAATGTCAACAAGATACTCAGAGCATTTTATTCAATTAATGTTTTTAGTGCAGTAGTAAATTCACTCATCTCAGTTGCATAATCTTGGCCCTTGGAGTGAATTCTTTCGTGCTGTGATTTGGTACTTTTTTGACACTCACAATAATAATTTAACATTTCAGGGGAAATACCAGGTCAGTGCTGAGTTAAAGGATAAGGAGATTAACAACCTGAAAGAAGAGCTGAAGATGCTTCAAGTACGGAGATGTGCAACATTCACACCCTCTTCCCTCTGTCTTTATCACACACACACCACACACACACACACACACACACACACACACACACACACACACACACACACACACACACACACACACACACCAGCACTCCCAGTCAATTGCCCCCTTTTTTCTTTCTGTCTTTCGTTCTTTCTTTAAAATCAGAAAAATTTATTTATTTTTACCAATAAACTGTTTAGAGAGATGAGTAAATAACGAAAGCTCATGCCCAACCACAGTCAAAGGCTTAGGGCGTTAGGCATAGGCCTGACTCAGTCTGGCTCCCAGAGTGTTTGTCTTCAGGCTTGACACCACAGAGCTGATATACAGCCATCCCCACGGTCCGCTGCACTTTAACAACCCAGCCATATTACAGAGACAATAGAGACTGTTTTTGATATTCTATCTGGGAGACCCTGACTGTGTTGTTTGGCTAAAGTGAGGCCCAGTTGTGTTAATTCTTGTGACATGGTCTGGTGGGTTCCTTTTTAATTTAACACATTTTCACATCAGTGGCAGTTTGGATTGAAGTGATTTAATTGCCATACCTTGACAATCTGCTAAATTACAAATTTGAGCTTCAGTGGAACAGTATAGTTCAATTAACCCTTAATAAATCTAAATAATTCACCATAGCAGTGTATTTCAATCTCAATAAATAACCTGATTGATGAATATCTATAACTATATGAAAATACTTCAGTATTTACTAGGGATGTGAATCTCCGGTCTGAGGCCGATGCGATACGCAGCTTGATGCATTGCCAACAATCATATAACATACACAAGGATGCATATGCAGCAACTACCGATGCAATAAAATACGATTCACCCCCTATTGCGATGCAGTGCAATTGATTGCACATGATTTGATTCAACATATGCAAATGCAAAAAAGATTTATTCAATATGAATGATTTTATTTCCTAACCAAATCATAAATTAAAGTGTAATTTTTACTTTACATTTTTTAATCTCTACTGCTCAGTAAGCAAGCATCTCATTGCCTTTTCTTTGTAGGTAGTGTTCTCTGTTTGTTCTCCAGTTTTCTTTACAGTACAATACACTTTTATAACACCTCACACAGTTAACTGTTTAAGGATGCTCAGGATTAGCAATGACAATAAAGCAAAGTGTGCCATAACTACTGCCAGCAGATGGATGTGCTTAACACTCTTTTAGCAGGTAGGCTAACTCAGCAGTGAGCACAAAGCAGTTTCTATATAAACAATAAAAAATAATAGTGCTTATACAAACAGGTCTTTCATAACTGCTCACAAAAAACTATTATTGGTAGCCCAGGCTGCTGTAAACAAACAAGTCTCACTGTCTTCATCAAAGAGTCCAGTCATGACAGTAAAAAAGCTCAGCTATGGTGAGAAATTTTGAAACAGTGCGTCAGAGTTAAGTACAGTACAGTAGAGCGGGACAAGGCTGTTGTGTCACGCCTCAGCAGTTGGCATCCGGCCACATTTCTAAATAAAAGCATAGGGCCTCTACTAATAATTATATATATATACACATATATATATATATATATATATATATATATATATATGTATATGTGTATATATATATATATATATATATAAAAATCTGATTTTATGCAAGCAAATATGTTAGAAACAATGCATCCAAAATTGTATCAGGTGCACACTTTTTTAATTGATGCACTTGCATCATGCACTCTTATCTTGGCACACCAATGCAAATTGGTGAATATTACCATTCCTATAAATCTCAAAATCAAACAAATGACAGGGGGAAAACTGCCCACAACTACAATAATAAAAAAGGCAAATATAATCTTTATATAAAATGCAGGTATAGACCCTCTTGATTTACCATATTTCAGCATTTATTAATAATTAACCATATTTTTTGGAAGGTTATTGATTAATCCTTGTAGACATGAAGTGTGTTTTGGAACAGTCATGTTAGCCTCTAAAATTAGCATTAATTACTTCTGTCTCAAGTAATTGGTTGTCTTTGTAAGCAGGCTGGCAGATGTAGACAGTATAGAATTGTAATAATAGTAGTAATAATAATGAGGGGCAACCCTAATCTAATTGCATCCAGAGGCGTCTCCATTAATAATATCTTGATTCATCTGAATACACATTGTATACGTCCACCATAAAAAATGTGGCGTTAAAATGAATTTGCTTTAACTCATTATGCTTTAATTTCCACCCTATTTTTTTTTCTTATTTTTTATTCCCCCCACCCCAAAAAAAATCTCTAAAAACAAAAAACTTATCCATATTGACAATTGAGATTCAAAGTTCATTCTTGACTTTGGAAACAGCAGCCAACAAATACATATTTATTAGAAGGATAACCCCATGAGATGAATAATTTCCTTTTTGAGGGGGTCCTTTCCTCAAGGTCTATTCTGTAGTGTGTGTGTGTGTGTGTGTGTGTGTGTGTGTGTGTGTGTGTGTGTGTGTGGTGTGTGTGTGTGTGTGTGTGTGTGTGTGTGTGTGTGTGTGTGTGTGTGTGTGTGTGTGTGTGTGTGTGTGTGGTATAAATATGTGGCATCTTTATTTATTGTGTACACAAATGTTGGGTAAATGTGTGTCTTGTAACTGATTTTTTTTTTTTTTTTTAAATTAAAAAAAAAAAAACACCCCAATGATTGGCTCATCAGAGTTGATTTTATTTTACTTATGTTTCACAGTTACTGAAGTACAACTTAGAGAAGAAATCAAGTGAGCTGGTAAGTAAGGATTTTCTACTTTCTATACAAATTGTTGATAGAGGATGGGAGGTGGGAGTGAGAAAAATTAAGAGGAGGATGAGGGAATGGTGCTAAGGAGGGATAGGTTTAGAGAGAAGAGCTTATCAGAAGTAACGGATAGGGAGTGTGTGACACTTTGAACTGCCAGCACAGCAGAGAAAATATCTCTATTAAAATGTTTTATAACTGGGCCTCGCTCGGTTTAACCTTCTTCACATAACAGTGGCTCAGTAGTGTGAGAGGGAGTCAAAGTGAGCTGGTGTATTGGAGAGAGGGATAGGAGGGAGTGAGAATGAGAGCAAAGGAAGGGATTGAGTGGGAAAACGAAAGTGAAGTAAAGAATCTGCTCCGCTTAATACAGACAATCAAACTATAATGGCAGTTTGAAGAGCGATAAAGCGCTCTGACGCGTGTATTGAGTTGATTCCTTTATCCCACAAAAAAGACAAGACCTTGACATCGGTTTCCCCTGTAACAGTATGCTATATCTATCAAAATGTGCCACTGCCATTAGCCTCCTCTAGTTTTGTGACTGCCTTTTAAACTGAGCAACCTACATGGAGCATGCTTCTTTTTTAAAGGCTAACTCCTTTCCTTAAGGAAAACTTTCACATGTTGGGGAAAGCATCCATTTGCTTTTTTTTTTTTTGCTGGGGATTTAGATGAGAAGATCAATACTACTCTGATGTCTGTGCGCTGACTACAGACCAGCCAGCAGCCAATTAGTTTGCTTGACAGAAAGACTGAAAACAGTGGGAAACAGCTAGCCTGACCCTGTCCAAAGTTGCAACAAATCAGCCCACCAGAACCTTTTAAAGCTCACTAATTTCCATTTTATATCTTGTTTTTTAATTCATACAAAAACAGAAGTTTGAAAATGACAAGTTTGGATTTTACAGGATGTTTTTTGCCAGACAATTGCTTGGTGGTGATTTACTGGAGCCTTGACATCACTTTAGTAGGTGGATTCTTTTGGACCTTTGACCAAAGCCAGGCTACAGGGTTTCCGTGGGGTCTTAAAAAGTCTTCAATTTCAAAATCAAAATTTAAGGCCTTAAAAAGTCGTACATTTTCTGAAATATTGTGTCTAGGTCTTCAATTAATTTCCCTAAGTCCATGTATCTAATGCTCATTGGAATGCTCTCGCAGCACTTAAGAATGTTTATTTCTTTTCGCCATAGCGCAGAGATCGACAAGTGGCTCATGGTCAGCCACTGTGGTACATGATGGCATATACCACATATACCACTTTGACAGCGGCATAAACCGATCCACTGGCGGCACTGGCCACTCACTAGTAGGCCTGGCAAACTCAATTATTTTTAAAGATTTGGGTTATTCTGAGTCACTCACTAAACTGATCTAGGTTGTGCAAGTCACTTGAGTCAGTATTGCTAAATCGCCAAGGAACCTCCGTCCTACTCGCCACCTCATGCAGCTGCTCACTGTCACGATCGTCGGGGAAAGGTGGACCCAAATGCAGAGAGTGCAGTTAAAGGTAGGTTGAGCAGAGGATTTATTTCTCAACAATGTCCAAAACAGGATATCCAAAAGCTAGGAATGCAGAGAACAGGGTAGAATCCAAACTGAACTTGCAGACACAGACTACCGAAACAACAACAATGACCTGACACAAGACAAGGGAAACACAAAGACTAAATACACAGGATAACGAGGACTAACAAGGGACAGGTGGCCACAAGGCTGGGAAACAGGTGAAACACATTAGGGTAATCACAAGGGAGGGAAAACACAGGAAGTAAAAGACAAGACAAGACAGAAACCCAGACCGTCAAAATAAAACAGGAAACAGAACATACAGAACGTACAACCCTGACACTCACAAGAGAGCCATTTAGTCACAGGAGAGAAAGCATTTTGAGCCAGACTGTTTTTTTTATTGTCTTAACTTAGTGTAGCCTAAGCAATATATAGGCTTTCAATGTCGACATAGAAAAAGGAACGGACAATTTTGATATGCTACATCTATACACCAAACCTATAAGCATGTTATTTTAGAAGTGAAAGAATGGCTTTTGTTGTGGATTTGCTTTTCACCCTGACTCGAGGAGAAACTAAACTCACTCGTCTGCCACAGATCCACTCATGACAACGTAGCCGGCCGATTTGCGCAACTCATGAGTTCCATGGTCTACCGAGCTTGCATTTTTTCGGACCTCGACCTAATTGCATTTTAATATACTACATGTATACACCAAACCTACAATAGGCCTAGGCTACCTGCAGAACATTGTATGTTATTTCAGAAGGGAAAGATTGGCTTTTGTTGTGGATTTGCTTTTCACTCTGACTTGAGGAGAGACTTCATTCGCTCTACAGAGCCACTCATGACAACGTAGCCGGCTGATTGGCGCGACTCATGAGTCATGATGACTTGGGAGTCCCATGGTCTGCGAGCTTGCAATGTTTCCGACTCTGAGTCTGCGGGTCGGGAAGTTCCTATAACCTGTCTCGGACTGTCTCTGCTCATTCAGTTGCTTGAGTTGACTTGTGTGGTTGCCTACAAAATTGTAAGTTATAAAGCTTTTGGCAGCTAAGATGGCTAGGACTAGTAGTAGCTAATGTTGCAAGAGGTTTGTGTGTGGCGCTGTTATTTTAGATTGAATTGTAGTAGGACTCAAGTGATCCAAGTTAATGATACTAGAGACTCGCGACTCATGAGTTAATTTAAAGACACGGGTGAAAGATCCGAGTGAGTCACGACTAAAACAGGTTTACTCACTACACCGACCTGTGGCGGTTGTGTTCCACCGGCACACCGTTTGACGGCATGTGAACGTGGTAATGTTAGGCAACTGTCAGTGACAAACTGTTAAGTAATTTAATATATGCACATAACTACTACTATACACATAACTTAATGGTATGTTCAGTTACAGTTGGTAAGTTAGTGGTGCATTCAATGTTATTGTAAAATACCCTTTTGTCATTGTTCTTTTTTTGTCATATACCATATTTTCCGCACTATAAGGCGCACCGGATTATAAGGCGCACCTTCAATGAATGGCCTATTTTAGAACGTTTTTCATATATAGGGCGCACCGGATTATAAGGCGCATAGAATAGAAGATACTGCAGTCAAACGTTTGACTGGGGTTGTGTAATGCATCCACTAGATGGAGCTGTGCTAAAGGGAATGTCAACAAAACCGTCAGATGAAGTCAAACTTTATGAAGCGTTCTGACAACTCCGTTCACTCCCTCCTTATAGCATTTAAATCTAAGTGGTCCGAGAAAATGGCGATCGTCTCAACGTGGTCCCTGACCATTGACATAAAACATGTTGTCATCGGCTTGTCCGCTTCCATTGGCCATATCAGAGGCAAACCTGAACGGATTGGCTAATATGAGCTACCAATCGAAAGCTTAGAAGCTAGGGAATACGATGACGCCCACATCGATGATGTAGCAAGCTGGGCAGAGAAGCTAGCGGCGATGACAAGTGCGGAAATGGAAAACGCGTTTTTCCGTTGTGATTCGGCCAGAAACTTCAACATTGTGAGGCGAACAGATCGTTTTGGAATATAAAGCTTGGATATTACATTTCCTTGGACTCTTGTGGATTTATGAAAATCAAGTTTTGGCCAAAATACCTTGCTGAAAGCAACGACAAATAGTATTAATTATCTTAATATTTTTATTTAATTTTTTTTAAGTTATTTATGCTTAATTTCTTTTGGCTTAATTATTTAAATTTTATTGTTTTTTTTAATTTTTTTGCTTTAAAGTTAAAAGCGAGACAGTAAATATTTCGTTTTTCATCCAGTAGCATGTTCGACACCTATATTAAGCTGAATTATTTGCATTGTTTGTTTTTTGTTAGTACCATTGTGCATTACTATATATGGCTTTCCATCATCGTAAAAAACAGAGGGTTAAGTGTGTTGCCAAGGGAAAAATTAGTTGATGAGAAGTGGAATTGAACCCAAATCTCCAAACAAAAGCGAGAAAGAAAAAAAACCACCTGTATTGTTTCTATTGCGGTGCATGGCTGTAGATTTTAATATTTAATGCTTTAAAGTTATAGCGCTTGAATGATTGAAGATTTAAAAAGCGCGAGTGTAATAAAAAACAGTGAAAAAGTTGATATATATAAGGACGTGTTCTTAAGCTGCTTACCATTAAGGCTCTTCTCATTCTGCTGTCGCTGTTTTTATGCTTTAAAGTTATAAAAGCAGCGAATGAGTGGAAGGTTACAGCGCAGTGTCCGTCAGCGAAGGCAGTGATCGAAGGATTGATCCATATAAAGGCGCACGGATTATAAGAAGCACTGTCGTTTTAGAAATTAAGGCTTTTAGTAGCCTTTGTCGCAACTTAGAAAAAAAAGCAAAGAAAAACAAGAGGGAAGGACAGCGACGAAAGGCCCGGCCAACCCGGCAGTGACCGGAGAGGTGACCAAAAGGCGACCGGAAAAGGCGCACGTCGGGAGAAAAGGCGGCGCCGGCGGGTACCCACTGCTTTTGGTCTATATATATTTCTGTCATTTCCTTTTCTCAACCTTCATTGCTTTCCGGCCCTCGCCGTGCTTCCAGGCCTTGTTTCCAAGAGGCCCTCCCCCCACGCATTACATTCATTAGCTTTAGCTGCACCACTCAAAGTTATTACAGTGGCTATATATGTGAGAACGACGCGGAGCAACAGGAAGGGCAGGGACACGGAGAGAACCCAGCCGCACAGGCACGCTGGCCACCACCCTACATAGTGACATGTTCTTTCACTCCATAAAATAGTGTAGTAGCGGTAGATTCGTTAGATCTCCACCGGCGGTTTAAGACGCGTTAACAACATATTTTTTTAGTTTTATTGTTTTAGAACGGTATCAGAAAAAATCCAAACAATACCCAACCCTTCTCTAGGTCCTCACAAAGGTGACTAGACACCAGTTTTATAATGTGAATGAGGAAATCAGAGGAATTGTTTCTTTGACCACTACCTGTTGTTAATACATAAGCGTAGCGTGCTTACTTTCTTATTAACTGATCCTGTCCATGTTGGTAAAGTAACATACCCTGTCTTATAAGAAGGAGAACAG